>NW_008358774.1:9636380-9660088 GCF_000622305.1 Nannospalax galili | reverse complement strand
AAAGTATTCTGTGTCCTGAAAGTCAGCTCTACAGCCAAGAACAGTCTGATTTGGTCACTGCTAGCCACGTACTAATACTTGTTTTCCAGTACAGGAAAGTATCTCAGTTACCCCGATAAAGTATTCTGTGTCCTGAAAGTCAGCTCTACAGCCAAGAACAGTCTGATTGTGGTCACTGCTAGCCACGTACTAATGCTTGTTTTCCAGTACAGGAAAGTATCTCAGTTACCCCGATTTGTGTGTGGGCTAGAGGCTGCTTCTCTTTCTTAATGGACACTTCGTTCAGTTGTTTGTGATTTTCTTCAACACCCCTTAAAATAATCTCTATTTCCTTTTTGTTTTTGAGAAAGGCAGCATATTCCAGATCAGTTCTTACCCAGTTGCCCACTTTTAGAAGTCCAGGCAAGGCACTAGGGATTGTGTGGAGTTAAAGGGAATGCTTATGCTTTTAATACTTTTCCTTGCTGTCTTGCATTCCTGAATTTATATCAGCTGTGGCGGAAGCCAAAGGCAGAGAAATTTTAAGTGGGTTCAGCTAGGCATTTAGTACAATTCTTCTTTGTTATTGTTTTAAAACTGGCTTCTTTGTTACCAAAAGATCCTGTCCTTTCTCTGATCCCACAGAACTACTTGTATATTTCTCCCTTCATGTGACAGGATGGAATTCTAGCAATTTTCTGCTTTCTAATTCAGAAATTACTCTGTCCATGTGTTGTGGTTCCAGAAAATTACATACAAGGATGTTTGAGATTCCCATAAAACTATTGTAGATCAGCTCTGCATTTGAAAAATCAGTCTTTAAATAAGCACTTTTTGGAACATGGGTCCAATTGGTCTGTCTTTAAGTTTTATGGAGTTTCTGTTTTTATGCGGTTTTGGTGGGTCTTCTAATTTTTGTTGTTATCTTGGAAGAGTCCTGGGGAAAGAATTTTGACTTGAAATCATGGGTTCTCCAACAACTACTTCTAAACCAATTAAATCTTGTCAGATTTTATGTGGATTTTGCTTCTGGATCTGCTCAAAGATGTGAGCTGGTTTTCTAGCTAGATGAAAAACTGAAAACAAAAGCAAGAATTGAATGTTGGTTAGAACATATACTTCATAAATTTAGTATGAAATCAAAGAAATTTTACTTAGAAGAATTTAGCTCACATTGAAAAATACCTATCCCTATATAATATACATAATGTATACATATACTTTCCGTATCATTGTGAATTTTTAAAATATCTCTTTTGTGTATATGATGTGTATGTGAATGTGTATCTGTGTGTGTGTTCGTGTGTGTAAGTGTGAATGTGCATGTGGAGGTCAGAGGACAACCTCAGGTGTCCGTCCTCACCTTCTACCACGTTTGAGACAGGGTGCCTATTGTTTCTGCGTCTAAGCCAGACTAGCTGGCTCTCAAGCTTTCTGGGGTTCTCCCGTCTCCACATTCCATCTTGTGGTAAGAGCTCTAGTGTTACAGACACACTACTGCACCTGGCTTTATGTGGGTTATGGGGGCTGGAACTCAGGGCCTCACACGTGTGGCAAGTGTTCTATCTACTGAGCCATCTCCTCAGCCCTCATTGGGAATTTTTTTTTTAAAGTCCTTTGGTTTCAAAATTTTATCACTGATATTAAAAATTGTGACCTAATCATGTCTGTGAGTCTTTAAAAACTAGGGACAGAGTTAGAAAGATGACTTAGCAGTTAAGAACACTTGTTGTTCTTGCAGAGGACCTGAATTTGGTTCCCAGCACCCAAGTGGTAGCTCACACCTGTCTGGAACCCCAGTTCCAGGGATCCAACATCCTGTCTGGTCTCTGTGGGCACCAGGCACACATACACAGTGCACATTCATACATTCAAGCAAAACACTCATAAACATAATATAAAAATAAAATAAATCTTCAAAACAAAACAAAACTGGGGCAATATGTATTTTAAACATTTTTTTTGAGCTACAAAAAGTCATTGTCTCTGTGGAAAAAGAAATAATACAATCAGACAGATAATCAAAACTATATGTAGTTATTGTCTTTACCATAAGACAAAGTCATAGCTATTTAGTCTTCAGGTCTATGTTTTGGCTTTTACATGCAGCCCACAGGTAAAGAGTATCTGTCACTTTAATGGAGATAATTTTACCATCTGCTCAAGTTCTGTTCAGTCCCAGGGCCAGAATGGAAAGAAAAGCATCTCTCTACTGTCTGTACTCATCTTTGCTTTCTTGAAGGACTTTGGGAGGTGGGAAGTCCAGATTTTATCTGAGTCTCTGACTGCATTCTATTTAAGTTGGCAGGTAGAAACTGTTTGCGTGGGTGCTGGGTAGGGGTGGAGATGGTGGGACAGGAGTAGTTGGCTCAGCATCATCTCTTCTCATGAGACCAGGACAGTGAGAACTTCTCTGCATCTTTCCAGGGTAGGCCTGCCCCTTACCACATTCCATCTTCAGAAAGGGGGCCACACCGAGTCTTTCCTAGACACAACAATTTGTGGGTTCTAGTTTGATATGTGAAAAATAAACTGGAAGGTTTTCAGTTAGAAGAAAATGTGTAACAGTATATATTATTAGTTTTAAAATATTTGTTTATTACTTTTATGTGTATGAGTGTTTTATTTGCGTGTATGTAAGTGCATCACATGTATGCAATGTCTTCAGAGGCCAGAAGATGGCATCAGATTCCTTGGAACTGGACTTTTGGATAGTTGTTACCCACCATGTGGGTGCAGGGAACTGAACCTGGGTCCTCTGGAAGAATAGCAAGCACTCTTGCTAACTACTTAGCTGTCTCTCCAGTCCCTTTGTAACAATGTTTTAGTGCTTTTTGGCTATAGCAGTTTTGGGCCATTTGCCTCAACCCAGTGTGTGTGCCACTTTGAGAACATGGTAAACACTTGGGCTGCCTAAATTGTCTGTGCACAGTATTTTTGGCCATAGTCTCTTTATATATTACAATAATCTTTCATCTTTAACATTTTCATGATTGTAACAGTAGTGAATCACATTTCAATTTCTTTATATTATGGAGAAATGCTTATGTCTCTACATTTATGTATTATGCATTTAGTCAAGAAAAACTCACAAACATGGGACATGTTAGAATAACATGACAAAAATGTATGCTATGAAATATCAACCTCATAATTTCCCAGGTGTTCATGGGAGTGACTCAACAGTCAGTGTCCCTTCCTGTCCTGTTTCACAACATAACTGTGTGCCCCTTTATTGCCAAGTGGAGGAACTGGTCATTCCGAGCCTTTTCCTATGATACATTTGAAAAATTGTATAAATGAACTTTCCAGACTCTGTCTCTTAAAGAGTGAAGTAAATGGTGATTGTTAATGCGATTTACTTAACACAAGTATCTTCATATTTCTTGGTTTGCTTTTGTGCTTGGTAGACTATATCACTTAGGAATTCCCTTGAAAGGAATAAGAGAAGACTTTCTTCTTTGTTATTATTTTTATTGAATTTTCGTGAATTTCATACAATATATTCTGATCATATTTAGACCTTCTCGCCTATGTGCACTCCCTTTATAATCACCCCCTGCCAGATTTCATGTACTCTGTCTGGCATATACATTAAAGCCTATGAAGTCAAATTTTTGTCCCTAAATATCCTTCCATGTGCATCCATCCACCAGAGCCCAATTAAACTATCTAGTGTCACACCCTTAGAGAAAACTGACTCTCCCTCTCCCAGCAGCTATCAGTTGCCAACAGTTCCTAAGTGAAGGCTGAAATATTTTCTCACTTCCCCACTTCTATGCTGAGATTTTTGTCTGGCTTGAGCTTGCATGGGTCTTGTACATGCTGCTACCATTGCTGTAAGTTTTTATGAGTAACTTGCTAGCTGTCTGGAACATTCTGTTTCCTTGTAGTCATCCACCACCTCTGACTCTTACAATCTTTCCGCCCCCTTGTCCACAATGATCCCGAGTCTTGGGCAGCACAGGTTTGATGTACGTGTTCTATTCAGGGATAAGCACTCTGCAGCCTCATATTCTCTGCACATTGGCCAGTTGTGGCTTTCTGGGTTAATCGTTATTGGTTCCATGAGGAAATTTCACTGGTGAGAGTCTTAGATGTAGAGCTTGCATGACAGATATGTCACCTAGGGCTGGGTATCTCATAGACATTTATTCTCTGCATTTGACTAGTTGTGAAATTCTGTAATAGTCATTTCTATCTGTCGCAAAAAGAAGCTTCTTTAATGAGTGATGAGCGGTATTCTTGTCAGGCTAGTCCGGAACTCTCAGGCAGCGTGAAGGGACATAGACCCAAGGTGGGACAGTTGGAAGCACTTTTTTTTTTTTTTGAAACAGGATCTCATGTCCCCCGGGATGACCTAGACCTCACTATGAAGCTAGGATGAACACTTGAATTGGAACCTCCTGCCTCCATCTCTTGACAGTTGGGATTACAGGCATGTGACACCATTCCTGATTATATGAAGTGATGGGAATGAATAGGACCCGGGGCCTCGTGTATAATAGATAAACACTCTTCAACTGAATAATATTCTCAACCTAAGATGATACAGTTTGAATCTATGTATATCTCAAAATGTTTTTATTCTGGTTATATACTTAGTGGTTTGGATGACTTTCTAATTTTAGAAGTATTTTTTCTTCCAAATTTACAGAATATTGCATTCCTGGACTGATATACTAATATGTTTATAGTTACCCCACTTTCTCCCCCAATTTGTCTTTATTTCCACTTTTGGGAACATATATACAACTTCATTTTCTAGATCATACTGATTATGATCACATATGATTGAAACAGTTAATATTTCTGCTGCTGCGTCTTTAAATATCAAGAATTCTTTATTAGATTTGATTTCCATTATTTGTCCTGTACTTTGTACAAGCTTATTTTTTAAATAAACTTAAAAAATTAGACAAGGTCTTATTATGTAGCCTTGGCTGGCCTGGAACTCCTTATGTAGAGCAGGCTAGCCTTAAAATCAGAGATCCACCTGCGTCTGCCTGTGTTTCATTAGGACATTTTCACGTAGATCCACATTACATGTGAACATATTCTTGCCATCCTCCCAACCTCCCCCTTCTCACCTTTTCTTTATTTATTCCTTTGTTGGTGGACACTTAGGTTTGTTTCATAATCTAACTATTATGAATAGTGGTGCAATAAACATAGTGTGTAACTATCTCTGTTACATGCTGGCAAGAGTCTTTTGGCTAAATACATAGGAGTGGTATAGATGAGTCATATGGTAGATCTGTTTTTAAATTTTTTCTGGAATGCTCCACACTGTTTTCTGACCAACTTTTGAATATTTCTTCTAATGTCTTATGTGTCTTTAGCAGTACTGCCTTTTTCATGGGATTTTAGAAAGGAGTAAAGAAAGTTTATATAGAATCAAAGTGAGAAATTGACTCAGCTCTTGGAAAATGCTTTCCTATGGTGCATTGCGGTGTGCTGGGGAGTCCAGTCCCTGTGTGCCTTTCCCTCAGATTCCCTTATCTTCACCTCTCACTGGTTCTAGACCTTGGCATTCCTCTCCTGTCTGTGATACAGTACAGCGTGCACTGCCTTTTCCTTTGTGAACTGATCTCATGCACTGTAGACAGGCAACAAAGTTTGGAGTTGCTTTTAGCACAATGCAGTGAATAAAAATAGGACAAAACCAGCATAATTTTCCTTTAAAACAAATTATTTTAAATTTTTAAAGAAAATTATCCATCAAGGGTGGTAGAGGCATATAAATCAAAGCCTCTGGCCAGCTTAAGCAAATAGCATAACTTTCAGTCACCCATGAGTAAATGCTCACCAGAATATGGTGAACACATAATACATTGACTTCACCATATATGTGGCGGTCAGGCAACATATTTATAGAATTATTTATAGAATACTCCTGTGAATGAGGTATTGAATTGGTCTTTATATGATTATAAAGAAGTTTTTAAACTATTTTATCTATTTTATAATGATTGAGCATAACTATAAATTAATTTTATTCCCCAAATGAGTATGTTTGGGGGATGGAGATGTAGTTCAATTGGTAGAGAGCTTGTCTAGCATGCATGAAGCCCTGGGTTAGACCCCCACCACTGAATAAACCAGGCATGGAGGAACATGCCTACAATTCTTGAGAGGTGGAGGCAGGAGGATTGAAAATTCAGTCATTTTTGGCAACATAGTGAGTTCGAGAATAGTCTGGTATGCATGCGACCCAGTCTCAAAAAATATGTGTGGATGTTATGTATGATGAGATACAAAATCAGTCTTAAATAGATTTTAGACTATGACCAGCTGAAGAACAAGGTAGCTAATTAATATATATTTCTAAAATACATCTTTATATTTTATTTTCATTTTTTATTTGCATGTATAACATATGACCACAGAAAATTTAGATCCTGAAATGAATTCTGTTTTTCTGTAATAGTTTTTCAATAGCTCGGATTATTCCTTTGCTCTCAATTCAGGTTCTACTCTGCAAATACTCCTTTCCAAGGTATATTTGATTTGTCCTCCCAATGTCCCCTAACCAGAAGAGAACCACAGAGGAAAACATCACTGAATTCATCCATTCTCATTGCCTACGTAGACCTGATTCACTAAGAAAATAGGAAGAGGGTAAACGAAAAACAGTCTAGGGAAGTTACTAACCATATAAGGCAATGGGTGAGCCACAACTGTGGGTGTAATTTTTTTCCCTTTTCTCTCTTTCAACAGGGAGACACATCACCTCTTCCTCCCACTGTCCCAGACTGTCTGCGGGCTGATGTCAGGGTTGCTCCTTCTGAGAGCCAAAAATGTTCCTTCTATTTAGCAGACAAGAATATCACCCACGGCTTCCTCTATCCTCCTGGTTAGTGAAACTCTTTTAGAGAAAGAGCTTAGAAAGCCCTCATCAGCTGGATGTGGCATGTGCCTTAAACATATATTCCCCACCCAAATGACCTGCTTGGGTAACCTAACAGCCCAAGAGGCTTCCAGTGGTCAGGGGCTGGCCAGAGTCAGTACGGCATTGTCCTTAAAGACTAATAAATTTTTCTACGGGAACCACATATTAGCTCTAATCTGGTCCAGATGTTTACAGAGTTCAACAGGTTTAAGTTTAATTTTACAACTGAAGATTATTTGGAGAGTGACACGAGCATCTAAAAAAAACATTATTTCTGGCTTACTGCCCTAAGGTCTCCATGGAGAAGGAGCTGTTTCTGTGAGAAGAAATCAGGCTGGAACTCTGGTCCATCACATTTGTTGTGCATCCAACAGCTTTGAACTGTGGCTTAACCAGTCAAATGAACTTTAAGTTGTTTGTGTTTTTAAAGAATGGCTTTCTCTTGGGGTCATAGGAAAACCAGTGTGATTTTTCTAAAATTCAAGCTCTTTTCGTGATCATCAGGAAATGACATTTTCATATTTTCATAAGTTCAACAATTTCAGTTTCTGGAAATAGGTTTACTCTGGTATGTGACTATTTTTTTCTTGAAGCCATGAAAAAAAGATGATAAATCGAGAGATTTTAATTTAGAGATTCAGAGATTTATAGTAGAAAAAAGGCTTAATGAAAGTAAGGAATATATTAACTGAAATCATAGATTTAATAAAATGTTTGTTTTGCAGCAATCAGTGGAACTTCTGATGGTCAGTATGATGCTTTACTTACAAGTAATTTGGCCCCAATGTATGAAGAATTCAAAAGTAAGTATACACCCCCTAATCCCATACTAGGGTTTAAACCTAGGCCTTCATATATGCAAGGCAAACACTCTACCACTGATCTATAGTGCCCCCCATTATTTATTTTGGGGATACAAGGTCTTGCCAAGTTGACCAGATGGCCTTCAATTCACTATGATTTCCAGGCAGCCCTTGAACTTGTGATTCTCCTTTCTTACAGGATTGTGCCACTGGGCCTGGCAGTTCATTAGAGCATTAATCTTAAACTATTAAGTTGACTCTCTGGAGTCAATTTTATTATTGCAATTGTTATTGATATTGAGTCATTTTTCTAATGTTTTAAATATAGGCACAAGACTCCTGATGTAGTTTATTTTCAACTTACTGAAACTTTGACTTGTTGCTAAAATTTGGTAATTGTTTTCAAATTTGCTTTTACTTCTTAGCTGTTACAAGCTATTCACAAAATTAAAGTTTACTAACACTCACCATAAATAAATGAGATGTTAATGCTTGTCCAAGAATGATAATTAATAATGCAGCATGACTGTTCTGATTGGTTAACACTCATTGTTGAAAGAATTTAGAAACATATTTAGCTGTAATTTCAATACTGCAAGTAAAGCAATAAAAAGTTATAATCAACATAGCTGTTCATTTTACAAAAATATTTTATTTGTTATCTTTATTTTATATGTATGAGTGTATTGCTTACATGTATGTAAGTGCACCTGTGCCATGAAATGCCCAAGGAGGTCAGAAGAGGGCATCAGATTCCCTGGAACTGGAGTTATAGATGGTTGTTAGCCGCCATGTGAGTGCTGGGAACTGAACTTGGGTCCTCTGAAAGCTGGTGCTCTTAATCCCTGAGCCACCTCTCCAGCCCCATAGCTGATTATTTCTATAGCATAGACTATTTTGAAGATTTATCCAGTGACCATTAACCATTATTGAAGTAGAATGTGATGCTATTTAAATACACCAGTAATAGAAAATATTTCCATGTTCAACAGAGATAAATATCTTTAACATCCTTATTCTTTTAATTTTAGAAATGTGGAACTACTTCCACAGGGTTCTTCTGATAAAATATGCTGTAGAAAGAAATGGAGTGAATGTGGTTAGTGGACCAATATTTGACTATAATTATGATGGCCATTTTGATACTCCAGATGAAATTAAAGAGTAAGTAACTTGTGTTTTTGATTTAAATATAAGGGGAACTCTCCTCATAAGAGGAAATCTTAATATTTTAAATACATACTGTATGATTTAAACATTATAAAGTATATTCATATTCAGATGCTATTGTTGCCCATTTTAAACCTAACCTATCTAAATACTTAGCAAAAGAAAATTCATATGGAAAAATTTAAACTAATGGGCACAGAAAAAGTTTCCAGGCAAAAAATATTTCCAATATTTTTATTGGAAAATTTATAAACTATGGGCCAAGACAAAATGAGATTTTATGAATGTTAAGGAGATGTAGAGACTCAGTGTACTATCAATAAATATAAATCAACCTAATAATAAATGAAAAACATCAAGGAAAGACTAAGTTGACCTTGGTAAATTTTACAGGTATAATAAAATAGAGGATGTAAGTAGATCTCCGTTCTAACCAACCCAACCAAGCCGTACATTCCAAACTTAGAACAGGTTGTGAAGAACTACTTTTGAGTTTTAGAAAATTCAGAAGCAGCATTTTAGAAAGAAGTTCTATCCATTGCTTTTTTTTATATTATTATCAAAATGTAGGAAGGACAAAACTAAACAACTGTAGTAGCTTAGATTATAAGCAACAATTTCTGCTTCTGATAAAGTAGCATCTCAGACTACTATGTATATAACCTGCCCCTATTTTGTTCATTTGGTCCTTATTTCACTGTTTTGCTTGTTTGATTTTGATGCAGGGTCTCATGTAACCCAGGCTGGCCTTGAACTCGCTATGTAGCTGAGGATGAACTTGAATTCCTGATCCTTTTACTTCTTCCTCCCAAGTGCTGGGAATATGGGTGTGTGCCAGCATTATCTGGCTTTCATCTCATTGTTTAGTTTATTCTGCTTTTCATCATTTAATAATTCTAACAAATGCTTTGAGGACACTTTATTACATGTTAGGTACTTTTCTAAGCATTTATATAGGTTTCATTTAATCTACAAAACAACTTTATGTTAAGTTCCATTAGCGCCTAGCTGGACATGAGGAAGTTGAGGCTAAGAGAGGTGAAATAACCTGTCTAACACATTCTGCACCTACTAAGTGACCAAGTCTAGATGTAAACCCAGGTGCTCTGAGTCCATGTTCTGAATCAGTAATATCTTGCTGCTTAACACCACCTTACATTCCTTCTAGTGGACTCAACTAATATCTTACCTTTGTTTTATATTTAAAACTTTTGAAAGTGAGCTGGAGAGATAGCTCAGTAGTTAAGAGCACTGGGCAGTTCTTGCAGAGAACCTGAGTTAGGTTCCCAGCACCCACATCGCAGCTGGCAACCATCTGTAACTTCAGTTCCAAGGGATCTGACACCCTCTTCTGGACTTTGTGGGCATTGCATGATGGAGGTGTACTTAGATACATGCAGGCAAAACACTCATAAACATAAAATAAATGAAATCTTAAAGACTTTTGAAAGTATATTCATATTTGCTACTAGAAACCAAACCAATGCATTCTCAGTTATTTGTTTACCACCACCCCCACACCCCCTCCAAACATGTGATTACCTCCTTGTTAAAAAGTGAGGAAATCGGAGTCAAAAAGGATAGTGGAAGCACACAGTCAGAGGTGGAATCGGGGCTCCTTTGTTCTCAATTCCCACTCTACTAGAAACCACCACTGTGAAGTATGAAATCAACAGCATTAGAAGGCGCAGCAGACAGTAGTCCAATTCCATGTTTTTGAGTCCTTGTATTGGAGTACTTTCCTATGATGTTATGATGACCAAGTTTAAAATTCAGCTAGAAATCTCTGTGCTTTTTTCCCCTTTCTATTTTTTAATTTTAAAAATTTATTTATTTATTTATTTATTATTTTTGGTCTTTTTGAGACAAGGTCTCCCTGTAGCCCCAGCTGTCCTGAAACTCACTATGTAGACCAGATGGCCTTGAATTCACAGAGATCCACCTGCCTCTGCCTCCTGTGTGCTGGGATTAAAGGCGTGTGCCACCATGCCCAGCATATTTATTTATTTATTTATTTATTTTTAATTTATTTATTTTGAGTCAGGGTAGCCCCATCTGGCCTGGAACTCACTATGGAAATCAGTCTGATCTCGATCCCACAGAGACCTATCTGCCTCTGCCTCCTGAGTGCTGGGATTAAAGGTGTGTATCACCATATCCAGCTCACTTTCTGCTTTTTAAAATCAGGTTTTCATCTTGACATTTCTTAAAGCTGTAAAAAACAAACAAAAAACCAAAAAACATTTGCAACAACATCAAATCATTGCAATTATGTTTTTAGACATGTGGCCAACACTGATGTTCCCATCCCAACGCACTACTTTGTGGTGCTGACAAGTTGTAAAAACAAGAACTACACACCCAACAACTGCCCTCTGTTGGATGTTCTGCCCTTCATCATCCCTCACCGACCTACCAATGTGGAAAGCTGTCCTGTGAGTATGCCTTGGGAGAAACCTGGGACCCAAGGAGACAGTTACAGCTCCTTGGGCTTTCTCAAAAGGGCTCTATCTAAAACACATTTCTTATGTGTTTCATGGGTGGAGTTTTGTTTTTCAATATATGAAGGATTTCTACTGAATTAATTTCAAACACATACTTGTAAATGTGGACATATATTTCCATTTGCATCTCAATGCCTGTCTCTCTGTCCTAAAAACAATTGCCATTTATCTGTCTGTCTCTCACATCTATCTTATGTCTGTCCGTCCGTCCGTCCATCCATCCATCCATATATCTATCATCTATCCATCTATCTATCAATCTCTCAATCTATCATCTATCTATCTATCTATCTATCTATCTATCTATCATCTGTCATCTGTCTATCTACTTACCTATCTATGTTATTGTTACTTACTAGGAAAGAGATGATACAATTGCCTTTTTTTAAACACTGAACACAAATTAAATTTCTACCCTAAGGTTAACATTAGATTAATTTTTCCCTGAATGAATGTTTAAATAAAAAATTCTAGCACCTTGAAGAATGAAGTGTGAAATTCAATTTACCCTCCCTCCCACCTACATACATACATGCCCAGACACACATGGAGAGAGAGAGAGAGAGAGAAATAACTTAATTCAACTAATATTTTTGTTTGAACATTAGCCCATCTCCAATTTTACTTCAATCAAGGCAAATTATGTGTAAGTGCTTACTTCAACTTTAATAGATATTCTTCATAGACAAAATACATACTTTGGCAATTGGATTTTATTTGTCATTCAACAAATATATTGAATCACTATTCAATACCAGATATCAAGATAGGAACACTTTAGAATGTACAAAAGAAAGATACGTTGTCACTTAAGAAATTTTTATACAACTTTGACATATGAATATTATATAGGTATATAAATGGGTATATATATTATAAATTTTTTTAAATAAAACAAAAATATTTTAAAATAAAAATTAAAAATTAAGAGGTTACATAATTAAGAGATGTTACAAAATTGAGATCAATTGTTAAATACAATTAAAGAAATTTAGTTTCTGGAATTGAAACACATTTGTCTGGAAACTGAAGGAGAGGCAGAATTTGAATAGATCAGTAATAGTAAGAATAGAACACTGAGTGTGGGGGCGCAGGCCTTTAATCCAGGACTCCAGAGGCTGAGGCAGGTGGGTCTGTGTGATCTACACAAAGAGTTCCAGGCAAATCAGAGCTACATAGTGAGTGTGACCTCATCTCAATTAAACAAAAAAAGTACTAACAGGTTGTGAACAATTGAGAAAAACCTGGGAATTGACAAGATAAAACAGCCAAAAGAAAAAGGAAACTCAAAAATCAGTAAAATCTATTGAATGTAATTAGAAAAAGTAGAAAAGGGGGAATGAAGACTCACTGGCAGGTCAAGCCTAGGCATGCCAAGTTGTGCTCATGGGGCAAACTTATTGACTATGAGAGACTGAAAATCAAAGCTTAGAGTCTAGGCCTGGTTGAGGTTCATGCATATTCTTCAGGTGTTCAGCAACATGAATATATTTGCCATATCATGTGCTATGAGAGGCACTTATGTGTAGATGACTGTTAAAATAGAAGAGGAAAGAGCCAAGCAGCAAAAGAGAGAGACAACAAAATTAGTTCAGAGAACTACTTCCTGGCAGCAAGGTGCCTGGGTGGTACAGATGGGATTTGTCTGGACTATTTGAATAGTCTTTCAGTGACTGCAGATGGAAGGCAAATGTTAGAGGCTGGATAGTGGATTACTCAGTGTCCTAAGATGAGGAAGAATAATTTCCAGATGAGAAAATGTCAGATGTTGAGGTGAATCCCTTCTCGCTTTTCTTCTCCTCAGTATTTTAGTTATTAAGGACAAGAGCAAGCCATCATTCTCTTCTCCCTGCAGTGGGAGACACTGATAACTAATACAGTGTATCAGTTATCACAGAATCAGGATTGAACAGTTCTGATCATAGAGGCTCTAGGTAGTCATTGTAGTGATTATAATGTTTGTTTGTTTGTTGGTCTTTTTGAGACAGGGTCTCCCTGTAGCCCCAGCTGGCCTGAACTCACTATGTAGTAGACCAGTAGACCAGGCTGGCCTTGAACTCACAATCAGCCTGCCTCTGCCTCTGCCTCCCAAGTGCTGGGACTAAAGGCAAGAGCCACCACACCCGACTCATAGTTATTATACTGGATATGCAAAGAAGAAACTAGTTGCTGCCCCTGATCTAGGCCCATGGGACTTTCTGTCATGAAGTTTGCTTTCTTATGGTGCTGGGAATCAAATCAAGGCCCTTGCACATGCTAAGCCAGTCCTAGTCCAGCTCCAAAAATAATCTTAAGTAGATTTATATCTTTTATTGTCTTCTCAGCCTTTGTGTATCATCATCATTTTAAAATTTAGTTTTCCTCCTTCACCTCAAAATTTTTTAATTTTTTTTTTTTTTTTTTTTGAGACATGGTCTTATTATGTAGCCCAAGCTAATCTCTTCCCGACTCAACTTCCTGAGTGCTGGGGTTAGAGTATAGTCACGCACCAACCAGTACTCCAAAACAAAACAAAATAAATGAATCTCTAGCCTATGCTTAAGTTCCTAAGTAATTTATCCTTAATTGACATGGCAAGTATGTGTCCAAGCTGGCTGCAGTCCTTCAAATTACTTCAAAAAGCTTTCATTCCCCAATCTTTTCTGGTTTCCCATGTTCTCACCTTTAGAGCTTTCTTCTTTTCTATCTGCTAAAAACTCCACCTGCACCCCAAGGTAAAGTGCAAATCCTATAAAAGCTTTCCTAATCATCCAAAATGAAAATGATCTCCCCCAAATTAACAAAGCATAATCTCTTTTGAAGAGGTTAACATCACCAATAAATTGATACTATCCAAGATTTTAGGAATTTGGAATATAATAAAAGGGATATAACATCTATAAAGCTGATTATGACGGCTGGAGCTATGGCATAGCCATTCAATACTAAAGATAATAACCAAAATGATAGCCATTAAATACTAAAGATAATAACCAAAATATCAGAGATAATTATGAGAAAAATGTGAGGGATACAAAAGTTAAGATTGTCGGAGAGATTGTGAATGAAATGTGGCTATTAGCTGGGGTAGGAGGAGGCAGATGAGAAGGTCAGAGGTGCCTGAAAATTTATGTACAGCTGCTCAGAAATTGTATAAAACAATCACCTGTTTGGGGGAGGATGAATTTTCTCTTGGTGGATTTAAGTTTGGGAATAGTTGATTTTCCAGGACATAGCACAACAGTATATATAAAACAGTATTTAAATGCATAGGCTTGCAGTTAGATAACATGGATTCTGTTAGGGTCTTGGCTTCATTGGGTAAATAATAATGCCACTTTCCTCATCCATTCCAGCTAATAGGTCTAAAAAGTTCACATACCCTTATGAAATTGTTATCAGAATTAAATGAGATAATCTATGTGAAACCCTGAGCATTCCCAATATATAGTATGTAAATGGTAGCCCTTAGAAAAAGGAATCATATCTTATGGTAGTTTCATTATAAAGCCAGCATAAACTGAAGTCTCCGATGATCTAATCACCCAGAAAGTACAGAAAATGTATAGACTGCTCCTCAGTAAATTCAACTCAACCAGCATTTCCCTAGTATTAGAACAACGAATTGTGTTGCAATCATTTGGTGAAATAGATGCATAGTTTAAGGGTTAGAGGTATGAAAACTCTCCACTTTTCAGTATTATAATCTAGTATATGGAGGTATTCCAATTAAAAGAGCCTTGAAGGACCTCAAGCAGCAGTAGGAATGGTAGATTCCCAATTCTATCTCATACCTGGTCTAGGGAACTAGAACTATAGTAATTCCTCCTCTCTTCTCCTCTCCTCTCCCCTCCCCTCCCCTCCCCTCCTCTCCTCTCCTCCCCTCCCCTCCCTAGGTTCCTCATATACCCTTCCTCCCCCCTCCCCCACCAAGGGAAGAAAGTGCAGAGAAAAGACACTAAAATAACATAAAGGAAAATATCTATACTTCTAGATGAGTTTGAGAAACACAAGATCTCACAGCAAGAAGCATTGAGTAGAGCTGTGGAAGACCAGGAATTTCACAAGTTTGTGCTAGTCAGCTGGGCAAAAGGCGTGTGGACACCCACCCAGTGAGGTTGTCTTTGGTTGCATTGGTGTGGGGCAACAATACTAGACTGAGTGTCAAGGTGAGAGAACAAGGAAGCAATTAAGGCAGAAGGATAAGTTCTTTTTTAATGCAGCAAGGCTAAGATATAATAATACAGTATGTAATATATAGTAAGTGTCCATTTAACTACAGCTCACAAACCCCGTATGTATGCAAGGCTGTTGAGTTGGGTGTGCTGCATAGCTAGAGCGCTACCTATAAGGTGGCTTCTGTTTGGAGTGGTTGAGCAGGTGACTTGCTGGTTGTTAAAGCTTGAGTATTATCTATGCGTATGTATAGTTATGTGTGGTACTTTATGGCCTTTTTATCCCATCTTTAAAAGAGCGAAGACTATCAGGTATCAATAAACATTGGATGGGCGTCAAAAAAACTAAAAGAGAAAGAGTCCTAAGTCAAGAGGACATTTTATGGAAAAAGTGATGGGCTGTGTCAAATGCTGTTGAAGTGTGAAATGGTAGTGACAGGAAGAAGACTTCAATTGGAAAACTGAACTCAAATAAGCACACTGCACATTTTGTATAAAATGAATTCACTTGGACGATGGTTCTCACACAGAAACTACTTTAGGGTTAGGAACAAAAGTTGACTTCCTCTTACGTTTCCTCTGGCTCAGAGAGTGGCTGCCTGTTTTGAGTCTGCATACTTAAGAAACAAGCAAGTCACTGTGCTGAATGAAATCAAATGAGCTTTATTAAGACACATTCATATGATTAGACAAAGGCTGACACTTGGCTAAAATTTAAGTAAAAATTAATACTGCAGTATGAAAATTAGACAATGAAAAGTGAAGGGTGTTGCATAAATCCATGACTCCAAATTATGCAGCAAACTTTATGCAGTGAAAGCTTATTAAAAATCAAATGTCCAAGAAATATCTGAAAAAATACTCAACTGTAGTAATATTGAGAATACTAACTGCTATTACATGCTCTTGACTTGATAACGATGTGGGGATCATCGTCCATTGCCTATGAGAGTGGAAATTGCCATAAACATTTTGAGAAATGTTATGCTTAATATCTCGTAGAGTTAAAATTAGTGTGCACCCAGCAACTTCCTGTATCTATCCTAGAGTCTTATGCTCCTTTTTTAGCAAAAACTTTATTGAGAATTTCATACATGCATATAAGGTGTTTTGATCAAATCCATGCCCACTCCCTCCCCTCCAACATTCCCCCCTCTGAAGAGGTAACCCTAAAATCTTTTAAGGATTAAATACAAGCTCCCAAATACTTTTGATATTTTTGGCCTTGGAACAGAGTATGTTCCTAACAGGCGGAAGGACATTTTGACTTTTAGCCAAGCAACTGATTACATTTCTTTGGGGTCTTTTTTACCCTAACTGCCTAGCCAATTCCTACTTCCTATTCTTATCACGCCATCCTTTGAAGGGGTTACTCAGATTGCCAATAGGAATAGAGTCTTATGCTCTTAAACACAAGGAGCACACACCAAGTTATTCATTATAGTATTATTTACAATAGTTTATAAACTCTATAATTTGGTAACTATAAATAAGTTGTATGGGGGAGAGAGAGGCTCATGAGCCCCACCGAAACTGAGGTGCTATTAAGAGTTCATGGCTACAAGGGAAGGAGAGTCAATTTTCTCCAGGGGTTTGGCTCCTGGCAGGGCCAGCATGCTCCAGTGGATGGCCCCATACCCATTAGTTTATGGGCAGCACAAATTGGACTTGGTGAGTTATAAAAAAAAACAAAACATGAAGCTGGTAAAGGGATAAGAAGTAGATCTAGGAGGTGTTAAGAGGAGGAATGAGGGTTGAATACATTCAAAATACATTACATGTATAAGTGAAATTCCTGAAGAATTAATTAAAAATATTATATTAAATAAAGAATTCTAAAAAGCTGTGTTAAATTAAAATGAGGGTATATCACAAATGACCCATCTAGATCTAGATACATCACTATGGATAGATTATAAACATACAAGTCAATGAAAAATACTTAGAAAATGTCATTTATATAAATGTGAAAACAGAAGCCAATACTAGATATTGTTTATTGATAAGTGGTAACACTTAAAAACAGTTTAGATTCACATTACTCATAGTAAGTTAGTAATGTTCAGCTCTGAGCCTAGTAAAAATGGGGAGAACTTAATCTGTAATATGTTTATTTTAAAAATTTTTGTTAGGAGCTGGAAAATGGCTCAGTTGGTAAAGTGCTTACCATACAAGCATGAGGACCTAAGTTTGGATCCCCAGTACCCACGTAAAAAGCCGGGTGGTGCAATGCACACATGTGATGCCGGCGCTGGGGAGGTGGAGACAGGAGGATCCCTGGGGCTTGCTGGCCAGCTAGAGTAACCAAATACATGAGCTCCAGGTTCAGTGAGAGACCCTAAAAACAGCACGAAAAACAACTGAGGAAGATACTCCATACCAGCCTCTGGCCTCCACATGCACACACACACATGAACATACTCCATATCAGCCTCTGGCCTCCACATGCACACACTACTCCATACCAGCCTCTGGCCTCCACATGCACACACACACATGAACATACAAACTTGTGTCTGAGGCAAGGTCAAAACAAATGGGTATGAGTTCATGGTAGCTTATATTTCTTTTAGAACTATTGTTTTGTTAAATAAAATTTAGTTGTATCAAATTAAGAGTTAAGACAATAAAAATCATAAAGGGACATCTGAGTAATAAAATATTTTTGTTAGTAAAATGTCATGATGTATAGAAAACAATCTTGTGTTTATTATTGTAGGAAAACAAAACTGAAGATCTTTGGGTTGAAGAAAGGTTTGAAGCACACGCTGCCCGGGTCCGTGATGTAGAACTTCTTACTGGTCTTGACTTTTATCAGGAAAAGGCACAACCAGTCTCTGAAATTTTGCAACTGAAGACATATTTACCCACATTTGAAACCATTATTTAACTGAATGCATAGCAATCTAGCAAAGTGAAGATAATACCTTCTATTTGAAAATCATAAAATAAAGTTTTCTATTTTTTCCTTAATTCTACTGAAAGTCATGTTTTCCAATACAGTCTTTTTTTTTTCATTTCTTTGGATATATACATTTTAGAAGCTATTTTAACTAATGTTTATTTGTGTGTGTCTGCATGTGTTCTGTGCATGCATGCATGCTGTGGCGAGAATATGGAGGTCAAAGGACAAGTTGTCATGGGGACGGGGACTGAATTCAGGTCTTCAGGCCTGGCAGCAGGTATCTTTACCTACTGAGCCAACTCATCCCTGGACATGTATTTTTTAAAGTTACATTATTTTGTGGCATTTTTGTCATGTTATATTTTCATTATTGTATTATTGTTTATTTTTGTATTGTATTATTATATCGGTCATCACCTTTGATGATATTGTTCTGCTCAGCATCATCTAAACAAAAGAAAAAGAAAATAAGTAGGCTTTGCTTGGGAATTGAAACAATTCTACATCAGTTTGTGATAAATATTTTTGTTTTGTTTTGTTTTGTTTTTGTTTTCTTTGTTTTGTCTTTTTGAAGCAGGGTCTCCTTGTAGCCCTAGCTGTCCTGGAACTCACTATGTAGACCAGGCTGGCCTTGAACTCACAGAGATCCGCCTGCCTCTGCCTCCCGAGTGCTGGGACTACAGGCATGCACCACCACACCCGGCTATAAATCTTTTTTATATTCATCGATGAGACAATATTTGTTCATTTAAAAATTCATATAGCTTTCATTTGGTAGTTTTGCCTGTAAAAATTTCCCTAGCGTATATACTTTTCACAGTGCATATAAATGCCAAAGACCAGAAAGCACAGAATTTGGTTAAACAAAAAATGAAATACTGTGCCAGCTCTGTAAAAGAAAGTGACTCTTGGCTATAATTAAATAAAAAGGTGAGTAGTAAAAGGGTATGAATGGTGTACTGCCGTTCCTCAGGAATTGCCAGACTTTCCTATAAAGAGTCAAACAGTTAAGTTTTTAAAAGCCATATCATCTTTGTCATAAATACAATCGTATACTGCTTATGGGGCTGTGTTCTGAGAAATGTGTCATTAGGCGATTTTGTTAATATGAACATTGTGGAATGCATTTACATGGACTGAGATGGTATGTCTGGAGGTGATCTGTAGGTGATCTGTCTTACCATGCTACACATTGTCACTGAATGTCATTATGCTATTAGTGTGAGCATTGCAGAATGCATTTACATGAACTGAGATGCTATCACATCTGTAGGTGATCTGGAGGCTTACCGTCCTACACATGGTCATCACTGACTGGATGTCATTATATTCTGCATGTTTATACTTAACTGTGTGGTTATGTCATAAATAGAAACAGTTCTACATAATACACAAAAGGAGGGGAGGGGCTGTGTTCCAACACAGCAGTACATACAAAGGAATCGGTTAAACTGGCCCACAGGCTCTAAGTTCATTCATTCGTCAACGCTTGATTTCTGTATTAAAGCCCTGGTGTCAGGGAAGGCAGGGATGTATGGTAAGGGGAAAAGGGAGATGAAAGTTTCGTTTTGTGACTTTTGTACTGCCTGAAGTTTTGAGGGTGTCCACTGGTCAGTTTCTTGGAGCACTAGACTGGAAAGCTCCACATTGTTCTGATGGAAAGATAACTACTCAGGGACATGGGCTTTGCTGATGATGAAAAAATGTGGTGATGAAGGAAAACACCATCCTATTGTTTTTCACTTCTTTTGGAATTTCAACTGAATCACAGCCACTAACTACAGCTCATGAGAATGTTTGTTGAGTGCCATTGGGTTTCTTTTTTTGAAAATATATATTCCTCATTTACTGGATTTAATTTAAAATATTTTTAAAGATTTATTTTTTATTTGTGTGTATGTGTGTATGAACACATGGGTGATGTGGCTATGGAGTCCAGAAGCAGCAGCTCCCCTAGAGCTGGAGTTACAGGTGGTTATGAACCACCCAACTTGGATGCTGGGCACCAAACTTGGATCTTCTTTAAGAGCAGCAAGTGCCGAATGTATGACAATGTACTAATATACTATATGTAAAATCCCTTCCATGTTCCCCTTTTCCAACATGGCTCCAATATTACATAAAAGTATCTGGGCTTTGCTTCATGGGGAGACAAGTGGTGGGTGTTTATAACTTTGAACTGTATTTAACCTGGAAATGGCTAAACTGCTGAGAGCTCAGCCTAGAAATAAAAAGCCAGCCTGAGAAAAAAATCCCTTTTACCAGGGATTATGTCATACTGTACATTCATTTTGTAAACTCCTCATTTCATCATGAAGAAATATATAAAGCTTGGGATATAGCTCAGTGGTGGCAGCCTGTGTTTCTTGCCCACACAAGGCTCTGGGGTCAATCTCCAGCACTGCCAGGAAAAGAAATAAATAAAAGAATATAAAACAACAAGAAAATAAATATGTGTGAATAATATTCTGAAGGAAACAACAAAAAGTGAAAGTAACTCTGGAAATTATTTTTCCTCACACTATCTTATTGCTGCATAGTTCTCCACCAAACTTTCTTAAATTAATATAATATTAAGTCAGTCTCTTACATAAAGACCTTTAGGTTGTTTCTAACATAATTACAAAGATACAGCAATGAATAATGCTACATATATACAGCGTTATGCTTTTGGAAGTATGTCTTCTGGGTGTGTTCCTGATAATGGTTAAACTACATATATAGTATTTTAATTGAAAATTATTTACTAATTTTTATTTATGTGTGTGACTGTTATGCCTGCATGTGTATAAGTGCACCCGTACCATGCAGTGCCCATGGAGTACAGAGAGGCCATCCGATCCCCTGAAACTGGAGTTATGGATAGTTGTTAGCTGCCATGTGGGTGCTGGGATTCAAACTCGGGTCTTCTGCAAGAACAGTTAGTGCTCTTAACTTCTGAGCCATCTCTTCAGTCCCTAGTAGCTTCATTTTAAAGTAAAACTAGAGTACATTAGTATGACTTCAATGATTAAGTTTGTCAATTCAATTCTGAATTCAATGAGGCATAGTTTTCCATTGACCTAAATGGAGATAATTTATTTTTTATTTTAAAAGTAGTGTACATTTATGACAAAATTATCCAAACAAATACATATAAATGATATCATATAATAAATTAATATGTCATGCACATATGTAAATATTAAAATCAGATGTAATTTTACCAACTAAAGTTTTCAATAATTACAGTCTATTAACCCATGGCTCTTGGACATGGCTCTCCTTTGAAATATAGTTTTTATTATTTTTTAGAAGATTTATCTTACGGGTAATGGCAGGTGAATATGATTAAAATGCATTGTAAACACTATATATGAAGATGTCATAGTAAAATTCATTATTATATATAATTAATATGCTAATTAAAAACATAAAAATGAAAAGCTCCATTCCATCAGAAAAAAAAGGAATTTACTGTAGCAAATAAGACAGCTTCTGTGTGACATTTCAATAAATGACTTGAATTTTTGCAATCTGGTACCCAAGATATGTGTAACTGATAATTCACAGGGAATCGAATGGGTGTGGTAAGAAAGTGTAACGTCAGCATCCATGATCAGTCACCACTTTGATCTTTGAAAGTTGTGCTTTGTTACTTTGATATGATAGAACTGCATCGTCTTGGACAATGCAACTGCCTTTCCTTTTAATTCTATTGACATTAAAATATGTGATCAAACAAATTTTAAAATGCTTTTTTATATAGCTGAATATTTGACAGTGAAAAGTCACTGTCAGTGATAGGCATATGTGAAAAGGATATTTGTGTGAACTGCTATTTTACTGAATCAAGAATTACAATTAATTCTTGTTTGTAGAAAGCTTGCTTTCTAACACAAGGAGGTCAGCTAAGGTCATAGGAATAAATTAGAGAAATTCTAAATGGTGACTTATTTTCTAGATTTAGTTCAGGTTTTGAATTTTTATTTTCTTAGTGCAATTTATCCTTAAAAAATAAAAACTTCCAGGAAGGGTGTCTAGCATCATAGCTGGAGAAAAAAACAGATTCAAAGTCTGTTCTCCCAGAAAGAATCAGAAACAACTATGTTCTCTGGTCCAGTAGAGATCCATTTTCCCTGCAGGTGTATAGGGTTAAGTAGATGGGTGGGGATAAATGGGATAAAGAAGTAAATCTATTCATGTGAGGAAGGTTCATGCTTAGTCATCAATTTTATTGGAATCTAATATAAGAATTTCCAGTGGTGAGCATTTAGTACCGGTAAGTGGAGTCTCAGGATCAGTGTTTATGCTTGTCAACTGAGCTGATCTTGATGTCAACATCATCTGGTTTTAACACTTGGGTTTATTTCCAAATCATATTTTGGTTTGATGAAAATCCTCTTGCCCTAGGGAAATCTCATTCCTTTCTCCTCTTCCAATCACACCCCCACATCACCACGACTGCCCCACCGGGGCTTGTCATCTGTTTGCTTTGGGAGGGCGGGGTATGGGAATGGAAATGGGACATAAACTGAAACAGTTTAAAAACACAAACAAGGCTGTTAGAAGAAACGACTTCCTTTTGACACAGGTCCGCGGTGGACCACAATCACTCCCTCGGTGGATTTGGGCTTGGATAAACTTCCAGACAGCAGCAAACCTCAGCCTTTCAATGATAGAGAACTGGGACAATTTAAACTCATCCCAAACCCTCAGGATAAACGTAGCTACCATAACAGCTAGTAATGTATGCCACTGGACTTGGAGTTAAATAGTCCTTTTATCCTGACATTTTATATTTCTTAATGTACAAATTAAGGTTCATAGGCCTAGCTGTCTGGAGAGGACAGTTAGTGCATCTCTGAACCCACCAACAAGTGATGCTCTGTTAATGTTATTTTATGTCAATGATGACAATCTCTAGAGGTGATGAAAAAACAAAAGGCAATTACTTGATTTTAACTTGCCTCTTGACTATTGCAGTGAGTCCTGTCTTGTCTACTTAATATGATCCATATGTGTGTCTCTTAGGAAATCATCTACATTGTGCATTCTCATTTGAGCACAGTAAGGCAGTAGTGTATGAGGATGAGCTCATTTCTAGGCTGCAGACAGTGGGGCTTATATCTTGCCTTCCTAGTAGTGTGATCTGGAACAGATTCCTTATAGTTTACAACTGAGTTTTTTCTTCTATAAAAGGGGTTTATTTAGACTTTATCTCATAGAGTTGTGAGGGTTTCAGGGGTGAGTTACTAGATACAGACTAGGTACCACAAGGTAGCATTAATTATCTACTTTTGGTAGCATACAAAGCTCTTT
>NW_008358774.1:9635130-9636333 GCF_000622305.1 Nannospalax galili | reverse complement strand
CTATTTTTGGTAGCATACAAAGCTCTTTGAATATATATACATATTTAATTATGCATTTATTTATTTATTTATTTATTTATTTATTCTATATAAATGACCAAGCAATTGTTATGCTATACTTGGGTTTAGGCAGAGTCCCAGTGATCCAAATCTGCAGATTGTAGCCATCGCCCTCTGCCCTGTGATGTGGAGATTTGACTCCTCTATTTCCTGCCAGTATGAATCAGCCACATTAACAGCATCTTCCATCCTGGTTTGTGGTTGCCATCATCATTTAATTTGCCCTATCTTGATTACAATCCCTATTCAGCAGTTAAATCTTAAAGATAATTTCTTATGGCCATATTCAGTGTGTGAAGGGGAATCATGGCATAGCTAATTCTGTCACTCTGGTATATTAAAAATAAAAAGAAATCTACATTGGATTGGGCACAATGACAGATGGACTGGCATGGATTTATCATTCAGATAAATCCTTCAGATCTATCTGGAGCGCACCTCAGAAAGCAGATTTATTCCTTAAGAATTTCATCAACTGTCACCTCAGGTTCTGCCTTCAGCCTTTTACAACATTTAAGCTGAATTTTCATAGATTAAGAGCAGAAGTTTAGAATTAAATCCTCAGTTGATGACTTTGATATTAGGGAATTCATCCAAATACTCAATGCCTTCCTGTTCCTTGTCCCTTTCAGCCTGGGGCCACTTGCTTCACCTAGTCTCTGACACCTGTCTAGCCTGCTCAAGCTCTCACTGCATCTCTTTATTGACTACCTGCTGTATCCCAGGCACTATGGGCCTTAAATAATCAATATGCAAGCATGACAGAGGTCTGTGACCTTGAGAAACTTATAATCTAGCTGGGACTATACATAGTAAACAGTAGATAATGAGAGAGAGAGAGAGAGAGAGAGAGAGAGAGAGAGAGAGAGAGAGAGAGAGAGAGAGGCAAAGAGCAAAAATGGAACTGCACGTATTAGAAAGAGTTAAGTGTCGCTGGGCATGGTGGTGCATGTCTTTAATTCTAGTGCTCAGGAGGCAGAGGCAGGAAAATCTCTGTTAGTTCAAGGCCAGCCTGCTCGTCTACATAGGAAGTTCTAGGCCAGCTGGGGCTACAGAGAGACCCTGTCTCACAAAGACCAAAAAAAAATATGAATGTATATATAGTCCCTCATCTTATGTGGAGTAAAATTAAGTGTCTTTTCT
>NW_008358774.1:9620390-9634556 GCF_000622305.1 Nannospalax galili | reverse complement strand
TCATTGTTTAACACCGTTTTTGTCATAGAGCTGTTTGTTTGCCTTCATCAAGTTTTATCTTTTCAATTCTTCCTACCAAACAAATTATTTCACATAACTGCATTTGGTTTTTCCAGCAGTTAGATACAGAAACTATTATACTCAGTTCACAAATTGGATTAGGAGAATTTAGGTTATTACTTAGAAGCACAGAGTTACTAGAATGTAACTGTGTGTTGGTTGACTCCAAACCTAGTGCTCATTCCATCTAACTGCAAGCACAGCTTAGTGCTAGGAATTAATCAAGGTATTTGGGGATATAAGAATTTCAAAACTTGGGGCTGGAGAGATGGCTCAGCCGTTAAGAGCACTGGTTGCTCTTGCAGAGGACCTGGGTTCAATTCCCAGCACCCACATGGTGGCTGATAACCATCTTTAACTCCAGCTCCAGAGGATCTGACACCCTCTTCTGATCTCCGTGAGCATGGATGCACTTACATACATGCAGGCAATATACTCATACACATAAAATAAAAATAACAAAGAAAATATTAAAAAAAAATTTCTAAATCCAGGTCTTACCTTCTAGGAGTGTATAACCTATCTAGAGACGGGTTTCCTAAGGGAAATTCTGTGGAGTCCTAGTCTGTTGGTGTGATACTTGGTTTCATATGCCAAATCAGCTGAGCTTCTTCTGGATGGTTCTATGGACGTATATTTGCATGAGGTTTACACTCTGATCAGTGGACTTGGGATAAGGGAGCTCACCCTCCATAATGTGGAAAGGCCTCATTCAGTCAGGCGAAAGTCTGAATAGGGACCCCAAAATCTGATTTCCCTGAACCAGTGGGAACCTTGCAGCAGGCAGGACTTGATTTCCACATAATCTCTTTGGAACTGAACCATATATTGTCTCCTCCATGGGTTCCCAAGCTGCTGGCCCACCTGCAGATTTTAGATTTTCCAGGTTCTGTGGGCATGTGCTGACTAGTTCTCACAAGCTGGTTGGCAGGGAAAAAACAGTTATCCCAAATCTAGTTCTGTAGGAAGCAGTGTGTTCAATCTCTTTGGATAGTGTTCAGATGTTCTGTAATTAAGAGACCAGATACACAGATACCTTTTCCTTTATTTTCTCCCTTAAATGATCTCCAAATATGTTGGCTAGCGATCCATCACTATAACAAAAAAAACTTGAAATAATTAACTTATAAAAACTTTATTTTTCCGGGTGTGGTGGCACACACCTTTAATCCCAGCACTCAGGAGGCAGAGGCAGCCAGATCTCTGTGTGCTCAAGGCCAGCCTGGTCTACATAGTGAGTCCCAGGCTAGCTGGGGCTACAGGGAGACCCTGTCTCAAAAGGCCAAAAAAGCAAAAACAAAAACAAACAAACAAAAAACCTTATGATTTTCTTTTTACTAACTAGAAAAATCTTTAAAAAGAACAAGAAAAATGTGATTGTGTTAAGGTTCCAATCAGATAATTTGGAATAATCTCTTCATTTCAGAGACTGTAATATGATCATACCTGCAAAATCTTTACCCTCTGAGGTGATAGTTAAAAGTACTGGAACTTAAATTGAGCCTCTTTAAGGGTGGGTATTTTCAGCCTCCCACATATATAAACATGTGGTCTATTTAAATTAAGATTTAGAGTGTTTTTTTTTCTTGTCTTTTCATTTTTTAAAAAATTTATTGAGGATTTCATAATGCATATAATGTGTTTTGATCAAATCCAAGCCCACTCCCTCCCTTCCAACTTCTCCCATATCTCACCATCACTTTTTTCTGACAACTTTATATACTTTTTCTTTTGGGGGAGACAGCTTTTTGATACTCTAATATTACCCCCTCTGAAGAGCTAACCCTAAAATCTTAAGAGCTCCCAAATACTTTTGACGTTTTTGGCCTTTGGAACAGAGTATATTGTTAAAATGCCCAAGGACATTTTGACTTTTAGCCAAGAAACTGGCTACTTTTCTTTGGGGTCTTTTTACCCTAACTGCCTAGCCAATTCCTACCTCCTATTCCTATTACACAATCGTCTAAAGAGGTTACCCAAATTGCTGATAGGGAATCAGGCAGCAGACCACTCTGGCTTCTTCCATGCTAAACAGGGATGCAGGGTGAGGCAATTGGGGTACCCTTTCAGTGGGTCTATTTAAAAGACTCCCAAGTTGTGTAACTCGTAACTGTAGGGAGAAAAGAAAGTCCTCGACTGGTGCCTAGGAGATGTGAAGGAGAGTAGTTAGCACTACAAGTTCTAGACAGGGATGGTGTCATCATTTAGAAGCTTATGATGAGGATGGTGGGAGAGCATAGTGGAACAATACCATTTGTGTTATTAGCTAAGGACCAAAAGAAAAAGAAGGAGCCAATGACTCACCGCTCCCTTCGAGGGCACACACCTAATGATCTAAAAAGCCCACTAGCCTCCACCTCTTAAGGCTCTGCCACTTCCCAGTCATGCTGCCCTATGGGCCAAACCTTCAATACATGGCCTTTAGGGAGCATTTGACATCCAAACCAAAGTACAGTTTGGTTGTTGGGGAGTGGCCTCTGTTCTGTGGTCTATGGGTGTATGCTGGCTGCCTTTATCTGATCACCGAGGTAGATAACCTTTCTAACTGACTGCCTTAGAATTGCCCTGTTGTCTCCAGTGCTCAAATGTCCAGTGGTAAACTCAAAGTCCATCTGTTTAATTGGTATTTGGACTTCTGAGTCTCTCACTAATATCTTTCCTAAATCTAGCTCGTTCTCAGGTCTGATCCCATCCTTTCTGTGAGATTGTTTTCATATACAGGAAAACAATCTCTAGGCTGGTGCTCTTCCTTGGCCTAGGGCAGCTGCCTCTCTAAGCTTGAAACCAAAACTACCTTCCCCATCCTCCCCTAAGTGAACTGGTTACATTTAGAGGATATGGCCTAGAGATGGAGAAACTGATACATAGGGTTGATTGAACTGTTTTATTTCTTTATTATATTTTATATAGTTCACTATGGTGAATGAGACAGCCTTTACCACTTTTCTTTCTTTCTGAATGCCTCCTAAACAAAAATATATAATCTACCAGTCAAAATATGTCAAAGGAAGGATCAAAGAACTTATATAATAATCATTTCCATAAATAATGATCTCTGGTAAAAGAATAATGTCTTTATATAAAGTCCTAGTTAGAATATTAGAATGCTTTTTTTGTATTTGATTTAAAAGTGAAAAATAGATTTTCTCATCTCACTTTATTTGGACAAGTCAGGCTGAAAAGCTTGTGTTCAAGCTATGCAAAGAAGGAAAATCTACTATTCAAAAATATTTTTTTGAGAGCTAGAAATGCTAAAAATATTTTTGATAACTGTAATGCTTCTTGTGTAATGAATTTTATTAGGGGAGAAGTTTTATTAAAGTTGTATTTATTTATTTATTTATTTATTTATTTTTATATGTATGAGTGTTTTGCCTACATGTGTGTAAGTACACCCATGCATACAATGCCTATGGATGCCAAAAGAGGGTGTGGGATCCCCTGGAACTGGAGTAATAAACAGCTTTTAGCTGTCTTGAGGGTGCTGGAAACTGAACCCGGGTCCTCTGCAAGAGCAGCCAGTACTCGTAACTGCTGAGCCATCTCTTCAGCCCCAGTTGTTAGTTATTTTAAAATAAGGTACATGCATATAAGATACATGAATCTGGATAACACTATGCTAAGTGAAATAAGTCAGGCATGGAGAAATAAACATCTGAATGGATCCTATAAAGTAAAATTCATAGAAGTGTTGGGTAGAAAAGGTGGTTGGTTACTAGAGGCTGGGGATGGGGGCAAGGTAAGGAAGAGGTATGGAGAGAAGAAATGAGGAGACATTGATCAATGAATGTAAAGTTGGAGTTAGACGACAGAAATAAATTCTGTTGTTCTCCAGCAAAGTGACTATAAAAAATTGTGTATTTCAACATAGCTAAAAGGGAGAGTGTTATATTTACTCATTAGAAGGCAAATACAACTATTTGAAGCAAGAAGCAACTTGTAAATTATAATGTATGCATGTACCAAAATATCACTTTAAAATCCACAAATATAGATAATTATTTTGCCAGTTAAAATAAAAACATAAAATGGTTGGGATAGCACTTAGAGATATAAAATATGCTGGAAATAAGCAAAACTTTAATATTATTTCTTTAGGGTCATGTATACTTTCAGGGATATTTTTAAATGCCTTTTGGATTTTTCAAAAGTGTATTTTTAAAAAAATTATTGTATATAAACAAGTTGAGAAAAATAGTACAAAGTGTCCAGGCTGTCCTTTGCCTACAGTAAACTTTGAAGTTCGGGTAACGACATTGTTTAAGGCCTGCTCCATAGGCTTAAACAGATGTCACTTATTGTTGTGTGCATTCATAAGACCTTATATTGGTTGTATTTTCACAATATTGTTTATTTACACAACCTGTGAGACAGTACAGATGTCCTTAATCAAGGTTCAGAAAATGCAGTGTACCTTGGGCCAATGTACTCCACCTCTGCTGAATGCGGGATCTCCAGTCAGGTAAAAACAACTAGCTTAATTCCCCTGCCCTAAAAGCTTTTCTTCAGGAGCCCTTAACTATTCCCATCTAAAGTTTGCTAAATAAATTCTAATTCTTTGTGGCCTTTTTGGAATCATATATCTCTAAGAAATTAGCTACTGCAGTTCTTATCTCTACTCCCAGATCAGAGTGGATAATAGTTGCCTGAAAGGTACAGATAAAAGGTATAGATAAAGCTTTGAGGATAAGATGCCAATGGTGGGGGAAGGCACATAGTCAGGTGATTTATTTATTAGCAATGTCTTGGGCAATCATGGAAAGTGGGAAACTCACACTGGATAGTTGAATTTGTTTTTGAGAAGCAATGGCTAATAAAGAGATTAAATATCAAAATCTAAAGTATGTCTTTAAAGTAAGAAAAATCAAGGTTATATGCAAGTACATACCTTGAACCCCCAAAACTACAAGGATGAAGGTAGAAAAATAAAACCGTATTGTGTTTCAAGAAGCCCTTAGGGACAAGAAGCCTTTAGGGACAAGCAGCACAGGGGTACCCGAAGACCAGAAGCAGTTGTCTGGAACCAGCGGGAGTGCCAAAGAATGGAAGAAAGTTTCCATATAACTTCAATAACCAAAGAAAGTCAGGGTGACTCACGACCTGTCTGCAGTTCAGACATATTTGATGGAAACTTTGCAGGCTGGGTTTTCCTCTTTCCCATTCTGACTTTACAAGCCAGGACCCACATACTTGGAAACAGTAACTGGGAAATTACTAAATGGTTGCTGAGTGATGGTGTAAATAGCGAGGCAGGGGGTGGAGAAAAACCTTGAATTTGGATTTATGACAGCTATCAAGGTAAATCTTTTTTACTCTTTTGTTCTACATACTTTTCTATGTCTTTACGGTCCAGAGCTATTGCAGGAGAGTAGAAGTTGTCTCTGTATTTCCAATTAAAATACATGTTGGTCAGTTTAAATGTGTTGTACAACAATATAGGACTTTTAAAAATGTTTTTTTTAAAAACTTTTTGTACTGAAAACTTCCATGTGTTCTCAGAAACTACTTCAACATATGCTTAAAAATACTCAATTATATTGTGTATCTAAGTTACGCAAAATATTTTCATATAATATACATAGAGAAATGATTACTATGGTCAAGGGAATTAGCATGTCAGTTATCAAACATAATTTACTCTTCTTTGAGTATGGCAGAAATATCTAAAGTCTTCTCTCTTAACAAAAATCCTGAATTTTGAGAGGTTGTCCCAGAGAAGTTTCCTACAGAGGCAGCTTAAGTCAGAAAGCCACAGTCTCATCACCTAAGGCTCCAGATGTGCCAGCTCATCTTATCAGAAACCAGAGTTTGGGCTAGGCCAGGCTAAGAACAGAAGAGTCCTTGTCCCTCTCCTATTGGTATTTACCCACATGTCTTTATGGGTATATGATCATACTTCATACTGTATGTTTATCCAGCTGGTAAAAATAATTTTCTCTTAGCTGTACAGTTAGACCATGACCCCCACATTCACACGTGTGCATACACACACACACACACACACACACACACACAGGCACACGCCTTTGCACACAGAGGAAGGAACATACAAGATGCGGTTTCAATCCTGTGGTTGTTCACAGTCTATACAAGAAAACGGATGGGACAGATAAGACACAAAGCTGTGGGAGCTGCAGTGAAGGGGCGGATCTCGGCAGTACAGGCTGGACGAGGAAAACATGGAAATGATGACTTCACATTTTTTGGTTTTTTGAGACAGGGTCTCCCTGTAGCCCCAGCTGGCCTGACACTCACTATGTAGACTAGGTTGGCCTTGAATTCAAAGAGATCCACCTGCCTCTGCTTCCCGAGTGCTGGGATTAAAAGGTGTGCACCACCATGCCCAGCACACACTTATTTTATAGTAAATATTTTCACTTTACTATGTTGCTGTCTCTGCTCATTTTTATATTTACTCTCCAGGGTTAGATTTGATTAACAGAAAATAGTTATCGATCATTTTTTGGTGTTGTTTTCTTGTTTATGTTGCAATTTTGATAGGTGTTGTTTGTAGAAGGTATTGTTGCTCGCTTTCTGAGTTTCTTTTTGGTAACTAGAGAACTCAAATAGTAAAATAGTGGATTTGAATACTGCAGTAATAGAGAAAATACTTTATTGATGGGCAACAGAGAAACAGGAGTTTGCAGATGACTAGGAAGCTTAACTTTTCTTTAATTCTGTTGGGAGGTGTGTGAAGTGATTTCTCTGCCTTGCCCTCAATCCTTCTAGAAATCTTTAGGAAACTTAGTGTTACAAAGGCACAGAGTGTTGGAGTTGTTTTTTAAGATGTGGTGAAATGCTGGGTTGGGCTTTAGGAGGGGCATGTGGTGAGAAGAGACACGACCAGGAAATGTCAGGCACATCTGAGTTACTTAGATGTTCAGGCAGCATTCAAATCTTTTTAATTAAAAATGCTTCTAGGATTATTTGGTTATCTGACATTCATGCCTTCCTTCCGTATTTTGAGGAAGAAAACAACAAAAAAGAGACTACTTTCCTTAGTATTTTCGTTCACACATGCTTTATTTTATCTGTTTCATTAACAGAAATTTAAACATATATTCAACTCCTTTGAATATAATTGGGTTTTGGATAATCCAAGTAACAGGGAAACTTCAGAGTTAAAGAGAGATGGATTAGATGCTTGTGTTGAATTTAAAGTAGTCTATTAAGGTCTAAAAATAATAATTGTACAATAAATTAATTGTAACAAATTAGCATTTATTGTAAACCAGAAACAGACCAAAGAAATAAGCACTTGTAATACCACTAAATACAACAATCACTGCCAACAGAAGCATGATATCTTTCTGGCACTGTACTTTTACTACAAGTGTCATCCAATATAACGCCTTCCAGCTTTAATGAGCTATGTGGTAGTTCATTATTTTGCAATCTATTAATTTAATTTACATTTTCTTAGCAGACATCCAGTATATTTTGGATATGTGACAAGACTTTTCCAAATAAAATTGTTAATAGCAACAGTCTAAAAAATATGAGTCACCTTCAAGACTTCCAAAAAATCAGCCTTTCCTCCTTCATCCCCAACTCCCACCTTGGGGTTCCTTAACCCCTGGTGACTCATCCTTCCAGGATGGTTGAGCAGATGTACTAGCAGGTTAGTGGCAAAGAAGGGAAACTGAGAGGAAGAACACAAATTTAAAAATGAGCCGTGTTCTTTCTCATCTGAATGAATATTCCTGCAATTTATTAATTTGTGAACTTTTTAATATATTGTCTACATTTTCCACTCTCTGACTAGTGGTAGCTCACTTTGAGATGTAAGCCCTCAGAAACTACCAGAACCATTGGAGGTTGAGTGAGTATTTTGGTCTCTTTTGAGGCAGGGTCTCCCTGGCCTGGAACTTGCTATGTAGATGAGGCTGGTCTCATACTCAGAGATCCACCTGCCTCTACCTCCCAAGTGCTGGGATTAAAGGGATGCACCACCACGGCCAGGGTTGGAGGTCGAGTCTTCCTAAGGAGTTCAAGTTGTTTTCCATGTGCCTGGAGGCTTACCTTCAAAGAAGCAACATTTAAAACTATATGACCATAATTGAAGGACTGTTTTATATAAAATGTATTATAGCCTTTCTTGCTCCTTTAAATTGGCTGTTCTAAATATAACCAAGTATTTTGCTAAAGACCCTGTTCATTAACATGAGTTTATTCTGCCCTTTGTTTAGTCTTCTACTTTTTTTTTTTTTCCTGTGCATACTCTTGGCGCTTTCCTCTCCTCACTCTTTCACGTTCTCTCCTTGGATTCAGGCTTTTCATGTCTCTTTCCTTTCTTAGGGCTGCATATAACCTTTGCCTACCGCTTTTCTCATCTGCATAGCAGAGATTGTCGTTACAGGCTGAGTACCGTTGCTACCCAAGTTCCTACGTTGAAAATCTTAATCTACCGGGCACCAAAGTGCAACTATGTTTACATATAAGATCTTTACAGGGCTGGAGAGGTGGCTCAGAGGTTAGGAGCACTGGCTACTCTTGCAGAGGACTCGGGTTCGATTCTCAACACCCACAGGGCAGCTAATAACTGTCCATAACTTCAGTTCCAGGGGAATCTGAGGCCATCTTCTGACTTCCGCAGGCACTGCAGGACACGGATGCACTTACATCCATGCAGGCAATATACTCATACACATAAAAAAAATTTTAAATGTTTTTTAAAAAGGGGGAGGGAGCTGGAGAGATGGGCTCAGGGGTTAAGAGCACTGACTCCTCTTGCAGAGAACCTGGGTTTGATTCCCAGCACCTACCTACTAACCATCCTTAACTCCAGTTCCAGGGGAATCCGAAGCCCTCTTCTGACCTCTGCGGGGCATTGCACGACAAGGGTGCACTCACAAACATGCAGGCAATACACTCGTACACATAAAATAAAAATAATAAGCCTGGCGTGGTGGCACACGCCTTTAATCCCAGCACTTGGGAGGCAGAGGCAGGCGGATCTCTGTGAGTTTAAGGCCAGCCTGGTCTACATAGCGAGTTCCAGGACAGCTGCAGCTACAGGGAGACCCTGTCTCAAAAAAGACCAAAATAAATAAATAAGTAAATAAAAATAAAAATAATAAATAAAATGTTAAAAAGAAATCCTTACAGTGGTAATTAAGCGACTATGAGCTCATTATGGTGGGAATGGTCCGATATTACTACTGCTTATAAATAGAGGGAAGTTGGAATAGGTGATGATAGGGAAAGAATGATGGAAGATGAGGCAGTAGATGGGGTCTATAAGCCATGGAGACACTTGAAACAGATTCTTGTTAAACAGCCCATAGGAGACACCAATCCTGCCAACAACTTACCTCACAGCACCTCCCAGAACTGTGAGAAAAGAAACTCTGTCATTTGGATGACTTAGCCTATAATGCTTTAATATCTTAGCCTTAAGCAGTCCACTATAGATTGTTTTGGAAATCATATGACAGATTAATACCATAAACATGTAGCATAAATTGACTTTGTGGGAAATCCCAAGAGTGAATGTCCTCTGAGTAGTTCTTACAAGCTTTGTGATGTGGATACTGGCTACCTCAAGTCATTGTACGGTGCCTTCTTTGGTGCTGGTATTCAGTCAAACAATGTTTTATTCAATTAAATGTATAATTAGCTCTTTTCTACCTGCCAGACATTGTACCATATGAGATGGTACAACCCTCAGGGAGTTTACAGTCTTGGTCAGGGAGACAGCCATGTAACAGACAAGTTGCTGCAAAGTACTACAGGTGCATAGGATGGCAGCAAGGACCAAATGAAGAAGTGGATACTTTAGTGAAAACTATTTATAGAATGATGATTCTTGAGCCCACAGAGAGAAGAGAAAGAGGGCATTGAATTGTGTCCCCCAACTGTACATTAAAGCCTTAAGCCTCAGTATGAAAGATACTCATATCTCTTAAAGGTATTTATAGATAGACTCTTCAGAGGTAATTAGGATTAGATGAGGTTATGAGGTTAAGAGCCTTTGGGATGGCATCAACTCCTTATACAAATGGAATCTCTCCAGAACATGAGGAAATAGAGATAATATGGCCACCAGTAAGCCAGGAAGAGAGCCCTCATCAGAACATTTGCACCTTGAGACATCACCAGAAGCATGCTACACCTTGAAATAGGGCTTCCAGCTTCCTGAACCGGGGCCTGATAAATTTCTGCTGCTTAAGCTACCCAATCTGTGTTATTTTGTTGTGGCAGTCAGCTAAGAAAGAGCAGAAGCAAAGGCTACAGAGGAGCCCATGTCTGAAGGGCTTAATTGTTCATTCGTTTGTTTATTCAGCCACTCATTCACTTAATAATGTTTATTTCTTTGTTCTATAAATATTTATAAAATAACCAACCATGGTCAGAAATGGGGGGTAAGTCAGATAAGCAGCCTTGCTCTCATGCAATGCACATTTTAATGAAAATATCAGTAATAAGCTAGTATGCAAACAAACTAGATGTGTCAAAATTGTGAAACTATTATGAAGAGACGAGACAAGGACAAGACAAAGGGCCAGGGACTCCCAGAGAGAGAGAGAGAGAGAGAGCAGACATGGCAGGTTTCTCAGAGGAAGAAACGTTTCAGTTAATTACTGAAAACTGGAAGGAGGTGGCCAGTCATACACACATCTGGGAGAGAGTGTGCCTGGTAGATGAAATCTGCAAGTTCCAAAACAGACGGAGTTCCAAATGTTCCAGGGACAAGGAGAGAGGTGTGGCTAGAAAGCAGTGAATGGTAGGAAAATGAAAAGGTGGTAAAACTGCCCCAGTCACAGAAAGCTTTGTACACCATGTCAGAGAATTTGAACTTGATCTTGTGGGTAAAGGGGAAACTTTAAACATGCTAAGAAGGGGAATGCTATTATGCTGTGGTCAGTTTTGTTTGCTCAACATGATAGCAATATCAAAGACCTACACCTTTTTTTTTTTCTTCTTCTTTTTTTTTTGGTCTTTTTGAGACAGGGTCTCCCTGTAGCCCCAGCTGACCTGGAACTTGTTACGTAGACCAGGATAGCCCCAAATTTACAGAGATCCGGCTGCCTCTGCCTCCTAAGTGCTGGGATTAAAGGCATGCACCATCACACGTGGCTCAAAGACCTATTTTTAAGGTTACCAGATAAATTATGGATTGGTCATACAATGTCTAATATTTAATGCTAATAAAGTTGCCTAAAGTTCATGCCAGAACAAAACTGAGAGATCACTGTGATTGCTTGGGTGAAGGATGATGAAGGCAAGAAAATGGGGAGTTGAACAGAAGAAAAAGATGAAGGTCTGACCGTATGTAGGAATTGGTTACCTTGGAGGATAGAAATAGAGAAGACTGAGAGACAGAAGAGTCAAAAGTATGCCAAGTCTTGTCAGGGATATGATATGGGTAGCTATGGCGTTGCTTGTCTCTTAGAAATAAAAGAGAAAGAATAGATTTTAGGGAAGGCGTGATTTCAGCTTTGAAGATTCTGAATTTAAAATGACAATGACCCAGTGGGTGAAATTTTGCAAGAGGCAGTTAGATATAAGTTAATATAAGCTGGAAAACTTGGAAATTTTGGCTAGAGGAGTCTGGGTTTCTGATTTGTGAGTCACAATATGTCTGCGTCAAATAGCCTTGAAAATGATCACACATTAAGCACACAGGGTGAGGGAGGAATCAGAATAAATCCTATGATAATTCTGATATTTGAAAGAACAGGAAAGAGAAGGAAAGAAGAGAAACAGCAGAATGTGGGAATCTAGAAGAGAGGAGACGGTGTTCAGGAAGAACATCAGTTCTAGCCAATCCAGCCAATGCAGGCAGGAAAAAAAAAGACCAGAAAGCATTCTTAATTAGGTAATACCTAGATATGCTGACCTAAACATACCAAACATGCTTTGAAGGATTAGTTAAATTTGTAAGAGAACCTTCCACACTTGAAGGAAGTCTATGAGAGAGCTGATGCTGATGCTGTGGTCCCCTGATGAGGGGCTTAGTTTCCATGATGACACACATAATGAATTTTATCATTTAAAAAAGATTATAAATAACCTAAATATTCAAAAGCAGGCAGCTGTATAAACAAACTGTGACACAAACAGGCAGGGACATCATATTGAAGTGCGGCCATAGTAACGATGACTACATGTTTTCTTTGAATAAATCTCAGAAATGATGTTGAAAGTTTTACAATGATGCTACAGTATTCTATTTAAAGAAAAACTTGGGAGTATGTAAGATTAAACAGCACTAATACACACAGAAGTAATAAAAGATTAAGCTACATGTGATACAAGTATCACTTCTGGTGAGGTAGAGAAAGAAAGAGTCAAGAAGTGGTTGTAAAAGTTTCTATAATATTTATATTTTATTACCTTAATGAAAAGGTAAATTTTAAAGTTTATTGAAGTTGGGCTCTGGGGTATTCATGAAGAATGGATTGTTGTAACAAAATACATCCCACTAGGTAACGTAAACAGAAATGTATTCATCACAGCTTTGGAGGCAGGTTAAATCCAGGATCAAGTGCTGTTATTTGGTGGCTGGGGGCTGTGAGGGCTGTATCTTCATAGACAGCCATCTTCTCAACCTAACCTCACAGAGTGAAAGCCACTACAAGCACTAATTCCCCTTGTGGGGCCTCTGCCTCTTGACCTAATCACATGCTTAAAGGGCCCCACCTTTGAATACCATCACTTTGGACCTTAGGATTGTTAACATTTGAATTTGAGGAGTTTAAACTTTCAGATCCTAAAAGTACAATCACATAATGTGTTTAAAGAATGAGAGAAGAAGCAATGGTATTTGAGGTACACTGGAGTGAGTGTGTGTGTGTGTGTGTGTGTGTGTGTGTGTGTGTTTCTAGGCTGAGAGAGCCTGAGGCTGTTTTGGTAAATGGTGTAGAAGAAGCCTACATAACACAGGTTCACTTATATAAGTGGGCATATCAATAAATAAAGCAAAAATGGGCTTAATTTTTTTTCTACCAACTGCAGAGAGTAAAGAAGCCAGAAGGTTTGGAATATAGTGAAATTTAAAAATGAGTTCTGTTGATTATAGAAGAAGAAGCTAATTAAAGATAAGTCTGAAGAAAAAAATACAGTGGTCTTGAGTTGAGGAAATGGATTTTATTAAATAGTTGGAGTCCAGTACTAGAGTGTGCATCTATTATCTATCATCCATCCAGCCAATCTCCCTACATACCTACGTCCTTCAGCATGTTGACATGCTCCTGCACGTTTCTGCATGGCTTTGATGCCGATGTCAAGCTTACAGAGACAAGTGCATAAGCATGGATATGATTTACATGAAAGTGCCTTGGAAAGTATAAGACCTTAAACTGTCCAATTATATTTATTGTTGAAAAAAATGCACTTTCCAGGAAAGCAAATAGCTGAAGTTAGTGAATGGCAAATGGAACCAAGGATAAGTCAGGTTCAGGTTCAGGGACTATATTACCTAAAGTTATTTTAGTTACCTGGAGTGTTAAGTGACTTTGGTTAAAGCTATGTTTTCTTCCTGTTTATGGTAGCTCTCCAAGTGAAGTGGCACTTCCTGCTGCCAGAAATCAGAGTTATTTACTATCCATGGAAGTGAAAGTTTTTGAGGATACGTTTGGTGCAATCAGGGACATCTAGTGGCAAAGCTGCTTTATGGTTGACTCAGGGACTCTGGAACTAACAAATAAAGTACTTAGCCTCTTTGGGTAAATATACAGGGTTATTATGAAAATTAAAAATTTAAATTTATGTTTAAAATAAATTTATAAAGCACTAGGAAGGGGTTGGCATTTAAGAGGTGCTTTATAAATATTACATTCACAGATAAACCTGTACCTCAGATAATGTCAGCTTTTACAGGAAATGGCTTCTGCTGTATTTTCTTCCCATGTTGCACATGGTAGCAAATGCTGTTCAGATGGTCCCTAGACTCTCCAGTGTTCTGGGATAATAACTAACTCCACCACTGTCTCATCTCAAAAGTTTGAGATGGAGACAAGGGAAGAATATTTGGTCACATCATCATCTGATGTGAATTATTAAGAGACCTAGTGTCTGTATATTGGTGGGTGAGGTCATGGTAAAGCAAAGAAACCACTGCATTCTCTCTCTCTCTCTCTCTCTCTCTCTCTCTCTCTTCTA
>NW_008358774.1:9613058-9619885 GCF_000622305.1 Nannospalax galili | reverse complement strand
GGGGGACAAAGTTCCATCCATCATACTTCCCTCAGCCCTATCGTGAGGGGCTTCTGTAAAGACTGTTGAGGGTGAAAACACTTATTGAAAAGTGGAACAAAGGCCATTCACTTCTTCCCAACTCCCTCCCCTCAACCTTCCCTATCCTTCTCAAAGGGATAGAGGCCATCAGTTACACAAGGTCAAAAGTACTTTACTATCTGAGGTCTCCAGAGGGAGAAAAGGAGAGAACAACCCTTATCTTGCCCTAGTAATCAATGGTGAGCTCTCTAAACTACAAGGGCTCCTTTGTAATACACTAATTATCTCGGTGGAAAGACTATCTTTGAGCTACTCAAAACAGATCAGTCTAATGATCAGCGTAAGAGTTTGGAGCTTTTGGCTAACAAGACTTCCAGCTTCTGCCAACTCTCCTAAGGCTGTTCTCAGGCTTTTCTGGCAGATTTCCAAAGCCCAGGGGAAGAGGGGAATCACAAACAGCCAAGAGAAAGATGGTATTCTTTCAGTGCTTATGCCACATCCCCCAGGTCTTCCAGGCTGAGGCACTGGCCATGGCTGCAGATGAATCACTAGAAGACTTGACGTCAACTCTGTGGCTTACTATGGTTCACGACATGGGTTTCCTTTGGTTTCCAGTGGCCAGACATCTAAGGTTCTACTCACTCGTTTTCTGCCTGCCATTTTCTTTTTCCTCTGGTTTACACAGATTCAGTTCAGGCCCACCTAGGTCCAGCCTAATTGGAAGAACTTCATCTGAGAGAGGATCTGGGTGTGTGAATTGGCTTCCATGAACAACAACTAAACAGCTTAAAACTTCAGTGATTGGGCTGGAGAGATGACTCAGTAGTTCTGAGTACTGGCTACTCTTGCAGAGGACTGGGTTCGAATCCCAGCACCCACATGGCAGCAAACAACAGTCTGCAACTCCAGTTCCAGGGGATCTGACACCCTCTTCTGACCTCTGTGAGCACTGCACAGCATGGGTACCCAAATTATCTTGGGCTATCTTTAAAAGAATTATTCTTTCACAATTTTCATATACATACATGCATACGTACACACATGTAAAATGTGCATGAGTATATTGCTCCCCGTTGTCCTCTTATTCCTTTCCTTTCTCCCACTGAACCCTTTCCTCTTCTTAACAAGTCTCTTTCCTGTCTTCACATCTTTGGTTTTGTTTTTGTTTGTTTTTTAATTTTAAGACCACATTTACTAGTTCACATAAATATTTTAAGAACAAATACATCTGTCTTCCCTTTCTGAATCTTTAGCATAATTTGTCATAGGTTTTAATAAACTACTGCAAATATATAAAATAGGAAAATGTATTTTAAATATATGAAAAAGGTGAATAACTACCAGGTATGTGAACCACTGACAAGATGACTTATTTTTTTTTAACATTAAGCCACTGATTTGAAACTCTTATTAAAATAAATCTCGCTTATAAAAACAAAGTAGTTTATAGTTTGATCATGATTTGGTTTGATGGCATTTGAAATTTTGCATAAAAAGATTGCAAAACTTCATCTAAAGAACAAATATAACAGCAAGACTTGAGTTTACCCTAAAAATTCTACCAACTTCAACAAAGAAATGATGACTTTGTATTAATTAATGGTAGTACCATGGTCTGAAACATTTTTTGTGATGACATTTTTAATCTTGCTTCTGCATAGCAGGAGTACTTCTAGTGGGAGTTAGTATATAATCTGTTCTTGATAAAGACAGCATTAGACAGGTGCTGCCTGATGTCTGGGTAATGTTCAATGTGACAAAACCAATGGGACACATTAAAATACTTCTTTTCTTGAACTGTCAGGTTAACCTAAGTAGAGATTAAAAACACATGTATAATATTTATCTTGCATAAGCACAGCTATCAACACCAGGCAATGAGTGACAGAAACTGAACCCCACCCTCACCCCCACCCCCAGCAGTTTTCAAAAGCCAGCATATTTAGATAGGAGTAAAAGTTGCAGATACTTGGGAAAGCAATACATTTGTTTACTATTCTAATGTTCAGTTCAAAACCAGATGTTCTTTCTAAGAAAATATCAAATTTACCACAAACACAAAACCTACATTTGTGTAGAATTTAGAAGCCCAAATAATTTTTTACTTTATTGGAAAAGATGGGATATGAAGAGCTTCCAAAAGACTAAGATGTGGTTCTTTCTCTGATAGGTTTTACCAAAAAGGAAAAACTTTGTTTTGTTTTATTTTTTTTAGCCCACTATGTAATTTGAATTTCTGGCATGAGCATGGGTGAAGGTTATTGACTAGAGCAAGGGCAACTTAACCAGTGGCCACACCACTGAAGAATGACACCCCCACACCCACCCAGGAACCATTAAAAGACTAAGATGTGGTTCTTTCTCTGATAGGTTTTACCAAAAAGGAAAAACTTTGTTTTGTTTTATTTTTTTTAGCCCACTATGTAATTTGAATTTCTGGCATGAGCATGGGTGAAGGTTATTGACTAGAGCAAGGGCAACTTAACCAGTGGCCACACCACTGAAGAATGACACCCCCCCTCCCACCCAGGAACCATTAATTGCCTATAGCTCTTCAGCTCTTCAGGGAGGGGTGGGACCTTATGCACCCCTCCCTCATCCATCCTATAATGCTGATGGGCCCAGTCCTGTGCAGGTCTTGTTCAGGTAGTCACTGCTGCTGTGAGTTCATGCATGCAACAGCCATGTCACACCCAGAAGACAATGTTTTACAGCACTCCTTCCTATCATCTGGCTCACACATCCTTCTGTTCCCTCTTCCATGATATTCTATCCTGGACTATCTTTGGCCTCCTAAATACCCCAGTATTGCCCACCTCTGGGGGCAATAGGTGTGTGACCTAACATCCTTGTGACTATTAGGAAAACTCTTTTTGTAAACTACAAACAGACCCCTAGCTTCCACCAACCCAAAAGCTGAGAATGTCATCAAGCAACATCGGAGACCTGCGGCAGAGACTTCCCTGCTGTGCTGTAACTCCACCTACCTAATGTTCCCACCAATGTATTTGTAAAATGCCTTGATATATGACTTCTTTGTTCTATTAATATATAAACTTCATGAAACTGTCACTATGTTGGAACATGGTATTTGGGGTAACCTGAATCATTCATATTATTTCTTATTCCTTTGATATGAAAGCTATGCTTTTATATGGACAGGTATAATAGTGTCACGAGGGCCCTGAGCTTACATCACCACTGACCACCAAAGCAAACGTCCTGGGCCTCTCTGCCCTTGTAAAATGGGAATCAAAATGGTACTCACTTCAAGAGGTTGCTGTGAGAATTAAATTCAGCTGTGAAGTTAAGGTGCTTAAAACACCTGGCATATACTTATTTAATAGAAGTCAACATCAGCAATAAACTACTTTGGAGGACTCAGGGATTAACCAGATTCTGGTTGGAAACCTTGCAGAAGGATTGAAATGTGATTCCCTTCCTCCACCTCTACTTAAGCAGATCATCTATGCTGTCACTTCTTTAGTAAACACAGGCCTTTCTATTCTCTATCCCAAAGCATGACATGGCAACAGCACTAGCATTTTATGAAGGTGATGGTTTAGATGTCTGTTTTCTTTAATAGTCCTTAAATGTACACCTCTGGGCTGTCTTTAGCCATAGCATCTCAGACAAGCAGAATCTGCTGGGAAAGTTACCAGGAAAAAGAAGGTTGCTTCTTATGTTGTTAGTTTCCTTGTAACACCAGAAAGATCTGAATATTTAGGTTATTTGAGAATAGTAGGAAAAAGTGAACTATTGAAAACTAAAAATAAAGCTAAGTTGTAGAATCTGTTTAGACTGATCACTGCAGCCAGCAGCAACTCACTGGAAGTCAGTTTCAAATGTAATAGCTTTCAAAGGACCTTTTCATGTATTTTCCAAGGTCTCTCTGAAAGGGTTCCTTTCTCCCTGAACATTGCTACTATGGAGTACCTCTCTAAACCAAAACTAATTTGAAGGTAAGCGTGGTTTTCAAAGGAATAGAAGCCTGATTCAGAAATGTTTATTGAACTAGAGTAATCGAACCGATTTTCTCATCTAGAGATAGCATGGTCGTTCATTTCCAAAAGTTGAACCAAAAACTTGAAAGTTCTGATACCCCATTTATGAAACCAGCAAACAGCTCCCACATTGTGTGTAAAGTTTGTGCTATGTCATCACTGTATTTTTATGAAATTGGGCCACCACAAGATGACAAGTGACATTTGTAGGCTGTACTGGCTGTGTCCTTCCTTTTTTCTTTTTTTCTTTCCCCCCTCCTGATGCTTTGTCCCTTTCCCCCTCTCCTTCCCTCCCTCTCTTCTTGCTGACTTGCTTGCTAGGGATTAGCCCCAGGGCAGATGCTCTACCGCTGAGCTGCACTCCCAACCCCTGTGCCTTTTCAGTTTACAAAATCACTTGTGATCTCAGGAAGTGGTTTCTGTACCTCCACCCTTTGGGTAAATATACTGAAGACAGTTTATTCCTTTTTCTTTTCTCTCTTCCGAAACTTAGAAGATATGTGTGTGTGTGTGTGTGTGTGTGTGTGTGTGTGTGTGTGTGTGAATGGGGGAGACAAGTTCACTCATGTAACCTAGGTTGGCCTCAAACTCTCTATGTAGCAGAGGCTGACCTCAAATACCTGATCCTCTTGCTTTCATCTGCCCACCACCACCCAGTGCTGGGAATAAAGGCATGTGCCACAAAGCCTGGTTTTATGCATTGTTGGGGCATCAAACTCAGCCATCCAAACTGCTCCAAACTTTCATCTACAATGAGAATCAGCTGAGAGCAATGCAGTCGTACAGAGCAGAGGGAGATCAGACTGGTCACATAGGACAGAGATCTTTCAGTGGCCCCACATGCTTTGAGGCAAGATTTTTCATATTTGTATGCATCAGATGTGATGTGTTTTCCTGCAGAGTTGTGTGCCTGTAAAAGGCAAATATGAGGATTAAGCCAGAAAATGCATTGGAGGAGTTCATGACTCAGTTGCTCTGTAAACACTCAGCATTTTCCTCCAATCCCACCCTTCCCTGCATTACCTTCTATCATGGAGACAGTTATGTATTTCCTGAATCTTCTTTTCTCTCAGGGCAAACACCTGGGCTTATCTTTTCAATGGCTCTTCTTAGGACAGTCTCTCAGGACCCACTCAGCATCTTTGTAGTCTTCTCAGTTTAACAAAATCCCTTTCACCTCCTTCAGTACCTGGTTGAACTGATCTCAATACTCAGGGTGAGGAGAACTGTAGTGTGCAGTGGCCTTTGAACTCTCTCTGAACGTGACTTCTCACATAAAGATTAAAGTCACCTTGGAAATGTGTTCACTGTGTACTGATCTACAGGAAGTCAGCCAAGAGTCCTCCATGATTCACCAGGCATGGGCCAAGGATTTGTGTTTGACAGGTTAGTGAAGATGCCAGCTTTTCTAGTGTCCCATGAAAATCTCTGTCAAATGCTTTTCTGTACATTCAGGTCTAGTCTGCTGATTAGTAGTGCCTTTATTTATTGGCTGCCAGAAAAGAACGTGAAGCTATTTATCACAACAGTGGGTTTTTTTTTTTTTCCATCAAAAGACATTTATCAAGTGACAGACAAATGGTAGACACTTGTAGATTCTTTTTCTATTTTTTCACTTTTTATTTGCTTTACACATCTAGATGTCTCAGGACAAAACCATAATGAGAGCATTCACAGTTCAGTTGATAAGCCTTCGGTGACTTCCAATGGCAAATGCATAGGAATTCATAGCCTATTACAAATTTATAGTAAATAAGTTATGGGTAAATCTAAGTTAATTGATAATGCAATATTATTGACAGGAGAGATAGAAAAATATTTAATAATGACCATTAGATGAAAGCAATTTGATTTATTTTTGTTTTAATATATTTTAATTTTATTCTTTAACAATTTTATACGTGTATAGCATATATTTTGATCATATTCACTTCCATTTTCCTTTTATATCTCCCTCTCACTCTTCTTTTTTTTTTAGTGTGTGCATACTTGTGTGCTTATGTGTTTGCAACTGAGTTTAATTAGGTTTGTTTCCTTGTGCAAGGGTGTGCGATTGTTTCCTGCAGAGTGGGCAACTTATCAATGTTTATACCACTGAATAAAAATGACTCCCCTATCCCCAACAGCCATTAGCTGCCATCAGTTCCTCACTCCACTTGTGGTGGTGGTGAGCCCTTCCCTGATCCTTGATGGAGTGTTGATGGGCCCAGTCTTATGCTGATCTTGTGCAAGTAAACCACTTTTTCTATTCAGAGTGCATTGATTTATAGGAACTTATTTGAAAATAAACAACTACTTTAAACAACTATGCTTTAAACAACTACTTTATATAAAATATTGTACTATAAGCAAGCAGGATGTTACTTGCCTGTAATCTTAGCAGTCAGAAGGTAGAGGCAGGGGATCATGATTTTGAGAGTAGTCTAGCTACATAGCAAGACCTTGATTGAAAAATACATATTATAGGGCTGGAGAGACGGCTCAGCGGTTAAGAACACTGGCTATGTTGGGCGTGGTAGTGCACGCCTTTAATCCCAGCACTTGGGAGGCAGAGGCAGGTGGGTCTTTGTGAGTTCGAGGCCAGCCTGGTCTACATAGTGAGTTCCAGGACAGCTGGGGCTACAGGGAGACCCTGTCTCAAAAAAGACAAGAAAAAAAAAAAAAAGAACACTCACTGTTCTTGCAGAAGACCCGGGTTCGAATTCCAGTACCCACATGGCAGCTAACAACTGTCTGCAACTCCAGTTACAGGGGATTCGACAGCCTCTTCTGTCCTCTGCAGGCATTGCACGACACAGGTGC
>NW_008358774.1:9560391-9612565 GCF_000622305.1 Nannospalax galili | reverse complement strand
GCACCCACATGGCAGCTAACAACTGACTGCAACTCCAGTTCCAGGGGATCCGACAGCCTCTTCTGTCCTCTGCAGGCATTGCACGACACAGGTGCACTTATGTACATGCAGGCAATACACTCATACACATAAAATTAAAAAAAAACTAAAATTAAAAAAGAAAAAGACATATTATATATACCTATATCTACAAAACTTGTACTACACTGGGTGATTCCTATGTAGCTCTCATAATGTCACTATTCATATTTTTTTACAGAAATCAGAGCTTCAGAATATATAGATAACAATGTGCCCAAACTCACTCAATTGAAAAGTACAGATCCAGTATTTTAACTCAGGTTTGCCTATGCAAAGCTTACGTTTTCCTACTGTACTGCTCTGTCTATTCACATTCATATTCTATTTGAAAAATATGTACTTTAATGCATAATATATGTCTAACACTGTTCTTTGTAGCCAAGGATGACCTTGAACTTCTGATTCTCCTGCTTCCACCTTCCAAGTGATAAGATTATGGGCATGTACTACTATGCCCAGATTTCATGTAGTGCTGGGGATAGAACCCAGGCTTTATAAACCATGATAGGCAAGCATCCTACCAACTGAACTACATCCATAGCCCCCAAAGAATTTTATGTAAGATTATGTACATGGTAACTGGTGTCTAGTCCCAAGGAGACAAAAGAGAGCAAGAGAGGAATCAGGGATTCATCAGTGTGGCAATAGACCACATTAAAGGGAGAAAGCCTCATAGGAAAGGTGTCCTTTCACTAAAGACTTGAAGACCTGATCATCAGTGTGGCAATAGACCACATTAAAGGGAGAAAGCCTCATAGGAAAGATGTCCTTTCACTAAAGACTTGAAGACCTGAGTGTGTGCGCGCGCGCGTGTGTGTGTGTGTGTGTGTGTGTGTGTGTGTGTGTGTGTGTGTGTCGGGAGAGGGGAGGTGTATTTAGCAGATCTCTGGCCATTCCAGGCAAGTGAAACAGCAGGAAGAAAGACTGAAGCCAGCATGTGCCAGGGCAAGGAAAAAAGGCAGGTACAGAGGAAATGGGGCAGAGGAGTAGGGAATGAGGGCAGAGGAGAAGTGAGGCTCACCTCTTGCTGTGTGGGTCACTATTCTTTGAATTTACTGGGGGCGGGGTATGGAACTTGTTGAGCAGAGGAGTGGCACACTCTGATTTAGCTTTTAACAGGTTCAGTCCCTCATCCATGGTGACAATAGACTGTTATCAGAGAAAAGGTTAAAGGCAGGTGATTTAGAAAGTTCCTGCAAAGCTACAGGCCAGATTTGACACTGGGCTCCAGTGTTCTAGTAGAAGGGAGAAGTGGGCAAGTTCCGCATGTTTCACCAAGAGAATGCCCGAGATTTAGTGAAGAATTGGATGTAAGGGTAAAGAAGGAGCAAGAGGAGTCACGGAGACTCCGAGGATTTTATCCTGGGCAACCGAAATGATGAAGTTGCCAGCAACTTAAAACAGAAAAGGATAGTTTTAGAGGGATGAAGAGTTCAGTTTTGACATTTAAGCTTAGGTGATGATTAGACATTTAAATGAATTTGAATTTGTCAACTAATTAGATACTTCCTAAGCAATGCCTATGCATCTAATACAGTTTATTGACACAAATTATTTATACTATCGTTTAAATTACTGTTGACTTTGGATATCCTTTCTTTTTAAAAGTTTTACTGTGTACGTATGGACACACATGCCAAGACGTGCATGTGGAGCACAGAGGACAACTCTGTGGAGTTGGTTCTCAGCTTTCACCTTTATATAGATTCTGGGGATTCAACTCAGGTTCTCAGGTTTTCACAATATGAAATTGTGAAAGAATAAATTTCAAAATAAATAAAAATGAAGGTCATCAGTATATGTGACTTTTAATAAATTATGAAAAAAATTTGTGCTCCTGTAAGCTGGAGGCATGATCCCTTCCTATGAATCCAGAGCTGTAGTCCCCTCCTGTGAACTGGGTCTGTGGTCTACCATGAGTTGGAGTTCCAGTCTCCTTCCATAAACCTGGGGCTGTTATCCCCTCCTGTGAGCCAGAGTTGTAGCACTCTCCTATGAACCTGGAGCTGTGGTCCTCTCCTATGAACCTGAGGCTATGGTCCTCACCTGTGAACAGGAGCAGTGGTCCCTTCCTGTGAGCTGGAGTCGTGGTCCTCTCTGGTGAACCTGGAGCTGTGTTCCCCTCACATGTACCTGGAGCTTTGGTCCCCTACCATTCCACATTCCTCTGGTGATAGGCTGATGGTGAAGCAGAGGGGAGGATGGAGGGCTTTCTGATGTTGGACACAGTTTCAGCCTTCTCTGAGTGGCTGTATTTCTCACAGCCCCTCCCCTGAGGTCCCAGGTTGTGTATGGCAATGGCTCTGCCTCTTATGCTGGGGACAGGAGAGGTTGCTATCATTTCTCTAGAACAGAATTACCCCTCTGCTGAGGGCCAGCTGTGGTCTTCACTCCACACGTGGTCCTGGCCATCCAGGCCTTGTTGAACACATACATCCCCAGGCACCAAGAGGTTTTCCATTATTTTTCTCTTCCTCTTCTACAGCCCCAATATACCTTCACCTGTGCCCTATGGAAAATGTAAAACACCTAATTGAACTTCTAGAGATAAAAATCACAGTCCGGAAAGTTAAAAAAAAAAGAAAAAGAAAGAAAGAAATAGAAAGCATTGTAATAACTAAACTGGTAATTCTCAAACTAAAAATATGTAACTATATTGGAGTATAAATTCACAATTCTACTATTATTCTTTATTTATTATTTTTGGTCTTTTTTTTTTCTTTTTAGACAGGGTCTCTTTGTAGCCCCAGCCAGCCTAGAACTCACTATGTAGACCAGGCTGACCTTGAACTCACAGAGATCCACCTTCCTCTGCCTCCCAAGCCCTGGGTTTAAAGATATGTGCCACCATGCCTGGCTTTTATTTATTATTTTTATTTTATGTGTATGAGTGTATTGCCTGCATGTAAGTGCATCCATGTTGTACAACGCTTGTGGAAGTCAGAAGAGGGTGTCGAATTCCCTGGAACTAGAGTCATGGACAGTTGTCAGCCATCATGTAGGTGCTGAGAACTGAACCTGGCTCCTTTATAAGAGCAGTCTGTGCTCTTAACTGCTGAGTCACCTCTCCAACTTCAGTTTTTAAATATTATTTACTGACAAAACTGTACTACCAAGCTTCAACAATAATGTGAAATTGTCACTGTTGCTGTAATGTGAGTTTGCCGTTCACTCCCTTTCCAAATTCTCCAACCTATACAAAGTTTTTCAACATAATCGTTATTTCTTTGTTTCCCTTTCTTTCTTTCTTTCTTTCTTTCTTTCTCTCTCTGTCTCTCTTTCTTTCTTTCTCTCTCTGTCTCTCTCTCTTTCTTTCTCTTTCTTTCTTTCTTTCTTTCTTTCTTTCTTTCATCTTTCTTTGTCTTTATGAGACAAAGTCTCCCTGTAGCCCCAACTGGAACTCAATATGTAGACCAGTTTGGTTGCCATCTCACAGAGATCTTCCTGCCTTTGCCTCTGCTAAAGGTGTGTGCTACCATGCCTGACTTCATGTTATTTTAAAGAAAGCAATGCTAATAAAATATTTTAAAATTAAAAAATAATTTGTATATATCACATATATGTACAAAAATTTATATAAAAATATCTTTGATGTAGAAGACATTTCTGAATTAATGCATACCAATGGAAGAATATTCATTCAATTTATAAAAATATCAAATAAGTAATTCAGAACTTTCTAGAATGCCACAAAGTCATGGAAAACTGTTTTTCTGTAAATGCAATGGATATAAGTAGATTTCTGCAAACAAAAGAACAGAATTGTGGGGAAAGTGGGTGGATGATCTTAGGGTAAGAACCCTAGAAGTTTGAATTTTGAGGTTCAGTCAACCTTCCTGGTCTAAAATCTGCAGGTGCTCAAGTCCCTTAGACAAAATGGTGTAGCATTTGCAAACAAACTATGTACATTCTCCAGGCACAAAACCATGTATAAGTTACTTGTAATATCTAATGCCATATAAAATATTGTGTGGGGAATAATACAAGAACAAAATGTCCATACACAGTCACTTTTTTTCTTGAATATTTTCAACCCATTATTGACTGACTCTATGGATGGAGAAACTGCAGACATGGGGCGAGGCAGCTCTGGGGCCCTGACACCTCCATGTGCTCCTCACTAACCAGGCCACCATGCTAGCAAACAATGTGTTTTTGAACTGATAAGTGTGTCCAGCAGGGGATCATTTTGGAGTCCTAGGATCATTTTTTCCATGTCTACTATGGCTGAGGGAAGAATGGTCAGAGCCCGAGTATACATCCTATTTATTCCATTACTGTGAGGGCCTCTCTGGATTTCTCATCCTGAGCAGGAGAGACAGCTGAATCCTGGAGAAGCCGTACTATACATGCTCCAGCTGAGTAACCTCCAGTTGTCTACTGGGAGCACCTCTGTTCATTTAGCTTATTTCCATGAGCTTCTTTGTAGACAGAAAATTCTTAGCTTTGTGGTTGGTACTGGACTCAGATATGGAAAAAGTGAAATAATGTATCTGAATCTGTTTTTACAAGGCTTTTAAGCCAAGTGGTGGCCTATAAACTAAATGAGCCAAGATTTCCTACAGCTTCTCTGAGCTATCGCCAGCTCTCCGAGGAGACCATTCCCTCTTCCAGCAGAGAAATCCATCAGAATCTAATGATAGTTCTAATGACATCCATATGCTTGTTGCTTCTTAGTGCTTGGCTGTGTTTAACGTCCTTCATGCAGCCCTCTGCAGAGCAGATGAACATGCATTCCTTTTGCTGCATGCAGTGACATGGTACAGTGCTTTGAATCCCTGCGCATGTTTCATAAATTTTCTAAGCATCAGTGTTTGCTCCTGAAAAATGGCATGATGACAGAATACCTCAGAGTTTTTTTTAAAACAAGTAAAGCGTATGAAGAGTTAATGCATATTTTACACAGTATCTGGCACAGAGTAAGTGTTCTACTTACTAGCCCTTAATATAGAGAAAATCTATGAAGAGTTTGTGATTATAAAAACAGTAAAGTGGGATTATAATCCAGAGTTCTCATATCATTAGTGTTTGAATGTCTCCTACCTTTAAATGCAATATATGTGGCCCACACCATTCAAAGGTTTCTTTTCACCAGTGTGATCCAATACAAAATCATAAACTTGGTTAAAACATTATGATATTTTTTTGCTTTTGTTTTTGTTTAATGACTCGATTGTGTAGTTTTCAAGCATGAACTTTTAGATGACAATGTCATGTGGCAATTTCAAAAGGTTGGGCACACTTGAATATTGCAATGATATCTGGAAACATAAATACAATGTAGAACATATTGATTTGAGAGATAACAAGGTTTTTTTTTTTTTTTTAAGAGACAAGGTCTGGTAGATCTGACTGTGCTGCTCTTTCTGGCCCCACATTCCTGTGGTTCAAATGATTTTTTGCCTCAGCCTTCCAGACATGGGACAACGGACATGCCACCATACCCAGCAAGACAGTAAGTTTCCATATTCAGTTCAGAAACAAATAAAATGGCCATAGACATTTGGGCACAGTGTAGGAGATTGGAAAGATTGGGAATATCTGACCAGCTAGGTGACATTAAACTCATTTCCTACCTGCTATCGCTAAATTGGAAGTAGGTTAGACTCTGGAGAGCTCACTGGATCCCCATGTCACTGATTCTAAATAAAAGCACAGTTTTCTGAAAAATAAAAATTAAGAAGGGCCTGGAGGTAGTGTTCAAGTTTGCTTTCTGTTGCTGTAATAAACACTATGACCAAAAACAATGTAGGGGAGAAAAAGGTTAATTTGGCTTATACTTCCACATCACAGTCCATCACTGAGGGAAGCTAGGGCAGGAACTCAAACAGGAGTCTAGTGGCAGGAATGGAGCAAACTTGGAGGAATGATGCTTACCGCCTGCTCCCTCTGCCTTGCTCTGCTGCCTTTCTAATACAGCCCAGGATCTCCTGCCTAGGGATGGCACCTCCCACAGTGGGCTGGCTCTGCTACATCAACTAACAGCTAAGAAAATGCCTCACAGACACAACCACAGACCAGTTTGTTTTAAGAAAGTCCCCAAATGAGGTTCCCTCTTCCCAGGTGACTCTAGAATTATGTCAAGTTGACAGTTGAAATTAAGTATGACAGCTGGACAGACTTAGAGGTCAAGCTGTTGGGGTGCAGAACATTACAAGCTGTTAGTGTGGGTGACACAGTCTTAGGATGGTGGAGGGCAGAGAGAACACAGGACGCAGCTTAAACCACACACGTGATTACTTCAGGAACTTGGATCATCATTTGACAAGAAGGCTGTGTGTTCTCAAAGCTGCTCTCTAGAAGCTTTCTAGGACACCTTTCTTTACGGGTGTCTGACATTGGGTTTTCCTCAGTCTTCATTCACCAAAGGAAGCTGCCATCTTGTTCTACTTGCTTGAGTGGGTCATGAATCCTGGCTTTTTATTAGATTTCTCATATTTTTCAAGGTGAGTGGTGTTATCCTGAAAGGGAGATACTGTCAGGACTCAGGTTCAACACAACATTGGGAAATAAATACACAAACTGATCTCAGAGTTCATGATGATCTCATTTGTCACAGTTATTTATATTTTTATTCATTATTTTTATTTCATTTGGATGAGTGTATTGCCTGCATGTGTATAAGTGCACCCATGTCATGCAATGCCCATGGAGGCCAGAAGAGGGTTTTGGATCCCCTAGAAATGGAGTTATAGACAGTTGTTAGCTGCCATGTGGGTGCTGGGAATCAAACCTGGGTCCTCTGCAAGAGCAGCCAGTGCTCAGAACTACTGAGTCATCTCTCCAGCTCATTGTCACAGTTATTTCTAAAGCTCAGTGCTCTCTTCTCTTTTTCTTCCCTTATCAGAACCAGATCCCTGGTTGTCATAAACCTTTCTCCATTAATATAGAAATACTAGGTAAAAATATTGTATCCCCACAAAGGAATTTTGCATATCATAGGTGAAGTGTCAAAGTCAACCAGAGGCATCTCTAATATAATAATTATTTATTTCCAGCATCTATCAGTTAATAATGGGAAACTGAAGTCTGGCAGCTTTTATTTCTGAGATCAGTGTATGTATAGGTGAGATGAGGCCAGCTTAGGGAGTTGGACATCTTCAGATCTATACTTTCTAAGGTTGGGGTCCTCGGAGTTATCCGAAGACTGATTTCTATACAGTAGGCACACAATCTCTAATTACAGAATGCAGAAATCTTACATTCACCACTGTAGCAGGAGGCCTCCAAAGATGGCGTGGACCCAGAGCCCATGCCTTGGTACCCTACTCGCGAGCCCAGTGACTGCCAACAGACTGCGTGGCGCGGACCAGTCTGAAAACAATATGCTGACTAAAGCGACTTGGGGGCGGAGAAAAGGGAAATATAAGGCCTGCCTCCTCCTGCATTAAACTAGCCTGCAGCACCTCACCTAGTGCTTGCTTCTACCCGACTCCCGAGGTCTGTGTGTTGACTCCACACCCCCCCACCTAATCTGCAGGGGACCCGATCCAGGTCAGGGTCTTCACAGCTGGCCTGAGGAGAACCCGCAACACACCATTGATCATGTAGAAATCTAAATGTTCAGTAAAAGATACAGAGAGATGACTAAACATCCTTTTTGTCACTTCCAATTAATAAAACTGACAAAGATGATAAAGACCTCCATCTTTAGCCTTGTAATGAACGATTGACATTATAGAATATATGGACCAGTGTTTCCTGATGTTCTCAGCAGATGTGATTTCAACTTTCTTGTGTGAATTAGTCTATTCCTAGTCACAGAGCTCTCTTCTAGGATTTGGAGACTAAACAGCAATTAATTCTGCAAAATAGTTTCTGGGTATAAAAATGAAACCTGGTTTTGATGTATTCTACAGTTACTTACCAAAAGGCTTAAGTAAGTTGGTGGTGGCAAATGTGGGCCAAGTTTCCTTCCCCCTTCCCTCTCTTTCTTTTTCTCCCAGGAGAGTGTAATGTTGGGTAGTCACTCTCCTAGTATCCAGAGTTCCCTCAATTCACTCTGCAGGCACATAACCCCAGCTTCCTGAACAGTCCATGGGGGAGCTGGACCCACTGAGGAAAAGCAGGTGGGGGCAAATACAGATCCTACATTGTCAATACAGATCTGAGTCTGGAATGAAAATCATGCACTTCTCACAAGGAGCAGAAAGGAGGAAAAAAGAATGTAGATAGTATTTCACAGTGTTCCAAAATCCATACCATCCTTGGAAAAATAAACCAACAATATATAATTTGAGATTTCAGAATAAGCATTTTATTTCTATTTGGCTTCCTAAAGGTAAAAATGTATTATAGTATTGAATTGGATTATTTTTTTTCTTTTTAAAAATATTTTTTTGTTATTTTTATTTCAAGTGTATGAGTGTTTTGCCTGCATGTGTGTAAGTGCACTCGTGTCACGTAATGCCTGAGGAGGTCAGAAGAAGGCATCAGATTCCCTGGACATGGAGTTAGAGATGGTTGTTAGCCACCATGTGGGTGCTGGGAATCAAACCTGGGTCCTCTGCAAGAGCAGTCAGTGCTCTTAACCGCTGAGCCATCTTTCTAGCCCCCGAACTGTTTTTTCTAAAACCACATAGCCCTGCACATATTCCTTCCTGAAAGTCTAATATATGTATTCTACAGGGAATCATTGGTTTAAATACAGAAGATCTTACCCAGGGCCCTGGTTGCTCTGGGATCCTGGTTGCTCTAGGATCCTGGGCATATGGGACTAGAATAGGAGGACCACTGGCCTTGCTATTCGACTCACCTTTGTTAACACTTTGGCATTTGGTTCTGTTGCAAGTTTGTGGGGTGCCAGCCAAGAAGACAGTTTGGCAGTCACACCAGCGATTGGATTAAGGAGACCGACCAACCAGAATAATTCTATTTGACACACATATTTCCTTTCTCCATTCCATTTTGCCTGCTGTTTGCTGCATAAAGCAGATGATTCCCAATTCCGAAATGTGTATAGATTGGTTCTAACAATGGTGAAAATTCAGAAGTAGAGGATGCTATGCAAACAGATGGATTACTTTTATATTTATTTTCCATTGTGGGTTTCTTTTTAAAATATATCTATAATTCTCTGTCTCTCTGTTGGTCTCTCTCTCTCTCTCTCTCTCTCTCCCTGCTGCATAAAGCAGATGATTCCCAATTCCGAAATGTGTATAGATTGGTTCTAACAATGGTGAAAATTCAGAAGTAGAGGATGCTATGCAAACAGATGGATTACTTTTATATTTATTTTCCATTGTGGGTTTCTTTTTAAAATATATCTATAATTCTCTGTCTCTCTGTTGGTCTCTCTCTCTCTCTCTCTCTCCCTCCCCCCCATGTATGTATGATGAATGTTCATCTGATTGTGGTGGAGGCTAAAGGAGGCTATCAGCTTGTTCTTCACTCTCTCACAGGGTCTCTCACTGGACCTGGAGCCAGGCTGGCAGCTAGTAAGCCTAGTGATCTCCCTGTCTCTACTTCCTTCAGCACTGAGGTGGCAGGCACAAACATAGCCATACCCTGATTTTTACATGGGTGCTAGGGATTCAAACTCAGGTCCTCGTGCTTGTGTAACAAGTACTCTTACCCACTGAACCATCTCCCCAGTCTCACTGTAAGCTTCTCATACAAGCAGGAGAGTCATTTCAAATGGCCATTTAAATCTTTAGCAGGATGGTAATTTTCAAGGACATCTTCCTATTCTAAGCCCAAGAATAGTTCAAATTAGGAAAATCTTTACTTAGTATTCAAGTAATAATAGAATAATAAATCCTTCTATGCTTATGTATAATTCTATATGTTTTATGATAATATATCATTGGAAAGAAACAGAGGGCAGGGAAAGAGAACCAAGGAATATCAGAATCTTCCTTAAGAAAGGATACCTGAGGGGCTGGAGAGATGGCTCTGTGGTTAAGAACACTGACTCTTCTTGTAGAACAATTGGCTCGAATCCCAGAACCCACATGGCAGCTAACAACTGTCTGTAATTCCAGTTCCAGGGGATCCAGCAGCCTCTTCTGTCCTCCATGGGCATCACATGATATGGGTGCGCTTCCCTACATGCAGGCAATAACGTGCATACACATAAAATAAAAATAATAAATAAAATATTTAAAAAAGATAGGATATTTGAATAAAGCATATAGTCTGGAAACTCTACATATGGTAGGCATGACAGTGCATGTCTGTAATCCCAGCACCTGGAAAGCTGAGGCAGGAGGATTGAAAATTTGAGGCCAATCCAGTTCCTCAAGCAAACAATTAAACAGTAGCAGCAAAACACAAAAATGAAGGAAGGCAAGACAAAACAAAACAAATAAACTCTACATGTCACTTCGGAATAAAGATCAAAAGAAGTGTGAATAGGCCACATGGGGACAAAACCAGATAGTCAGGCAGCAATGAGCCTCATGTGATTTCTCTGCAAGTGAAGGTAATTACAGTGGAGAGAGAGCAAGGCTTTATCTCAGCTCAGATCTCATACATATGAAAACACACTTAAAGAAAACTCAAAATGTACATTGAAATAAAGGGTCATTATCTTGCCCATGTTCTCTGTATTTGGAAATTTACTTTGGATCCTCAGAAATGTCAGATTTACACAACTGTTACCTTAGGGTAGAATGTAGTTTCAAGCAGTTTAGAAAAACCTGTTTGTCTCCTGCCTAGTTAGTGTGTAGACTTTACAGATGAGGTATAGTAGCACAGGGCTATAATCTTCCTGCTTCTGAGATGAAGACAAGATGATCAGAAGTTCAAGGTCACCATCAGCTATAAGTTTCAGGTCAGTCTGTTTCAAAAAGAAGTGCAAATTTTTGTTGAGGGCAACATTTTCTCACTATTCATGGTAAGAAATTAGAAATTAGTGCTGATTTAAATGCTTACATATTGCATTTACCAGTATTTATTTAGTTTGAAATGTGAAAAAAAATAAAATCCCAGGAATTGTAGAGGAAATAAAATATCACTACCAAGTGACTGATTCTCCCTTTAGGAATATTTCACTTTTAATTTGAACTACTCAATAGTAATTGCAACAGGAACTCCATGGCTAGCCAAAACCATCCCTTAAACTTAGAAAGTGCTGGGGCTCAGGGATGACTCAGTCAGTAAAGCTTGTCAACCTGAGTTCAACCCCTGGAACCCACATGGTAGAAGAAGAAAACCAACTCCCACAGGTTGTCCTCTGACCTCTATTCTCTCTTTCTCTCTCTCTCTCTCTCTCTTGAACAAAGAGGAAACTATGTCAGTAAATTTATTTAAGAAATTAGTTTTAGCTAGGTGTTGTGGTGTATACCTTTAATCCTAGCACTTGGGAGGTACGTAGCTGTCTGTGAGTTTGAGGTTAGCCTAGTCTACATAAGGAGTTCTGGGCTAGTCAGTGCTACATACTGGCACCCTGTTTCAAAAAGCCAAACAAACCAAAAACACAAAGAAATAAAATTTTCATCCATGTTGGAATATGAAAAACATTTATGACTACATCTTGTGACTGCTCAAGTATTCCACGTAAACAGGCATAAACAGCTTAGGATATTTTTGGCATGCCATGGAAATGATGCACGAAACCAACGACACAGGATGTGAAGTGCTGAAGTAGTAACACATGCGGTGACATTCCCTGCTGTTGCTTCAAATATAGCCTTATGCTGTTCCCAGAGATGAGGAGAAGCACAAGGCAACTTTTATAACAACTTGTCACTCAGTGTCTGTGCTCTGCCTTAGGTTCGTGTACCCCAGCTCAGAAGAATTTGATCCCAGTACCCTTCAAAAGCTGTAGGAGGAAGTGCGGCCTGAACAACCAGTGCATGTGCGCTGCAAACACGCCAGAAACATCTGGCTGAGGCAAACCTGTGTTCTGCCAAAAGACATAGAGACCGCTGATGCGAAAATGGCCTGATACAGAGAGCCAATGAGGAACAGACATGACCTATCAATGGACCAATGGGACACCGGGAAGGGGGGATATAAGGGAGCCCCATATCCACAATAAATGAGTCTGCAGCTGCCTGCTTCTCACCTGACTCCTGGAGTCTGTGTGGTGACTCCGCGCCCACTCTACCCCTGCCCGGAGTTCTTGACTGGAAAATAGAATTTCACACCTAAGGATAGGCCAGTCTGTACTCTTTCCAGACTAGTAGTCTCAACCTGACAATCATGCTCAAGCCTTCCAAGAAAACACTCCCATCTCAGGACTTTAGGATGTAGTTTCCTAGACAACTTCCTACCAGAACAATAAGATCTAGTCACAACATAGTGCAGGTGGGAATGTGCTGGGCCTGCTAGGGAGGAAAAGAAATTTACCAAATGAGATGGAAGATCCAGTTTACATATATGGGCAGAGAAATTAGAGGACTGGATTCTAATTGTGCTGACTCAAGGGGGAGTAGAATATAATATAGAACAGTCAAGATAATAAAGTAAGAGTTTATCAGTATGGAAGCCTTCCCCTTTGACACTTGCCACAACATTGTCAAGTTGACTTGGACACCTCGGGAGGAAGGACAGCATATACTCATTCAAGAATGAATCTTAAACTTGATGGCAATGGTTGAGTAAGGCTCAAAGCACTCAGAAAAGTAGGCATGGTGAAGTGGATGTCCTGTGTGAGGTCAGTAGGCCCATAAAGTGGCCATACCTGTGGAAGATCCCCGAAGAACAGTTTGCCAGACCTCCAGGAATGTCATGCTGAGGGGACACCAGCTTTGTTGCACCTTAGTGGTGTTCTGTTCTGGAGTCCAGAGCTACAGATAGGGGGAGCTTTACTAAACTGGACTCCCACAAAGCCATGACAACAATGGAAGCCAGTTGGTGGTACGTGGCTTCAGAAGCAAGTGGGTACAGCCTGTAGGAGTGTCAGCTAAGCGCCTGAGCCACCAAGACCTCTGAAGATGGTTAATGGAGCTTGATGTCCCTGGAGCCAGGGTGACAACAAAAGAAATCGAAGGCTAAACTACCAAAGAAAGCAAGGATGAATAATCAGAAAGGTAAATATAGAAATGTATTTCACAATCCAGTGTAGTTTCCAGATCCAAGTTTTCAGAACCATAATCCACTGAATCAGAGAGGAGCTTGGATTTTCTTGTTTTAAAAAAATTCTTTTGAGAATTCCATACATGTATACAATGTATTTTTATCATATCAATCGCTTCATTTCACCTCTAAGTTCTCATAGGCCCCTTGCCCTACCATATTTATTTCCCAACTTCATGTCCTCTTTTTATAACCCACTGAGTCCATCAGGACTGTCCATATGTACACAGGGTAGGCTCATTCACTGGAGCAAGAACAACCTAGGAGGGAACACTTCCCTGAAGAAAATGATTCTTCTTACCCCGGAAGCCCTCAACTGCCAAGCTCCTCAGCTAGAAGTAGGGTTTCATGAGCCCCTCTATTGATGCTGGAATTTGAACTGGCTTGATCTTATACAGGAAACCATAGCCACTCTGAATTCATGAGTGCAATGGCTCTGTCATGTCTAGAAGACACTATTTTCCAGCAGTCCTCACCAACCTCTGGCTTTTACAACTTTTTTGTCCCTCTTCCACAATGTTCCCTGAGCCATGTGGGGAGGGAGGAAGTGTGATATAGAGTTCCCATTTAAAGCCCCAAACTCTGGAGCTGGGCAGATGGCTCAGCATTTAAGAGCATTGACTGCTCTTGCAGAGGACCTGGGTTTGATTCCCAGCACCCATATGGAGGCTACGAACTGTCTTTAACTCCAGTTCCAGGGGAATCCGATGCTCTCTTCTGACCTCTGCAACATTGCATGACATGGGTGCACTCACATACACGCAAGCAATGCACTCATATCACATACATGCAGGCAATACACTCATACACATACAATAAAAATAATAAAATATATTAAAGCCCCAAACTCCGCAGTTTTCACTCTGTATACTCTGGCCAACTGTGAGTCTCCATATTCACCATCAACAGCAAAAAGAAGATTCTCTGATGAGGATTGAAAGCTGTACCAATCTATGGGTATACTGATATGTAGAAGGCAGTTTGAGTCAGTACTTTGTTCAGTTAACAAAGTACTAGTAGTAGGTTCTCCTTTGAGGTCTGTGACCTCTCCAGTCACAAGTTCTTGGACAGGTATGCAGTACTCTCCATGAGTTGTAACATGTGAGGGTCTTAAATCCAACCAGAAACAATTGGTGACCTCCATAATACTCGTGCCACTATTGTATAGTGGGCACATCTTGCCTGGAAAGTTGGTATTGTAGTTCACAGGTTTCACAGCTGGGTAGGGCTATAGATGACTTTTCTCCCTTAGTAGCCTATATAAAATCTTCTGGAAGTATGACTAGCCAGTAATGAGGGTGCTTTCAAGTCAGTACCAGCTTGCTAGCTCGATTTCTCCATGTCCTATGACCCAAGTATGGAGTGTCTTCAGCAATAGGGTCTTTCTCTCTGTGTGTGTGTGTGTGTGTGTGTGTGTGTGTGTGTATACACGTGTGTACAGGTATGAAAGCACCTCTTTTGAGACAGTGTCTCTCACTGGCTTGGAACTCATCAAGTAGGTTAGGTTGGCTGACTTACAAGTTTTGGGGATCTCACCTCTACCTCCCCAAAACTGAGATACAAGTGAGCACTATCATGTCCATTGGTTTAAACATGGCTTCTGAGTAAACTCAGGTCCTGGTGCTTGAAAGGCAAACACTTTATCAGCTAAGCTATGTCTGAGTCTGTCTCTTTGTGAAGATGCACCAGTACATTACCACAGCAGGTAGATATGTTAATGGTTCTTCACAACTGTCTTCAAAAAATAAAACTACAGCCATTTACTCAGATAACTATGTTTTGGAGAAATAAACACCAAGGCATTTTAAGAGCAGTCAGATCTAAAGTCTCATTTGATACTGCTGTCTGTAGACCCAAAGCCTCATCCTGGCCTTGCTAGTAAGAAGGTCTCAAGGCACCATGCAATACATGGCTCTATTGTGACTCATGGGGCCCAGCCCATGAATTAACAGATGGTGCCCCAGTCTCTCAAGGTTTAATGGGAGAGAACAAATGTGGTTGTCCTAAAGTTCATATAGACTCAACTTGTGCAGAAAAAACTATCACACCGTTGAAGGGCCAAGTGATAGTCTCTGAAGTTACCTATCTGCACCAATACAGCACACTCAAGATATTTTCACCTCCCAAGGAAAATGGCAAAAATTAGTTGCCACCCTAACAGATACAAAGGAGAGCTGGGTGATGGTCCCTTGCATGGCCTTTAATTATCTGGCACATGAACTATATGGCCCTATATAAAGCAGATAAAGCTTGGTAGAAGATAGTCCCAGCTGAGGCTGCTGTTTCAGTTGGTTAGTAGCTAGTGCTGGCTTTGTAAGGTGCCTTAAAAGGAACTGAAAGAGATAACTTGAGAGAAGAGCAATATTCAAAAATAGGAAACTGAAAAGTTCACATGCATATATCGTGACAAAATAAGTGACAGATAGACCAAAGACTGAAATAGTTACTAGCATAAAAATGGAGAATTAAAAAAAAAACTCAGAAGGAAAATTTTTTTAAATCAAGTATGACATAAAAACCTGAAACCATAAAAATCAAGGTTAAAAAGTATAACAATAATAACAATAGTAACAGCAACAGAAACAACATATTGTTTAGTGGGAAAAAAACAAAAAGACTTGTGAGTAAAGTTCATGTGTCAAGTTTAAGATTGTCTTGACTATACAGTGAGTCAATAAGGAAAAGACCAGCAACCAGCAGGGAAATGAACACAAATTAACCTGCTAATTCACAGAGAAATGCAAATTGTTGTATGAAGGTCAATTTTTATACAAGGAACACAAGTGAGCATTATAATAAGACACCCCTTCCCCTCATCAGTTTGGCAATTAAAAATGCATGAATACTGTTAACAGTGGACTTGAAAGCAAATTTTATCTTGGCATTTGAAACATGCTAGATAAACTAATTGCATTACTGTAGGGAAATTTGTTTTCTTTAATTTTCATCTATTTATTTACTGTTATTATTAGTGGGGTGGAGTATGTGAGTCATGGTACACATGTGGACGTCAGAGGATGGCTCTGTGGAGTTGGTTCTTTCCTTCCACATTTAAGTAGGTTCAGGGGACTGAACTCAAATCAACAGGCTTATATTTGGGGGCAACAAGTACTTTTACCTGCTTAGTCATCTCTGACTACATAGGCACATTTTGCTAATCTTGATGCACCTAAGTTTCCTTATCTGTAAAGTGGTGATAATAACATGTTAATATTGTACTTATTCCTTGAGGCTTTGTGGGAATAAAGTGTCTTAATGAATATAAGCCATTTATAATAACTATGAGGACATGGAAGATAACCACATGAGATTGTTGTTTTATTATATTGAGAAGTTGGGGGATGTTATAAGAACCCTCATTCATTGCTCGTGAAAAACTAAATTCATTCACTGTGCAGAGGGCTGATTTTCAATATTCTTAGAAATTAAAAATGGGATGATAGGCCTGTCTACTTGTAAGAATAGATGCAACCAATATAGCAACACAGGAAGAAAATTCAGTGTACAGAGAAGTACTCATTGTAACATTATAGCCCCAAGATTAGAAACAACTGAACATCCAAGGCCATGCAAATTGGCTTAAAATGTGGTTCTCTGGTACAATGGATTACTGTGACATTGCTGAGACCATTGCAGTCTCTTCATGGGTATATAGAGAGGAAGCTTATCCGTAGGGATGCCGTAACCGATGCTATAGGTGATGCTGATGCAAATATCAAGGAAGTATTCCAAGGCAGAGAATCTAACCCACAATTCATCCCTAGCATATTACAGTAAATGCCCAAGTGAGTGACAGCTGGTGTCAGTTTATTATTTAGCGTTGTTTATTTGGCATTTTCCCAGCGAGGCTCCCACAGGCATTCATAGTTGTTTGTACCAGTGCCTACTAAATTCGTCTTTGCTTCGTGACTTTGTTCTGAAACAGTAGCTCCATCTCTCACAGCTGCTGGCCAGACTGGCCTGCCACCAGTGGCTGCTTTCCAGCCAGCTCCAGTCATGGCTTGCTGCCAAGAAGCATGCTTGAGTGAATCCTTACAGACCTTTCTGTTTCTGCCATCCTTACTTCTCAGTGTTTCCAAGGTGGCACCTGCTGGAGATCTGGTTGCCCAATCATCTCATAGGTCGTCAGTCTTGTCTCTGAACTGGGAGCCAGCTGGTACCACGCTCAGAGAGAAAATGGCCCAGTATTGACCTACATACTCCACAGCCTCTTTTTTGAAAGATACATAAAAATTATTATATAGTTTTGTTGTATTTTATAATTTGAAACTTATAAGGTTCAAATGGCTGTATTGTGAAGAAAGTTTAAGAATTATCAACATGAATCTTTATGGTGTTTTTATTTTCAGTTTACCAAAACTCATTCCCATGAAGTGCTTTTATAAATTAAATTTTATTTGATTGAGGAGAAAAATAAAAAGACATACAATTTCCTGTTGGAAGCTACAGTAAGGCATTTGCTACTTGTACTGTTCCAGAACTCAAGTTAATTAAAAACAACAAAAAACAAACCCTGTACATATTTTGTGCCTCAGCATAATTCTTTGACTTACTTTCTTGCTAATAGACTTTCAAATGTCAAACTTTCCTCATTGTGATTGTCCTTGGTTTCAAACTACACATTTGAAAATAGTTTCGTATACAAATTATGTTTAAATAAAGTGATTTTGAAACACGGACTTGAAATATATATGTGTGCCTACAGAGATAGCTCCCAATTTGTGATAATTCAAATTTTTTTACTTAAAGATGATATGAAAAGCACTCTACTTTCAGTGGGTATCATACCCGTATGCACCTCAGTTTCACATTTAGAACAATACCCAATACTACATGAGATATTCAATACTTAATTTTTTATTTGGGTTTTTTTTTTGAGACAAGGGCTCCCTGTAGCCCTAGGATAGCCTTGATCTCACAGAGATCCACCTGCCTATGCCTTCTGAGTGGAATCCCACACCGTTTTCAACAATTTATTATAAGATAGGCTTTGTTGTTAGGTGATTTCATCCAACTAGAGAGGTGTTAGCTCATGGCTACAATGGGCTAGAGGGAGCTGTTTGGTAGGTTAGGTGTGCCGAATGCCTTTTTGACTTACAGTATTTTTGCCTTACAATGGGTTTTATTAAGATATAATAAGTTAAAGATCACCTGATAAGTCAAAGAACACCTGTATCTGAAAATGGATTCAAATCTAGTCCCAAATATATATTTTACCTAATTTACTCTTTCTGTCCCTATTTTGAAAAGTTTGTAACCTGAATCGCCTTTTAAAGGCATAGTATTGTTACTTGCTCTTTGAAGTTTGTTTGATGATGAATTCAAATGCCTCCCTTCCCTCTGATTTCTAATCTTTTTCTGGAGATGTTTGTGAAGGTTGGTGTCTTGCACTATTCTTACACATGATAGGGAAACTCCATGTGTGGGGACAAGAATTAAAGTGTGGGTAGTCCTCAGTCATGACTCACAGCTAATCTGTCTCCCTTTTCTTATGTACAATTCTTACACAACTAACAAAAGCAACATTTCACAGTAATTTGTGTCTGTGGTCTTGTTTCTGCTTCCTTTAATTGAGCCCTACATGACACTCAAACTTTGGGTCAACCATCTGATCACACTCTACTCTGCAGATTGAATCAGACATTCCTGTTTTATATTCTTCTGGCCCATGGGACTTTCTCACTATAGTGTGAATTTTTAAAGTTATGTATTCTGCTTTTAACTTAATCTCTCTTCACTCTACACTGTGAGGTTTGATAGCTTCTCAGTTACATCTCAAACCTGGAACAGTTCTCAGTTCATCATAATGACTTAATATTTGGTGGAGTTGAATTAAAAAATGAACTAACAAAGAGGTGGAAAATAAATGAATAAAGTTGAAGTCTTATTCAAAAAAGTGATAGCTAACATGATTGTTAGTTTCTATCCTAGATCTGGTCAGTTTGATGAAGATTTAAGTTTGGTGATGGTGTGGCTATGAAAGTTAGGCAGGGTGTGGTGGTGCATACCTTTAATCCCAGCACTTGGGAGGGAGGCGGAGACAGACGGATCCCTGTGTGTTTGAGGCCAGCCTAGTCTACATAGCAAGTTCTAGGCCAGCTGGGGCTACCAAAAAAAAAGAAAAAAAGCAACTGAAAGTTATGTATTCCCTCAAATATTATATTAATATATTGTTTCTTAAGGTTTAATTTTTCCCATTAGATACATGACAGATGGAAAGGAAAGATGGCACATATGTTCATGAGTATGTGGGAATGTGTTTTGTAGTGCTGTGACCAAATACCTGACAGAAACAGGGGACCAAAGCTTTTCTTTTTGCTCACAGTTTCAGGGATATTTCATCTCATCATAGCTGAGAAGGCAAGGCAGAAGACCTCAGTCTGTGGCAGTTGGAGAATGTGGTAGTGGGACAGTGTAGGGGAAGCTCCTCATGTGGCAGCCAACCAGGGAGAAGAGAGCTAGATGGAAACAGGGCTGGGCTTTCCCTTCAAAGTTCCACCTCTAGTGCGTTATTTCCCTCAACCAGGACCTGCTTCCGGAAATTTCCACAGCCTTCCAAAACAGACGTCAACTTGGAGCAAGCATTCAAAACATGAACCTGTGGGGACACTCTAGATTCAAACCATAGCAATACGTATTTAATGAAGAATAAAATGAATCATTAGATAGGAAAATATATGGAATGATTTTCATAATTACTCTATAGTAATATTAAATATTAAAATACATGCTTGCCCCATTTTTTATTTTAAAAACTATCTTAATGTTTAATAAAGATATTTAAACATTTTAAAGAATAGGAGGTTTGACTATAGCTCAGTGGTAGAGCATGTGGTTATCAGGCACAAGGCACAAGGTTTAATCCTCAGCAACTCCTCCCCAGCAACAATGAGAATGACAGAAAGTCACACCTTCCAAATCCTCCTTTAAGGCTTTAAATCCTGAAGCCAACGTGAGCTGTTTATAGAATTCTAAGAGGAAGAATTATGTCCACTCAAACTCTTACATGGGAAGGCAACAAAAGGATATTCTCAGATAACTGTGGGCTGAGAAAGTACCCCACTTCCTCAGTGAGAAAAAGATAGCATCATGGGGACAGGTCAATTAAAATAGAGCAAACAATGGGGAAAGTGGCATAGAAAGCCTGGCAGTAAGTACTGCACCTGTCACAACACACCTAAGACCGAATACCTGCTGCAAACATTGCTGCAAATCAATATAAAACATGGCAGAAAATGAAAGCTTCACATTAAAACAACAGCACAAGGAAAGAAAGGGGGGCCTTTCTTATCTTATTCAGGGAGAAGCCAGTCAGTCTTAACCCTCATTATCAGAGAACTACACCCAAATTTGTTCTCTTTAAAATGCGGTCAGCTGGAGAATAAAAACAAAATCCGTACTGTCTGATTCACTGAAAAAGAAGTCTGTGGCGCCAAAGAGAAGAAACAAAGGAAAGGAAATAACAGACATAGGAAGGTGTCATGAAAAAAATAATGTCAGAAGGGAAAAGCATAACCCAAGCAACGATAATGTAACTCTGACCATTTGTTTGCTTGAGTATAAACCTTCTTTCAAGACCGAGTCTGTATCTGCTAACTCCTAGTGCACTACAGCAGCCCCATTCAGATAGCTTTTGAGAACAGCAGGAAATCGTGTATTATGCAAAAGCAAGCCCAGAGCAATCAAGAAAATCAGTATTGTCTTCAAAGTATAATTTAAGATGAACAATATTAATCAATATAAATGGAACCGTTTGCTATTAGTGAAAGAATCTACAGTTGTGTCATGAACATGACAATTTTAACTTCTGTACATGCAAGACAAACCAACTAGAAATTGGGGCGGGGGGGGGGGACTGCGTTCCCAGTGAGGAAAACAAAAAGCAAACAAAACCAGAAGTCCTGGCTAATCTATTAAAGTTGACTTTAACCAGATCTTAGTCCATTACATCCAAACACTCTGCCTTATCATCCATCATCTACTGAAATGAAAAAAACTAAACCAAGTAATAAGGTCCATGAAAATGTCAATAAATCATCAAAGTATGTTAAAATGTAAAAATACCATACAGAAACCAGTTACTCTGTACACTAATTTAAATACATACTTATCTATCACTAGTTGTGTGATAGTTATTTTTGTCTTATTTTTTAAGATTTATTTACTTTTATTTTATGTGTAGGAATGTTTTGCCTGCATGTATGTAAGTGTACCACATGTATGAAATACCCATGGAGTCCAGAGGAGGGTGTTGGATTCCCTGGAACTGAGCTATGAATGGTTGTTAGCCACTGTGTTGGTGCTGGGAACCAAACCAGGGTCCTCTGAAAGAGCAGCCAGTGCCCTTAACTGCTGAGGCATCTCTCCAGACCCATGTGATATAATTAATTCTTTTTTAAAAAATAATTTATTGACAATTTCATACATGCATATGAAGTGTTTTGATCAAATCCATGCCCACTCCCTCCCCTCCATCTCCTCCCATATCTCCCCATCACTTTTTTTCTGATAACTTCATATACTCATACTTTTCTTTTTTTATGGGCCTTTTGCTACTCTAACATTCCCACCTCTGAAGACATAACCCTAAAATCTTTTAAGGATTAGATAAAAAGCTCCCAAATACTTTAGACATTTTTGGCCTTTGGAATGGAGTATGTATGAAGAGGCCCAAGGACATTGTGATTTTTTAGCCAAGAAACTACTTGCCCCATTTTAACTTTATTAGTACAGTTGCATTTTTACTATAAAGTTTATATTTTGTGTGTAAGTATGTGTGAAGGTATATGTTCATGTGACTGTGCAACATATGAGTGCTGCAGTGTGTGCACAGGTGTGTGCATGCATGTGAGGCCAAATGTCAACATAGGGTGTTGTCTATGATCGCAATTTAACCTATTTTTGAGAAGGGTCTCTCATTGAACCTGGAGTCTCTTCTAGACTTATTGGCCAACAAGCTCTAGGGACCTCCTGTCTCCACAACCAATGCTTGGATTCAAGACACAGGATGCTGTGCCTGGCTTTTATGTGGGTGCTTGAACACCTGAACTTAGGTTCTCAAGATTGCATGGCAAGCACTTTACAATTTAAGTCATCTCTACAACTCCACATTTTATCAGTCTTGGTTGGGACTTTCCCAAACAAGAAATAGACTACCAGGAGTAAACAATGCTAATTATTTATTCACTTTTAGCTTTTTTTTTCATTTTTAGCTTTTAACTTGCATTTTAATTGATATTCTAATAATTTTTTGAAGTTTCAGACTGGAGAGATAGCTCAGCAGTTAAGAGCACTGGCTGCTCTTGCAGAGGACCTGAGTTCGATTCCCTGCACCCATGTGGTGGGCAACAATCATCCTAACTCCAGTTCCAGGGGATCCAATATCCTCTTCTGTCTTCCGTGGGCATTGCACGACACATGTACACTTACATGCAGGCAACATACTCACACATGTAAATTAAAAATAATAAATAAAATATTGAAATATAATAATTTTTGAAGTTTCAAGATTTCTTTGAAAATATGACCATCTAAATAATATGGGAAATTTCCAGACACTTAATATTTTTATCTTCTAATAAAAGTGATTTTAATTTTGATCCATTTTTTATTGCAAAGAATCAGAATCACCTGATTTTAGATCCACATAGAAAATTCACAACCTGTGAATAATTATCATTCTGTTTACCTTATGTTTATTTTCAAATAAATTTAAATGAACACACTATAGTGAGCTTCACTAGCCCTCTAGACTAGGAGAGTCTTGTTTTATTTTACTTTATTTGGTTTTTGAATCCCCAGTGTCTTCATAGGGACCTTGACATATAGAGAGTAATAGAGGTATATATAGGTAACATAGCTCTTTAATAATGAAGATATTTTAAAAGCTTATTTTTCCTTGTTAAAATAATTTTCAAAATAGAGCATTCACTCACAGTGATACTCCTGTAACTCTTTCTCTTGGAGCAAAATATCACAACCCATTCTTTTCATTAGCTTGACTTGTGCTTCCTGTCATGTTTATATGAGATTTTTTTGCTGACTCAGCCTAACATGGTTTCCATCTGCCTTGTTTACATCCTGACCTTTCAGTTACTTCTATGCAAAATCTTCAGGTGACAGAAAACCTCTCAGTTCAAGCCAGAGAAAACCCTAGCCACTGCTGAGTCAATGGACTGGCTGGATCTGTGAGGTCATTCCTCACCGCTCCTATCAGTCATGAGAGTATGTCCAGGGCCACGGCCCAGGGAATGCAGGGCAGACCCTCCTAGTGGTCCATAGGGGAATAGTTTTCTAATGTGCACCACAGTATGTACAAGCAACAGTGGTCATCAGAACTCTGACCCTCAATTTGGGATTGGTAGTTTCCTAGTGGCTTCCAGCTCTGTCCTTCTCTCTCATGGCTGATAACACTCTATGGTTAACTCCATTAGCCCACTGGACTAGAAGCTTCTTGTGAAGATGAAATGCTCTTGGATATTATTTTTTGAATCCTCAGTGTCTCCCATACAGTCCTTGGTATACAGTAGGTAGTCAATAAATGTGTGCTCAAAAGTTGGTGTTCTGACATTCATTATGAACTCTTGCATCTGTTTCATATATTTTTTTTTTTGGTCTTTTTGAGACAGGGTCTCCCTGTAGCCCCAGCTGTCCTAGAACTCACTATGTAGACCAGACTGGCCTCGAACTCACAGAGATCCACCTGCGTCTGCCTCCCGAGTGCTGGGATTAAAGGCATATGCCACCACGCCTGGCTGTTTCATATTTTGGGGGAATTATATAATAATTAATTAAGCATACTAATATGACAATTGCCTGCCTCTGTGTTCTGGAGTCTTAGGATCCAATCTCAGTTTTACTCTGTAATACATTCTCCACAAAATGAACCTTCACTTTTCTGCTAGTAAAAGAGGTGTGGAGTTGGGTGTGTGTGTGTGATGGGGGGTGGAATCTTGCCTTCTAACTCATCTTAGACAAATTTTGAACTTTCATTTCTTAGCCTGAACTTCTCTCCTAACAAAAGTACCTGGTGCAGGCATATTCACCTGGTTTGCATTTCTGGTTTAAGGCTAAGTTTCCAGCTTAATTTTAAAAAGTAGAAGAGGGACTGAAGGGAGAGCTCAGTGGTTAAGAGCACGGCTGCTCTTGCAGAGGAGCCATTCAAATCCTAGCACTCACATGGTTGCTAACAACCATCTGTAACTCCAGTTCCAAGGGAATCCGATGCTCTCTTCTGATCTCTGAGGGCATTGTGTGACACAGGTGCACTTACATACATGAAAGCAATATACTCCTACACATAAAATAAAAATAATAAATAATAATTTTTTTTTAAATAGAAGATGAAGTAACTCTTCTAAAAGTTCTATAAAGCCAGCATTACACTGCTATGGGAACTGGATATGTATATATAGAAGAAAAAAAAAGTTAGTTAGCTAAATTCGATATTCTTGATGAATACAGGTGCAAATCCTCAACAAAATATTAGCAAGTCAAAGAGCAGTTGAACATACACAAATCAGTAAATGTGATACTGCCATATGAGCAGAATATAAGACAAAAGTCATATGATAAGCTCAATAGATGCAGAAAAGGCATTTGATAAAATTCAGCATCCTTTCATGAAGTGCTGAATAAATTAGGTAAGGAAGATGTGTACTCAGCCTTATAAAGGTGCTTTGTACTGAAAGGGGGAATTGAAAATGCTCTGAGATTGGGAACAGGACAAGAATGACCTTTTTCACCACATCCCCCCCGCCCCCCAGCACATTACTGCAAATTCTAGCCAAAACAATCAGGAAAGGGAAAAGAATAACATACATCCAAATTGGAAGACTGTAAAATTGTCTGTTTCCAAATGACATGATCTTATGTATACACAAACCTGAAAGCTTCACCAAAATATATTAGAGTAAATAAATTCAATAAAGTTGCAGGATACAAAATCAACATATAACAATTGAATGTCTTGCAGTACATGCCATTAACTCTTAAGATAGAAATCAAGAAAGCAATCCAATTTATACTGGTAACAAAAAATAACTAGGAACAGATTTAAATATAAAGGTTAAAAAAAATCCATGAAAATTGTAAAATTTTGTTGAAAGAATTTGAACACACAGAATGGAGAGATGTCCTAAAGAAAAATCAATATTGTTAAAGTGTTCATACTACTCAACATTATCTACATATTCAGTGCAATATCTATTCAAGCACCAACAGCATTCTCCACAGAACTAGAAAAAAAATCAGTCCTTAAATCTGTATGGATTCTTGATGCCAATACAAACCAAACAGTGCAGCCATCAAGCAAAAAGATCAAAGCATAAGGTACCTGATTTCAAATTATCCTACAAGCTCTACCAATTGAAACAGGTATAGGGATCAGTGGAGCAGAACAGAGAACCTGTAAGTAGACCTATATAGCTACAGCCAACTAGTTTTTGCAAAAGTACTAAGAATACACATTGTAGGGAAAAAAGACTTGTTAATAGATGGTGCCAGAAAAATTATATATTCACAGGCAGAACAATAAAATTATATCTCTAGCTTTCCCTTGTTAAAGAAATCAACTCAAAATGGGTTAAAAACAAAAATGTAATATGTAAAACTAACAAAAGAAAACAGGGGAAGTGTTTCAGAACATTGGAACAGGCAAAGATATTCTTGGCAGAAAGTCTGAAAGCACAGGAAACCAAGGCAAAAACCAGACACATTGGATTATATCAAACTAAACTTCTGCACATTTAAGGATACGATCAACAGAGTGAAGAAACAACCTACAGACTAAAGAAAATATATCTAATGATTGAAATCCATAATGTAAAAGGAACAGCAACAACAAAATCTCAATGGCAAAAATAATAATCCAATTGATAATCGTTGGGGGACCCTGCTGCTAAGGTTGTAGTCCATCATGTCCAGATAACTCTAAGGAGCTCGGTGCTATATGGAGGACTCCCTTTCTCAGCCGGAGCTTCCTGCTCTCTGCCTGACCTTATCTGGAAAGTGCCTCCAAACACGGATGCCTGACCTTATTTGGAACATGACTTTTGGCATACTTACCTGCAATAAACTGCCCCTAGATTTTTTCTATATGATAATCAGGCATTGCCCTATAGCCAGATGATAGGATCCCCTAACCACATGTAAATAAAATATACTTTGAACACCTATCAGCTGAAGCTTTGGCTACCATCTCCACCCTATATTTTTCTCTGACCCCCACTGAATAAATGAGCTGTCTCACTGAAGCTATCTCCCAGAAAGCTTTTCCTGTCATACTCATGGGCCGTCCTGACCCTGTTTGTCACTTTTGCTCCCTTTGTTCTTGTGGGTCGGTGGCCAATGGCCCACAAGGGGAGGGAGAGACCCACAGCTGGTGCCTGAACATGGGGCTCCTGGAACACACAGAGTTTGTGAGTACCCCCTTGCTCCAAGAGGGTAGCGGCAGCTTTGCCTTGGCCATTCCACTCTTGAGGATCGGCAGCCCCTCCTTTTCCCCCTTTTCCTTTTGGTCTGAGTCTTCATCTGAGACCATTAAAGCTGAAGGAGCAATTGAGTCTTTCTGATCAGGGCTACTCCCTGATGTTAGCTTAAGGCTCTAGTCCTCTGAATGGACTCCGACTGCCCACCCTGGTGTAGACAAAGACCTCCTGTCTATACATCTTTCTAATGCAAAACCCGGTCACGCAAGGACCAGTTAAATGTTCTTAGAGTGGTCACTGGTTCTCTGAAACTTGTGGTCAGGCTTGTGCTATGGACTAGTGAGGAATCCCCTGAGGCCGTCAGGTCTCAGGAATGTTCCCCTAGGAATCAGTGTTTCACCCCCTTTCCTTTTCTATCTTGAACAACACCCCTAGAAACAAAGAATCCCCAAAGTTCTATCGTGCAGGGATTCTCATACACATTGAATTCAACTCATAAGATAACAAATAAACTTCCTTATCTGTTTTGTTATCTCACCCCTGAGGCACTCAGGATCAAACTAAACCAGTTGAGTGAAAATTTAGATTGACCTGCCCTGTGAGAAAAAAAGAGGGGTGGGGGAGTCTCTCTTTCTCTCTTTGCATTACTTTCAGTTAATGCCTTCCCGAGGGTCTAGATTTGGTTTGTGGGCAACTGAAGCCTCTTGGTTGGGGAAACTGCCCAATATTGGCCGAAGCCCCCCTGCCCTCTTTCTGAACCCCAACAGCCTAACTGGGTGTAGGCAATAACCTTTACAACTCTCATAAAAATCTGGTAATGCAGCAACCAGTTAAAAGTCACAAGGATGGTTGCCAGTTTCTTAACTCTGCAGCCAGGCTTGTGTTTGTTAGAATGTCTCAATCCCCTGGTGGCAGGCTGCCTTGGGAATATTGAACGCCACTAATAACACTTCTTTTCTTTCCTATAATGGGGAATTCAACATCATGCCAAAAAGACCTCCAAATTTACTCCCTTAGAGCCCTACTTAAATCAAGAGGACTTAAGATTTCCCAAAAGGAAGGCTTGGAATTTTGGAATGAAGTGCTTCAATTTGCACCCTGGGTCTTGGCAGACGTCTCCAACCTGGAGGTCTGGACCCATGTTGCCTACCTGGCTCGTAAAAAGGAAATCCAGGAAAGGCACCATTTGCCCCTTTTCTTCCTCCCTGTAATAGCTGCCATCCAACAATGCTTAGGAAACCCACCCAAGCCTGAGGAGGACTTATTAGACAAAAAGCAATTATGGGATAATAAGGGGGAGGGTTCAAATAAAGAAAAAGATTCTAAAGATTGCCCGGTAGCAGATTCGACAGCCCTAAAAAATAAAGAAAAAGATCCTGAAGATTGCCCAGTAACAGATTCAACAGCCCAAAAAATAAAAATTGACCAAGTCAGACAAAAACCGCCCATCAACAAAAATAACCTTTACCCCCCCTTCTTCCTCCCTACAAATCCTCATGGACTGAGGAAGACAAAGACCCAGATATTAAAACCTAGATCTCAAAAACTTCCAAAGATTCCCAGATAAATCCTCCTCTCCCTTCACCCCCAGTGCCACCATCTGCGTCACCACCCCCTACAGCCATTGAACAGCTCTGTAATCTCAGGGATAATGGGAGCTATTGCCCCCAAGATCCTCAGCCACAATGGCCTCAGGACCCAAAAATCCTGCCCGTAGAAGCCTTCCCCATTAACCTACAAATTACAAGACAACGTCCACTGGCTTGGTATCCCCTCCTAGTAGCAGACTTAAAAGAACTATGCCAAGCTGTCCACAAGGATGGGATCCATGCTCCATGGACCAAATCTATATTACAAACCTTTAATACTAACCTCCTAACCCCCCCCCAGGACTGGAGAGATATCTGTCGATCCACCTCCCCAGTCCATTATTTGTACAATGGGAGGCTTTATTTAGAGATGAATGCCTGATACAGGCTAAAAAGAATGACATAAGTAATCAACAACTAAGACCACAACAAGGGCAAGACCCACCACTTGGATTCATAAATTGGAATTATGACCAACTGTTTGGTCAGGGCAATTTTTCCACAGGAATCAACAGGCCATGATTCCTGCTGGCTGTTTTGAACAGGTCCGCTTATGTGCACTATAGGCCTGGGACTGCCAAACCCCCTTGTCCACAGGGCCTGGAGAGACCTCTTCATTAACCTTCCTGAAACAAAAACCAACTGAAACCTTCCCAGATTTTATACTAAGAGTACAGGCCAGTTTAGATAGAAAAATAACAGACCCCACAGACAAAGCAATGCTTTTAAACAACCTTGTCTGGGAAGGGATGACCCTTGAACACAGACAAGCATGCCAAGGACTAAAAACTGAACATTATGACAAATGGATCGTGGCCACCCATGACATTGGGACCGCTGCATACCAGGCCTCCTCCTTTGCCCAGGCCTTTGTAGCTGCAACTCAACCCAACTCAAAATGTTTTAAATGTGGAGAAACTGGACACTGGAAAGAAAATTGCCCAAAAAATGGTTTGGCTACCCCTCGACCCCCTAAAACCCTCTGTCCTCACTGTAAAAAGGGCTTTCACTTTGACACACTCTGTCTCATATGACAGAGATGGCAAACTTTTGCCACCTTTAAACTCCTCTCCAGGCAGCCCTCATCCCCGCTAACAAGAGGGAAGCCACAAACATTATGAGTAACCAGCATTACAGAAAACACCCATCCAAAATTAACCATAAAAATAGACAATAAACCTTTCAAATGCCTCCTCGACACTGGGGCTGATAAAACCATCTTAAGGCACTCTCAGGTTCCCCCACACTGGGAGTTAATACCAGGACCTCAACTGATGGGAGCAGGAGGCCCCTCCTGAACATTCATCACTAAAAAATTCTATAAATGAGAGGATCCTGATGGAGAGGTCGGCTGATTGAAGATATAGCCACAAATCTCATAGGACGAGATATCCTGGAAGACCTCAATGTAGTTCTTGACAGTGAATCCAAAGGAGAGTGCCTTCAAATAGATGATCATATGAGGTTCCTAAAACAAAAAACCCACCAATCCTAATGGCCACTGTTGAGTACCAGACTCCCTGCTTCAACTGGATCACCAAAGAACCAGTCTGGGTGGAACAGTGGCCATTACCCAGGGAGAAATTACTCATTTAACAACAACTTGTAAAAGAACAGTTACAGCTGGGTCACATTAGGCCCTCTAGGAGCCCATGGAACACCCCAGTCTTTGTAATGAAGAAAAAGACAGGGGCATGGCGACTGCTACAAGACCTCAGAGCCATAAATAAAACCATGAAAATATGGGGCTCACCCCAAAGAAGCCTGCCCATGGTCTCTGCCATCCCCATTAATACATCTGTGTTAGTCCTAGATATAAAAGACTGCTTCTCCATCCATTTACATAATAATGATTGCCAACATTTTGCCTTCTCAGTTCCAAAAATTAACAATTTTGGGCCAGCCGATCAATATGAATGCCAAGTTCTGCCACAGGGTATGGCATATAGCCCTACAATCTGCCAGGAGGCCATTGCAATGCATTCACACCCCTTCTGAAAAAAGGCCTACATGTTTATCATTACATGGATGACCTCTTGGTCTGGCAAGATGAGGATTCCTCTCTGGAGGACTTGAGAGATTCTATGATAAACACCCTAGAAACAAGAGGTTTTATGATAGCCACAAATAAGATACAATCAGTTCCCCCCATTATCTTCCTGGGGACTGAAATAAGGCCTACTACTGTTAGGCCCCTTAAACTTATCCAAGATACCCCCCATCCCCTTACTCTTAATTTCCTTCAGAGCTTTTTAGGCAATATTAATTAGCTAAGACCCTGGCTTCCCATCCCCACAAGTCAATTATAGCCACTCTTTGATCTCCTAAAGGGAGACAAAAACCCAGCCTCCAGACGGTATCTAAACCCAGATGCAAAAAAGGCTCTCCAAATAATAACCACTTCCAAAAGGCAACACTAACCAGATATGACCCCAAGGTGCCAGTTCAACTCTTAATTTTTAACTCCTCCTCCACTGTGGTAGCAATTTATCAGTCACAGGGAGTACTAGAATGGCTTCATATGCCAGTAGGGGGTGCTCCTCATTTTCTTACAGAAGTAGACACCCTTGCATCTATGACTCCTCAAGGAAGAGGTAGAACCCTACAGATTATAGGAAAAGAACCTGATACCCTCATTATCCCCTTCCCATTATCAGCTATACAATGGCTCCTAAAACATCATTCCTCTTTTTCAATTAGGTTAATAGGCTTCCCGGGACAGATTGATAATCACTATCCCAAAGATAAATGGATGTCAGTTATTCCAGTACTTCGCTGGCTCCCTCCTCGGCTCTTCTGCCAAAGACCCATAAAAAATATTACAACAGCCTTTACAGATGGGGGAAAAAAGGGGGCCACATTGGTTGTATACGACTCCTCTAATGACCCCCCCCATGATATATTTTCAGTCTCTATCTGATAAACCTCCACAATTTAAAGAGCTCTTTGCCATCTATATGGCCCTTAATAAGACTGATGAGCCCTTCAACCTTTATTCTGACAGCATTTACGCTGCTAATTTACTCCCATAGCTAGGTTGCTCCTTTGTCAAGATAGATAGCAACCTCCTCTCACCCCTGCTAATTAAAATTTCTACACTGCTACAAAAACGGGTGGCTCCGTTATTTGTCCAGCATATCAGGACCCACTCCTCCCTCCTAGGTACTGAAGGAAATGCCATAGTGGATGAGGTAGCCACTGCTGGAACATTCTCTGCCAGCATAACAGATGCCCAGCACCTCCACCATGCCACCCACATTAATTTATGAGTGTCTCATCTCAGATTCCCCCATTCCCCTCAAACAACTTACACACATTGTTAAAACCTGTTTTTCCTGTACATCAATGATACATACCCCTGCTATACAACAGATGGGCACTAATCCTTAGGGGCTAAAACCTAATGCCCTCTGGAAAATTGATGTAACCCATGTCCCCCAATTGGCAGACAGAATTATGTAGTCTTTGGGATACTGCCCAAACTGGTAAAAGTTCAAAAAAATCTAATAAATCACATGCTATCATCTTTTGCTATCATGGGCCTCCCCTCACAACTAAAGATGGATAATGTCCCAGCATTTACCAGCTCTCCATTTAAAAAAATTTTATGCAGCCTGGAAAATCACCCATCACACTGGCATCCCATATAACCCACAAGGACAAGCCATTGTGGAAAGGTCACATAAAACCTTAAAAGACCAACTACAAAGACAGGCTCAAACTACATATTCTAACCAACATTCAATTAGCATTAGCCTTGTTTACCCTTAATGTACTCAATATATATTGAGGCTCTGATGCCCCCCCATTGCCCGACACTGGGTCCAGACACACCCCATACCACCCATCCTAGTTAAATGGAGGGACCCCCTTGATGAACTCTGGAAAGGACCAGATCCATTACTGACCACAGGGAAAGGATTTGCTTGTATTTTTCCACAGAATCAACCAAAGCCTATCTGGGTTCCAGCCAGAAATGTCTGGCAACTCCCTGCCCACAAAAAAGATGGTTCTCATGACTCTGTCAGAGACAATGAAAAGGAAGAAGAGGAAATGACACCCAAAACCACACTGGATCACATGGAAAGAGATCCATGATCTGGTGGAGACTTCCTGTGGCAGATGCCCCCGCCCCCATGAGCTTCTTTCTCTGTCATTCTCATGGCCGTTTTTTGCCCTACTTAACACCAACGCTTCGGCCATCCCCACCCCACCCCCAATACTATGCTCTGGAGATTTTATGTCAGGGAAACATATCAAGGGAAAAATCAAATAATCGGAACCATAGACTGTCCCCAGTGGGCTGTCAAAAGCCCATAGAAATCATAATATACCCAAATGCTAGTAGATACAAAACTGACGAATATGTTTGCTTTCCTTCCCAACAGACAGAACCATCATGTCTCAAGGAACTGCCCCTATTTCAGTCCCTGTAGGTTGGAACTAGGATTGATGGGGGGATATCAGGGTATAACAGGACAGGAAAGACCCACCTACCTGAAAGATAATAAGTATCTCTATGAAAACCATGACTATTCCCTAATATATGTGGCAGATCCATGGGACAACAGCTGGCATGTCAGAGTAATGGGAACGTTCTACCAGGCACATTCTCTAGCTACCCTACTGCTGATTTTCATATCTCGCGATAGCTTGTACTGGCAGCTAACTCATCATAATATTATTCTACAGGAAAAACAAACAGAGGACCAGATAAGATCAACAATGCCCTGGAGCCAATACATTCAATATGTTGCTTTCTTCCCTTTACCACCTGTCTTAGTTTGTTTCTTCACTGTTGTGACAAAACACTCTGACCAGTACCAACTTGGGGAGGAAAGGGTTTATTTGTCTTACATCTCCCAGGTCACATGCAGTTCATCAGGGAGCCCAAGGTAGGAACTCAGGGCAGGAACTTGGAGGCAGGAGCTGAAGCACAGGCCATGGAGGAATGCTGCTTACAGGCTAGCTCCCTTGGCTCCTGCTCAGTCTGCTTTCTTATGCAACACAGGCCCACCTGTCCAGGGGTGGCACCACTCACAGTGGGCTGGGTCCTCCCACATCACTCATCAAGAAGATGTCCCTCAGACATGGCCACAGGCCAGTCCAATAGAGGCAATTCCCAGATTGAGGCTCCCTCAACCCAGGTGTGTCAAGTTGACACTAAAGCTATCCAGTACACCACCCATCCTAATGCCTGTTTCTTTTGTGTGTCCAGCAGACCTTTACTGACAGCAGTACCAGTTAATACCACCCTTCTTTACCCAGAAAAAAAAAAAAGATTTCACCTACTCTCACCTGTTGGATATTCCCTTATTTGAACAACTGGCTAATTATCCAATTTGCATTTCCAGCAAGAATAAGCCTAACTCATTACAAATGCCTCACTAACGTTACTCTCTCCAGGACAGCATGCATTGCCCCGCCTCTTTTTCTATGGAGCAAAGGAAACACCCAGCCCTGTATTAACTCCTCTTTGTCCACCTTTTGTGTACCTGTAATGATTACTCCCCAGGTGTACCTATTGGAGGAAGAAGAGGCCGCCCTACTCCTTCACACCTGCCCACTGAGAGAAATCTTCATCCCTTTGCTAGTAGGACTTGGATTCACCCTTTCTGCCCTTTCCCTGAGTGCTGGAGGTGCTGTGACTGCTGCCATTGTACAGACCCATCACCTGGCAGGAGACTTTCGAGACAAGCTCGACCAAGCAATGGCATCCATGACTGACAGCCTTGAGTCTCTCAACGACAAATGAACTCTCTTGTCGGGGTTGTGCTCCAAAACAGAAGAGTGCTGGACTTAATAAGTGCTGAACATGGGGAGATGTGTGTAGTATTGGGAGAGGAATGCTGTTTTTTTGTAAATGAATCAAATGTTGTTGAGACCAATGTTAATACTCTCAAAAAACTTTGTAATGATCTGTTTTCAAGATTTCAACCCACTGAACAATTAAGTTGGTTTAGTAACCCCTTGTTTTCTTGTCTCCTACTCTTTGTTAGCCCCCTGATTATGGTGTGTGGTATTTTGATGCTATCTCCCTGTTTTATACAATTTCTTCGCCGACAAATTACTACCATTGCAAAAATTACTACCAAGCAGGTCATGGTCAATTATCAGACTCTGGATTCCCCCGAGATGGATAAGTTGGCTCTTAAAGCTTGCGATGACACTTCTCCATTATAAAAGAAAACAGGGGGAGATGTTGGGGGACCCTGCTGCTAAGGTTGTAGTCCACCATGTCCAGATAGCTCTCAGGAGCTCAGCACTATATGGAGGACTCCCTTTCTCAGTGGGGGCTTCCTGCTCTCTGCCTGACCTTATGTGGAAAGTGTCTCCAAACATGGATGCCTGGCCTTATTTGGAACATGACCTTTGGCATGGTTACCTGCAATAAACTGCCCCCAGGTTTTTTCTATAGGATAATTAGGCATTGCGCTATAGCCAGATGATTGGATCCCCCTACCACATGTAAATAAAGCATATTATGAACACCTATCAGCTGAAGCTTTGACTACCATCTCCACCCTATATTTTTCCCTATCCCCCACTGAATAAACGAGCTGTCTCGCTGAAGCTGTCTCCTGGAAAGCTTTTCCTGTCATACTCATGGGCCGTCCTGACCCTGTTTGTCACTTCTGCTCCCTTTGTTCTTGTGGGTCAGTGGCCAATGGCCCACAAGGGGAGGGAGAAACCCACAAATAATGTGCAGTAAGGGGCTGGAGAGATGGCTCAGCAGTTAAGAACATCGACTGCTCTTGCAGAGTTCAGTTCCCAGCACCTACATGGTGGCTAACAACTGTTGGTAACTCTGGTTCCATGGCATCTGATGCCCTCTTCTGACCTCCATGAGCATTGCATGCACGGGTGTAAGAACACCCATGCATGCAAGATACCCATACATACAAAAAAATAAATTCAAAAAAGTTTAAATGTGCAATAGACCTAAATATACATTCTTCAAAATAAGAAAATCAAATGGACATAGCTATTTAAAGATGTTAAACATCACTAATAATTGAGGAAATGCAAATCAAAACTGATACCAACACCACTGCACCCCAGTATTGATGGCTATTATAAAAAAGACTGAAGTTGGTAAATGCCGGTGAGCATGTGAGGAAGGGAGCCCTTGAACCCCGATGGTGAGAATGCAGATAGTACAGCTATCAAGGAAAATAATTTGTCAAAAAATTAAAAAGAAACGTCAGTATGATCCAGCAACCCTCCTCTTTAGTATCTACTCAAAGAAAATAGAAGCAGTATGGCAGTATGTTGAAGAGGCATTTTCACTCCTCCACACACTATTCACAAATGACTGATACAGAAACATCATGTCTAGTGATTGATGAACAAATGAAGAAATGTAGTGTACAGTAGAATGCTATTCAGCTAAAAAAAAAATGAAATCTTGTCATTGTGACAATATGGACAGAACTCGAGATCACTGTTAAGTGAAACAAGCCAGGAACAGAAAGGTAAGTGCTGCACAAATTCACTCATGTAAAGTTTAAAAAGAATGAGAATAGACCAGCATGGTGGCACACGCCTTTAATCCCAGTACTCTGGAGGCAGAGGCAGGAGGATCTCTGTGAATTCAAGGCCAGCCTGGTCTATATAGTGAGTTCCAGGACAGCTGGGGCTACAGAGAGACCCTGTCTCAAAAAGACCAAAAAAAAAAAAAAAAAAAAGAATGAGAATAAAATGGTGATCACCACAGTCTGAGGAGAGTAGGGGGGAGGGAGAGAGGCATAAAGATTGAGTAATGGGTACTGTTAGTTAGGAGCAAGATGTTTCCATGGCCTACTGCACAGTCAGTGAATATAGGCAACAAACGAGTTATATACATCTCAAAGAATAAAAATTCTGGGTGTGGTGATGCATGCCTTTAATCCCAGCACTTGGGAGGCAGAGGCAGGCCAATCTCTAAGAGATTGAGGCCAGCCTGGTCCACAGTTAGCTGCAGGTCATTTGAGTGGCTAGATATTTTTAATTGATTTAAACATTAAACACTGTTTTGTTTTGTTGTTTTGTTTGGAGATAGGGTCTTCCCTGTAGTCCCAGCTGGCCTGGAACTCACTATGGAGAACAGGCTGGCCTCGGTCCCATAGAAGTTCATGTGCCTCTGCCTCCCAAGTGCTGGGATTAAAGGCATGGGCCACCATGCCCAGCTAACAATGTATATTTGTATTGAAACAACATACAGTAGAGCATCCCATGAATGTGTACAATTTTTATGCTTTTATCTATCACTGAAAATACTTATAAATTCAGGAAAAGAAAGCTAATACTCGGTCCCTTCTATTCACTCATTCTGTCAAAAATATGTGTTTCAGTGGGTCAGGAGATATCAGATGATGCTTAATAATCTCACATTTTCTTCATATACAGTTTTTGAGTATATGTTTACATCTTTTTCTTTTAAAAGTTTATTTTGGAATAAAATGTGAGAGTGTCATTCCTTTTAAAATTTTGTTTTGCCAATGTTTTGTCTCTGGTGGCTTAAAATATAGAGCTGTGCAAAGACCCCCCCCCTCCCTCCCTGTTTTCCTTAAACAAATCTGCTGAATGAGGGTCAGAGCTGGGTATAGGATGCTCTGGATAACGTCAGCCTCATGGTAGAGGAGCGCCTATTCTTACCTTTAAGCCACCACTTGCAATGTTATTCCCTATCTTCCAAGGTTCAAACTACACCACAACTCTGTTATCTTTATAGCAAACATTCTTTTAAATGAATAAGACGGTTGTTAGTTGGCTTTGTGCTTCTGTGACAAAATACCTGAGAACAACTTAAAAGGAGGAACGATTTCTTTGGCTCATAGTTTGATTTTCATCCATGGTTTGCTGGCCCTCTGCTTTTGGACTGGTGCTGAGGCAGCACACCAGGGCAGGGGCATATGGTGGGGGAAACTGTTTACTTCAGGGTGGCTGTGAACAGAGAGAGAGGAAGGGGCTCAGATATCACCATCCCATTAAAGGTATAACTCCCCCTCCTCCCAGAGGTCCTCCAACCTAACTTGCAAGCTCACTAGGCTCCACCTCCTGGAGATCCTCTGACTTCCCAGTAGTACCACAGGCCTGGCAACTAAACCTTTAGCCTACAGACCTTTGAAGAGCATTTATGATCCATTTATAACAAAGTCTAGGCACTTGTCCAAGGTTTGGTCCTCTTTCCTATGATTATATTTAGTCAGCTTTGTTCATAAATTAGTTGGAAAAAAATGAGTCTACTGCTCATTTAAAAATGTCAGGTCTTCATATATATCTTGTATATGTATAATAATGTAACTGGGGAACCATATTTGAAGACAAGGATGAATTTTGATTTTTATCCCTGATTAAGCAGGATTATCTACTTGTTGGAGAACAGGGAGAGGGAGACAGGCAGGGTAGAGTAGAGGTGTTTCACTTTATTGTGCCAATATGAAAAGAAGAAAACTGTTAGTTTTAATCTAAAAAATAGAATTTTTAACCAACTAACAAAGCAATAATCTTAAAATACAGGTGTTAAAATAGAAAATAATTTCTAAATTTCTTATATTCTCTAAACTTATTAAGAGTGAGGCTCAAGGCAGGGCAGGGGGTGGTGGTCACAGACCCTAAAGGGGACTCTACTAGAGTTATTTGGCTAAGTGAAAAACATTGTCAAAATACCTTGTGAACATTTATTTGTACCTATAGCTCTCAGCTCTCAGAGAAGCTTCTTTTTTTGCTGTGGGAGGCAGTTAATGAAGAAACTCATAATAGGTCAAAATACTAAACATAAGCAATTGTTGAAGTGCTCAGCATAAATGGGAGAATGATATCAACCTCTCCCCGGCTCAGAGAACACTGTAGAAGAGCAAGAAGACCGCAAGGGCTGGGGGTAGGGGGGGCTGCTGCCAAGTACTGTCTTCTGAGCATGACCAGGTCACTGGACTCATGGACCTACAGCAGTTGTGGTTACCTGCGTAAGACCTGCCCACAATTGGACCAATCAAAATTCCATCATGGATGTAGGTGGGACTCCTGAGTCCCACTTCTCTTTGAGAAGCTACTGGCAGTGAGTGGTTGCTGGGAGAGGGAGGGGAGTAATTATTATTTCCTCAGTGTGTGGCAACTAGTAAGTTGACCAAACTGCATTAAATAATCACCCATCCATGCTCATGCAAGCAACCTTAATTAACTCAGTGGGACACATGCACACACACACACACACGTGCACACACACACACACACGTGCACACACACACACACACACATACACACACACACACACACATGAAAGTAGGGTAGGAACTATTTGGAAAGAAGGGATTCAACAGGAGAGGGGAACAAGAGAGAGTAATGAGGGATGAATCTAATCATACATATATTGTATACATGTATGAACTTGTCAAGAAAAACTCACATTGTGTGCATGAATGACATTGTCAAGAAGGGGAAGAAGGAAGAGAAGAACCTTGAGAGACCTGAACATTACACTCATAATGAAGAAGCCAGGGGGTGATGTGCAGTGAGTCCCCGCTATCTTAAAATGAGAGCAAATGGATTCTTCACTCTGTGGAGTGTGAGGAAGAAGAGTGAAAAGAGTTAAGGGAGGTTCCCAGGTGGCTTTTCCTTTGGGTGAGGTAAACAGCAAATTTAGGGTTATTAAGTATGTTGAAAGTCTGAGGCTGAGGCATTTTTCAACTCATTTCCTGGAAGGGCCTGGTGGAGGAGCCTGTGTTCCTGCCATCCACACAGAGAAGCTGCTTCCAAGTCAGGCATAGCACTGCAGTGTGGCCTGGCGGTTCCGGAGGCAGCACCCTGAAGCTCCCATTCACTATTCTATACAAGAAAGCAATTCAGGAGCTCCCACATGTTTTAGGGGCTTTGGAAGGCATTTGTGTTAAGAGCCTGCGGAATAACACTGTGGACCTCAGAGTTCCAGACAAGGTGTCTCTTGCACGGAGTCAAACACAAGACCTCAGAGGGGGGTGGGATGGAGGATGTGGCTTTACTCAGAAATGCCTGAAGCACTATGATAAAATGAGGGGGAGTTTACCATGTTATAAAGTATTTCTGAGCCTCTGTGGGGCTAAGAAAACAAGTCAGAAATTGCCAGAAGTGTCTTAAAAGACACAAGTGGATGCTACTCATGGACCACATCAGACCAGATCCTGAGTGTGTAGACAGCAAGGATCTGAGAAGAAACTCAGAGAAACCTGTTGTCTTGGTTTCTTTCTTATTGCTGTGATGAAATCACTGACCAAAACCAACTTGGGGAGGAAATGATTTAGTTTATCTTACATTGACCAGGTCACAGTTTATCACTGAGGGAAGTCAAGGCAGGAATTCAAGGCAAGAACCTGGAGGCAGGAGCTGAAGCACAGACCCTGGAGGTATGCTACTTACTGTCTTACTCTTCTGGTCCCTGCTCAACCTACTTTCTTATACAGTACAGGACTACCTGTGCAAGGGTGGCACCGCCCACAGAGGGCTGGCCCCTCCCACATCACTCAACAATCAAGAAAATGCCCCACAGGCATGGCCACAGGCCAATCCAATGGAGAAAATTCCTAAATTGAGGTTCTCTGCGCCTAGGTGTATCAAGTTGACAACTCAATCTATCCAGCACAGCTTTCAAAGGAAGGCCCATCTCACACTAACAGCCCTGTTCAAACCCTGTTAGGAAATGTCTAGACACTGGCTTAGGGCATGTTAGAGACAGGAAAACAAGTGAGAAAAATGAGTTTATTTATCCTTTTCAGTGAGTTACTCCAAAGTTACTGAAAAGAATTGAGATATGATTCAAGACTCTCATTTCCTATCTCAATGTCTTGTGACCCAGTAGGATAAGGGTTTAAAAGAAGGTAGAAGTTTTTTTTAATCAATTGTACATAAACTTCTTAATATTTTAAGGAATTTTCAAGAAACAAGCACAATGCCTACCATACACAGGAAGAATGGTCCTTTGCTAGCAATTTCTTATGTCAGGTAATGCAGCCCATGGAGATTTCAGAATGTTTAGAAAATTTGAATAAGGAGCCAAAGAGATTTAGGCGGTGTTTGTTATCTTTGTAATCCAGCATGAAATCCTCATTGTTTCAGAACAATGCATCAATTATGCAATAGAGAGCTAGTCCTGCCCCATTATCTAGGTCTTAACTCATTTCCCCAGATTTGGCTGTTTATATGCACCCCAATCACTGAGTCACTCTAAAGAGACACAAAGAGGGGCTGAAGAGATGGCTCAGCGGTTAAAAGCACTGACAGAGCTCTTGCAGAGGACCCAGGTTCGATTCCCAGCACCCACATGGTGGCTAACAATTGTCTGTAACTCCAGTTCCAGGGGATTGATTATATGCCATCTTCTGACCTTCATAGGCACTCTAGGACACAGGTGCACTTATATATATGCAGGCAATACACTGATATACATAAAAAAATAAGATAAAAAAATTTTAAAAAGAGACAGAAAGGGGTTGTAATAATATGATTTTTTGCCTTTATAGAGCAGACATTGGCATAATCAGGGAATTCCCAGCCCTGAGTTGACATGAAGACTAAGGGGGCATTACATTGCTCTACAGGCCCACCTGGAAGACCCTTGGGACAAAGTTTGCAAACTGCAAATCAGGCTCAGTCACTTCCAAAGGTACACTTTATGGGCTTCCATGATGTTTTAATATTTAAATATTGCTTCTAATATTTGAAAATTAAAATAAATACAGAAATTCTTAGATTGTCAATATGTAAAGAACTGTGGTAGATTTCCAGCTATGGAGGTGTGAAGAGATTATCAAATTCTCTCCATAAAATCCAATATAAAAATGGACAATAACTGGGTGTGGTGGCACAAGCCTTTATTTAGTCCCAGCCCTTGGGAGGCAGAGGCAGGTGGATTTCTGTGAGTTCGAGGCCAGCCCGGTCTAAGTGAGCTCCAGGGCAGGTGGGGTTTTAGGGGGGCCCTTTTTTAAAAAAAAAAAAAAAAAAAAAAAAAAAAAAGAAAAAAAGAACAATATTCTCAATAACAATGATTTCTCTTATTTATATTCTGAATATTGCATATACATATACCTGCGAACTACATATATAATATGATATATGGGATATAATATATATATATGTGCATTCTATGTTAGAGGGAAATTTATAATTACAGATGCTTACATTTAGGAAATTCTAAGAAGTCTATTAAACCAAACCAAATAAAACAGAACTAGCCAGGTATGGTGGTCCACACCTTTAATTCCAGCACTTGGGAGAAAAAAAAAAAAGAATAAAACAGAACTTATAAATAAGTCACAGAATACAAAATAAATATAAAGAATCCAACTGTAGTATTGTACATTGCAATGGACCATTAGTCAACTATAGCTTACTGAATGTGCAATTAAAAATAATTCCATTTGTAATATCATAAGAATATAAAATACTTAGGAAAAATGATTAGAATAAAGAAACCAAGACCTGAATGTAGACATTGAAACATTAGTGCAACTTCTAGGAAAAACTAAAGGTTACTGCCTTAGACATCAGATCTCCCGGACTGTGATCCACCCAACATGGGTGCTAGGAACCAGACTTAGACCCTCTGCAAGATCAGTGGGTGCTCTTAACCACTGAATCATCTCTCCAGCCCGGAAGAAGGTTTTGGACTACAGATGTGCAGAAGGAAACTTCCTGAGACAATGAACAGATTTTTAACCTGAATTGTGTTAGTAGTTGCTCGTGGGTAAATTTTATAATATGCATATTAATAAGAACTGCATATTAATAAGAACTGCTAATAATGTTATTAACAATTCATTAATAAATGTTACAAAGCCATTAAATTCCAATTTTTTGGCAACCCTAGCTTGGAATAGAGGTAATAAGGGAGGATGGAGATGAGGTGGTGGTGGTAAGAAAGAGTGCTAAGGTGAAGAATTACAGAGCAGTTCCCATTAGATAGGCAGGCATTTTCCACATTCACTGTTTCTATCACTCCCATTGAATCTTACAACTTCTTGTCCACTGCCTTCATCTTGTTGCCTGACCGATCCTGTAACCTGTCTAGTCCACCCTAGGAGAGTGAGTCTGCCTCTCCTTCCAGGATGCAAGTTCATTTGCAGCTCTCTTCTTGGAGATTAGACATAAAACATAGATAATTTATGAAAAATTAAATAGTTCTGTACTCTCTTAAGGGCTTTAACTAGGAAAGAATACATTGGAATTTTCGGGCAAAGTTGGGGAAATGTAAAAGTTTGTTGGCATTAAGAGACAATAGTGAGATTTTGAATTAATATCATCGTATACATGAAGAAACTAAGGCTCAGAGACTTCTCATAATCCAGTCAAAGTTACCCAGTCTTCTCCTGAGGACAATTGTGTTTATTCAAAAAAGAAGAAAAATCAGGATGTCACACAAAATCTTAAAAATAAATAAAAGCCATGGAATTCTTTTTTTTCTGGGCCTCATACAGATTAAAACGCTCTGTGGCTTTCTCTTTTTAGAGTTGCTTAGATGTTTGCAGTATTATATGGGTGAGGTGGGGAGAGCCGGAGAGCACAGCAGCTGCTAAAATGATCATGGCTTATTTCAGTTTCGAAAAGCTAAGGGATTTTTCTCAACCTTGAGAAAACACTGTTAAATACAGATAAATTAGTTTTGTTTGGTATTTTGGCCTTGTCAACATCTACCAATTCAATTACCAAGAGAGAAATGTTTAAATATTTATGTTATAGTACAATGCAAGGAATCTTTCAGATTCTTTTAAAAAATATTTTATGTGTTTGAATGTTTTTGCCTGCACCTTACTATACTGTGTGTACAATGTCCAGAGGCCAGAAGAGGGCCGGGAGTTGGATCCTCTGGAACTGGAGTTATGAATGGATGGTTGTTAGCTACCATGTGGGTATTGGGAAAAGAACGCAGGTTCTCTGTAAGATCAGCTGGTGCTTGTAACCACTGAACTGTCTCTCTAGCCCCAGCTTTTAGATTCTTAAAGTGTCTTTGCTGTGCTGCTCAATGGGTTCTCAGTCCCTGAAGCAGGATAATTTAGGGTTGAAGATGAAACACTAATCTTTCACCTTCACAATACCCAGAGAAGCTGTTTTGTTGTTTTTCATCCCATGACCTTATATTGTATTTGGGAATGAGACACTGTGGTTCTGACCACCCAGAATGAATAAGACTGAGGCAAGACTTCATCAAAGGCAGATCAATGTCTATGGCTAAACAATATGAGTGGCATTCCAGACCTGGTTTTTATTCGTCTGATTTTAGAACTTTATTATTTTTTAATTTATTTTTTCAAGTATGTGTGTTTGTATGCACGTGTGGGTGGGATGGGGGAGGTATGTACACATGAATGCAGGGGCCCTTGGGAGCAAGAGGCTTCAGATCCTGCAGTAGCTGGAGTTACAAGTGGCTGTGAGCTGCCCGATGTGCTCGCTGTAAATTGAACTTGGGTGCCCTGCAAGAGCAGTATGTGCTTGTAACCACTGAGCCTTCCCTCCACCTGTGATTTTAGAATTTTAATTGGGATTTCGTAATTACCCATAAAAACCCCAACTGGTGCAGGCAAAGCATCACCATAGGACAGAAGCCACATCCTGGTGGCCTGCATCCCAGGTCCACCCTGTAGATGTATTACGTTTTGTTTGGCTTTTAAAGTGGTTAAAGACATTTTTTTGTTTTTTTTAGACAATATTTTGCAATTTGGAGAATTAAAAAAACATGTAAATTTCCTGTTTCTTAAAAAAAATCTGTCTCTGTCTTAGGTGAACAATCTTTCTGAATAAGGGTAGCATCTTTTATTAACAGGCCAATTTGTTCACTTTTTGTCATGTCTGTAAGGGTTGCCTAATTCATTTATGGTTCCTGGCAGTCCCTAGATGTTTCAGACATTGTGGTTTTGCAGACTTGTATTGACTTTTCCAATGCGGACAGCTTTAAAGTCATTGGTTGCTTTGGGTTGCAGACAATACACTTATTTCATTTGTTTTGTCAGGTTCAAGGCCATTTTGGAAAGACTGTTGAGTTTGACTTGGGCAGTTTCAGTGGAGCAAAACTTTGCCCTTTAATCTTATTTCTGGAAACAAAGAAAAATTTGGAGTCAAGTTTGGGGTAAAAGTATGTGTGATGATGAAATAGCGAAAATCCTGTTTCTGGTGAGTGGTTTGTAATCTGACTTAAAGATGGCAATAATAAAAAATAAATTAAAAATGCTTTGAGGGGGTGGCTTTTTCTTCTTCCAACAGTCAAGTTACTCTATGTGTGGCTCTATTAAGTACAGGTAACTTAGGTAATGTGCTGATCATGTTTTCTTCTCCTGATTGACATACATATTTGAGGGACATACATATTTTTATTCATTTTTGGTGGTGGAAATGATAGTGAAAATATTGAAAGATTCATTACTGAAAATATTAATGCATACATGAATGGATGAAGTCAGTATAAATGGAACCACGCTGTTTTTATTGTTTGTGTGCATGTGTGCATGTTTGTGGAAGTCAGAAAACCATCTTGGGTGTCCTTCTTCCGGAGGACCATTCAACTTATTATTTCGAGACACAGTCCCTTGACTGTCCTGGAATTTACAAAGTAGGAGAGGCTGGCCGGCCATCCAGCCCTAGAGATCCTCCTGTCTCTGCCTCCACAGCTCTGGGATTACAAGTAACTTGGGGTCTGGGGGTTTGAACTCAAGTCCTCATTGCTTGCACACCCAGCACTTTACTAACTGAGCGATCTCCCCAGTCCAATGTTGACTGTTTTAAAGGGGATAAACTCAATTTATACCTGCTAAAAATCGATTTTCATTTTAAAGCATTTGCAAACGAATGTGTAATTAAAACGAATAAACGATTATTTGGGAGTTCTATGACTTTTCCTTCGTCGCTGATATTAGCGTGAGTCGCGTTTCTTCTGCCTCGGGAGTCTGCGCAGTATGTTTTTGCTGCTGAGCAAGGAAATGTAAAAGTTGTAGAATCAAAGGGGAAACAAAACCCACCAAAAAATACAGCTTACTGGTGACATTTGGCTTCAAAAATAAAGCTTATAAGAGTTAGAATTCTTGCTTACCGAGTAACAGTGCTGACCTCAGGGAGTCTAACACAGACGCGTTTGAGCCACCTGTAGTCTATAATAACTGGTGGGTAAATATATCGATAGTAACCCCCCAAAACCACACGCACGTAAATCCATGTGTTCAAGTTGCATTTCCTCTCTTAGAGATAAGCAGCTCTAGGCCGGGAATTCTTGTTTGCGCGTGGGAGAAAAAGCAAGAGCTCTCTTCACCCGTTCATTTGCATTTCCACGGAGAACCGCACAGGTCTGGCGGGGCCGCCAGTCTCCCGCCTTAGAGACCTCGGGCCACCGCATCCTCTCCTGCTCCTCCCGCTCTATTTCGGGGCCCCATGATCTCATGCCCTCTGCAGACCACACAGCAATTCCAGTCCAGCCCGCGCCGCGAGGCCTCGCAGGGCGATTCCTGCAAGGGTGCGCACGCAGGGTGCCGGGATCGCGGGCAGGGAGAAGGCTTGGGGTGGAAGTGGGAGACACGCCCACGTCAGGGACCCAAAATAGCCCGCACGGCCAGGGCCCGAAATCAGACAGGAAGCCAAATAATCCTGGGCGTAGAGCGGCTGGGCCAGCGCCGGCCGAGGGCCGGGAGCCAAGGGTCTGAGCCCGCGGCGGGGGGCGGGCCCCGCCGAGCCTATTAAAGCGCGGCGGCTGGGGCCGAGCGCGGGACGATGGAGCGCGACGGCTGCGCGGGTGCCGGGAGCCGCGGCGACACCGGGCGGGGAGCCCGGGCCGGCCCGGCGGGGAACGGCCGCGAGCCCGAGCCGCCGGCCTCCACGTCCCTGCTGGCGCCCATGGACCTGGGGGAGGAGCCGCTGGAGAAGGCGGCGCGAGGCCGCGAGGCTAAGGACCCCAACACCTACAAAGTGCTGTCCCTGGTAGGTCCGCGGTCGCCACCACCCGACGCTCGGGGAGGGAGGCAGGGAGGCGGCGCTCAGCTCCACACACCACCCGGCTGTCAGCACCAGCCGCCCAGAATGGGCCAGCGCCGGCGCGCTCCGGCTCCAGCTCGCGGTGACCTGAGGGCGTCCTGGGGTTGCACCGGGATCGCTGCCCCCTGCCCTGCGAGTCTTCCCTGGATGCTCACCCCGCAAGCGGGCAGTTAGAATGGTCCTCTTACGATACTCTCCCCGCAGCGGTTCGTAGAGGGGAAAAACTACCTGCACGACTAGGAAAATGCAGCGGTGTTTAACTTTCTGAGTGACCTGGCTCAGGGTGCAGGTACCGGTGACTGTGGATGGACTCCTTCCCATCGGAAAGAGTCAAAGCAGCTCGTTTAAGTATTATGAGAAACTTTAGAAAACACTTTTTCGTTTGGCTCTGCTTTGGTGTTTTGCTTGCAGCTGCCCAGAAACTCCCTCTGTATTCACATTATGTGACTGGGAAGCAGCCTTGGGGATTCTTTTTTCCACAGGCTGCACGGCGTTCCTCTGCTTTGGAAACAGGACTGCAGCTTTTTACTCTGAATCTTTGTTGAGAGGCTGGGTCTCATGGCCATCCTCAGTTCTTGGTGACTTGAATTATTCTTCCCAAGCACAATTTCTGTGTTAAAATGGGGACACCGAACTCGTTTGCACATTACATAGGATTATTGTGAGGTTGAAAAGGAGTCGTGCGTGTGGGGGAGTAAATTCAGAACCAAAAGATGCTATCATTTTATTGTATATGGAAACCACAGATTTCTGTGAATAGTTCCTCTAAAGTCTATTGTCAACACAGTATGACTGAACACTCTTCTGTTGAAAAACATCCTTTCTGATGTTTGAAGTCTTCCTTTTGTAATCACTTCCATTTCCACTATATTTTAGGTACCATGGAGACATTATAGCACTTTGAGGACTGAAATTCCTAGACTTAAGAGATGGTGTCATAGCCTTAGTTCTTAAAAATATGCCTAAGGTTCAAAGGATAGATGTCCCAAACCACACACTGGCTGCTCACCTCTCAGGAGGTGACTTTGTAACTTGTATCACTTATATGCTATTAGAGTCTAATGAGTCATTCTTTCTTTTTTCTTTTCTTTTTTTTTGTTGCTAATGGAAGACCTTGGGCTTTACATAATTACTTTATTGAGTAGCAATATCCTCACATGCTTAGCATACTATGAGATATTCAATAATGATACATTGAGTCTTTATGGAATTCCAATATAAAAACATTTTTACCTACTTTCTCTAAATCTTTTTAAAAATTACTTTAACAATTTTTACTTTTGCCTATATGTATGTAAGTGCAACTGTGCATGCAAGGCCCAAGGAGGCCAGAAGGGTGCACTGGATCATTCTCAAAATTCAGTTAAAAAAAGAAAGAAAAGTAAAATCATGACCTTTGGATGCTGGGAACCAAACCCTAATCCTCTGCAAGAGTAGCCAGTGCTCTTAACTGCTAAGCCATCTCTCCAGCCCCCTTGAAATGGTTTCTAATTGCTGAATTCAATTAAAAAAATATATTCCCACTCATTTACTTAGAGATCCACAATAGATTCTAGCAAATGTCCAGCTTTGTATATTCCCACTCATTTACTTAGAGATCCACAATAGATTCTAGCAAATGTCCAGCTTTGGAACACAGGTTTCATTCTTTGACATCTGCAGTAGCTGGTCAGGTGGCATTTGTTATTATAAATGGCTCTAATGATGCACTTCTGAACAGTTGTCATGAAAGTCATAGGACTTTTTCAAGTAGAGAAGATCATGAAGATTTTTCATCCCACCAGGTGGGATCTTTTTCTGTAACATATACTGAATTAGAAAGAATTCTTGTCTCAGGTCTTCTGATGGATTTCAGAGGGGCATCAAAATATAAACAAACACCAAACTCTTTGTTGTTGAAACTCTTAGTTAAGGACTGAATTGGAGCCTGTTATTTTTCTTTCCCTCCCCTACTTTAATAACCTTCCTTCCCAAGTGATGAAGAGTGCCCCAAAGGAACTTGACAGCTGTCATCAAAGAGCTCTGGGACATGCCTTCTAGAGAAAACCTGTAATTATAGGATCTCTTTTGTTTCTTTTTCAGATTAAGCATTAGCATGCTTTGTACAAAGCTGAAGAATCTGGTTGGACTAATTGCATCCGGGGGTTGGGATGTGAGAGGCCCCTCAGTTCCAGCAGAATAAACATGGGGTTGTTTCCAGAGGGAGGATGAAACAGTGGCAATGGAATTTTTGTACTTTTCTATAGTTTTCTCATATTAATTTAAAAAATGTAATTGTGTAACAGTAAAGGAAGAAAGGAGGATCCTGCCATACCTTGCTTGCCCCAGGGGGATGTTTGATATCAGGAGAGACCAGCAAGCTCTGCTCTTTAGACTTTGGCCTTAGGCCTTGAAATGCTTGTGCCTAGGCACTGAGCTGGACTAAGGAAACACAAGAGGGGAAAAGCTATGTTGCTCTGAATGTGCTTCAAGAATTATGTGCTACCTTTCTATTCACTATAATGAAATATGTTGGCAGTTAAGCTGCAAAGAGAAAAAGTTGGTTCAGATCATAGTATGGGGGGGGTCCCATTGTTTTGGTCTTCTGCTGAGAGCACTGGATGGTAGCCATGGGGAACACATGATGAAGAAGGCCATTTACACTGTGAGCAGCAAAACAGAAGAGAATAAGCCCTGAATCCCATAGTCCCTTTGGAGGGCACATGTTCAATGACCTAAGACCCTCTCTTGAGGTAGAACTTCTTAAGTCTACCACTTCCCAGTAATGATGCCTTGAGGACCAAGACTTTAAAGCTCATGGAATTTTGGGTAGACACAATCCAAACTATAGCAGTATGTTAAATATGAATTGTCTTTCTTTGATTCCAATTCCAGTTTTGAGCTGAAGCTTTCACTTCTCAGATTGGGCTCAAGTATTTATTTATTTGAACATCTTTCTCTATTATAGTTTTAAAGGGACAAGTACATTTCTAGTACATTGCAATAGATTTCTCAGTTAGGTTTTCTACAGCATTACTTTTGTATGTCTGTGACAGTCTTCTACACTTATGAAGATATATATCTGTTATATGACAATGGCTTTGTGTGTGAATGATGGTCACTAAAGACTGCTTTGACCTTTCCAAAGTGTTCTAAGAGGCAGAAGTTGACCTTGCTTTACTGAGATGCGGGTGTGAAGGTTAATTCTCTTAGCTTCCTTTCTCCTCTTATCACTAGAATACTAACTATATTAAGATATTCGAGATAACTGTGCTTAAACTGGTTAGGAACTGATAATGCTCTTCAATTTGTAAATTTATTACCTGTCTAGCCATAATTTAACATTTTATTTCAAAATGACCAGATGGTCTTCAAAGCCAGAACAGTCTGGAATTTGTCCTTTATGGCAATTTATTTCATATAGTCTAATAGGATTTCAGTGAGAATTTCCAGGAGCCCAGCTAGACTACTGTGTTTCTAGCGGGTCTGTGACAATACCTAACATCCCTCAGCATTTGGTTGGTTGAATGAACACACTGCATTTTTAGCTGGATGGAATCACAGTTTGAGTCAGGAAAGGGTAAGATGGGAAGACAGAATACTCAATCACAGACTCAAAAGTCCTGTGAATGTTAGGGATCCAAATGCACATGACACTTGGGTATCATTTCAGGGGTAAGATCAAAATAGGGATAACGTTCTATGTGGATGTGGGGTGATAGAAGAAGTCATGAATGAACACAGTTCCCAATGAAGACCAGCATGCCTAAGCAGAGCCCACACAGAGTGTATGATAATTTGGATTCAGAAGCAGAAATGTAACCATTGAACCCTCTGGCACACACAACAGAAGTATGGCCACATCAGGATGTATAAGAAAGCCATTATGTAGATAAAATACATCTCCTTCACTTAAGCCAAGGCTTCTTTTCTTTGGTGATTCTGCTGCCTCAGTCTGAATTCAGCCTTGGTGACTCTTGTAGGTGAGTGTTTTCTCCAGTCTTGCTTTCTATTGCTTTTCTTTTGTCTTGAGGTATACTTCATTATTTCTCTCACACCATTTATAACTCAGCTGTTGGTACTCCGTGTGGGCTCTTTCTCAGGGACTCAGTCACCCTCTTGACACCCCTCTTATTTATCTTCTATTTCACTTGTCCGATTAATTAAGTTTTGTCATCTCCCATCCCCATCACATCCTGATCAGGACTCTGAACAGAATCCTTAGTGGCCATATTGAGAGACTGGACAATGGAGAACGGGAGTCCACTATTCATTTCAGAATATTTACAGAAATTTTGGTTTGTCAACTCATTTTCCTGCATCCATCTAACCTTTTTCCCTCAGACACCAATATTTAAAGTTTTAATTCTTTCATATTTAGTATTGTTTTTGAGCTTGATGAATGGCATTGCAAATATTAATGTGATTCTTTTTAAAGATTAGCCAGTATATTCCATGTCTATTATAGGCTTTTTGGCTAAGCCAGATAACTTAGTCATGATTAATAACTAATTTTTGTTTTTTTGCTAGAAGAGATATTTCAAGTTCCAGAATGCTTAGAAACAAATAAGTTTTTGGAAATAGTTTATAATTATAGATCTGTCTTTGGTTTTTAAATTAAACTTTCCAGCATCAATAATAAGGTATCCCTCAAATAAAAAAAAAAACGTAATTAAGACCCCTTTGGCTTGTGAGGTCAAGACAGAACATAGATTAGTCTTGTAAGCATATGTCTATACAACAAGAATAGATACTCAGAATGCTGGTTCTACATGAAAATCCCTTGGTGTCTAAACAAAACTAAGTTACACATTTACTGAGGAGAGAAAGAATCTAAGAAGTTTTTTCAAAAGAGTGACGATAATGTTTGGTTAAATATTAACTGGACCACTCTATTCCACTATTAGTTTTCTAAGGCTTCAGCACACAGTCAAAATAACATCTATCATACTTATTATTTTTAGTTTTGGTTTTTAGAAAAAGAAGTGGTGGACATGTGGGTGATAAAAGTCTTGACTGCAACTGTTCATGTAGCATACTACAATTTTAAAAATCATTTTCTCATATAGGTTTTTATTGATCTTTGACACATCAACAACTGAATTAGGAAAATATAATAAGCAGCTCTCCTTTACAGCTAAGCAAACAGGTTCAGAGGGATTCAGTCAGGATTCTAGAACATTGGTATACCTAGAGAACACCTGGGAGATGCCTTAAGGCATAGATTCCTGAGATTGTGATTGGAAAGATTTGGAAGGTGTGGGACATATCCAAAGACTGCATTTGTATGTACATACATGTGTGTATGTATGTGTTCATGTGTATGGTGATGTGTGTGTGTGTGTGTGTGTGTGTGTGTGTGTGAAGGTAAGAGGTCAAGACCCTTGACGTTATTTGTCAGGCACCAACCAGCTTTCATTTTTGGAGTCAGGTCTCATGTGTGTTGCCATGTGTGTTTGCCTCCTGAGGGCTTGGATTAAAGGTGAGTAGCACCACTTCCAATCTTGTCTTATTTTTTGAGACCGTCTCCTTCATTAGCCTGAGGCTCACCACGTAGTAGTCTAGGGTGGCTGGTCCACCATCTCAGGGACCAGTCTGTCTCTACCTCCCCAGCACTGCAATTACAAGCATGCATGCATCACCATGCCTGGCTTTTTTTTTTTTTTTTTTTAATAAATGGTTTCTGTATCAAAGTCAGGTCCTTGTACTTGCACACCAAACCTTTTACCAGTTAAACTGTCTTCCCAGCCTGGAGTCTACATTTTAAAATAAATGACTCAGGTTTTTCAGATGCAGGTAGTAGTTCATTTACTCCATTTTTTTTTTTAACTTTTAAAAAAACTTTATGGAGAATTTCATACATGCATATAAGATGTTTTGATCAAATCCAATCCCACTCCCTCCCCTCCAACCTCCCATATCTCCCCATCACTTTTTCTGACAACTTTGTGTACTCTTCCTTCCTTCCTTCCTTCCTTCCTTCTGACAACTTTTCTTTGTGTTCTTTCTTTCTTTCTTTCTTTCTTTCTTTCTTTCTTTCTTTCTTTCTTTCTTTCTTTCTTTCTTTCCTCTTTCTTCTTCTTTGATTGTTTTTAATGGGACTTTTGGCTACTA
>NW_008358774.1:9535038-9559552 GCF_000622305.1 Nannospalax galili | reverse complement strand
CTTTGGCTATACATATGGACTCTTATGAAATTATATTGGCCCCTTTAATCTTTGGTTATACTTTCCTTTTGGGTGTTTAAGGACACACAGTTGGTCCAGATAAACCAATTTATTTTTACACCTAAGGTCATTTGAGGCTCTGTTCCTCAGGGGTCACATGGGCTTGGGAGGAGCCCCTGGCTCCTTTTACCAGTTCCATCTATGTGAAGGTAAGTCAAAGGTCTTGTTCAATCATGTCTGGCTTTACTTGGAAGCAAGAATGAAATGTTTCCTCTAAGTTCTTGAACACTGGTTCAAGTCCAACTGGTGGGGTCTCTGTGTCCTCCCTGAACAAGAGGACAGGTGACTCACCACAGTTACGGGACATTTTGAGAGATGTTCCACAGTCCACTGGAACTTAGTGGACCTTGGAGGGCAAGGGGCAAAAGTTGTCCTTTAAGTCCCTCTGACCACATTAGTATAGTCCTCAAACTATGGCTTTTAAACATCCAATAAGGTTAGTTCCTCTGGTCTGGTCTTTTAATTATCATGTGCTATGTAGATAGGGCTTAGGTTAAAAACCAAATATTCTCAGATAAACTTTGACTAGATATATATTTTGTCCCTTAAACTAGTTGACTAAATTATGACCATAGAAATTTTAAGATTATGTGTATATTATTTTTGTCTCATCCTTTATATAGCATAACAAACCTACACAGGCCTTCATCACTTGCTTAGGCTTTCTTATATTTTCTGTCTATTTTGGAAAATATTTCCATTCCCATATTCTTTTAACATTCTGATTTTCTTTTTTTAAACATAATTATGACACATAATAGCATTAACAAATAAATTTTCCATCGGTTGTGAGACTTCTTTCCTGGGGATGCTAAGCAATGCTTATTCCCTTTCAAGGTTCTAGTATCAAGCCAATGTTTGATTAAAGTTTTACTGGGGAACCAATGAATTTATTGAGCTTACTTCACTCTACAAACTGTTCAATTTCTAGGTAAAAGTCAAGCCATTGAAACAGGCTATGATAACTGGCAAGATATTCAGCCAAGTGTTTTTGTTTGTTTGTTGCTTTGTTTTGTTTTTGTTTTTTTGACAGGGTCTCCCTTGTCCCAGCCTGCTTGGTAGTCTGTGTGGACCAGGCTGGACTCCATCTCCCACATATCCACATGCCTCTGACTTCTAGGGCTGGGATTAGAGGCAAATGCTACCACGCCCCACTCCCCATGTGTTTTGATTGTATACTAATCCCATCTCATTTGTTTCCCTTGTCCGTGTTGACTAAATATTATCACCACCAGTCTATACTGGGTCTCTTGTCTTTCCTTTGACCAGGGAAGTGTGAATGATAAGAAACTAAAGGTGGTGTTCTGTAGATTGCAAATACAGCAAGGTATGTTTCTATTGGCAATTTATGACTAAATTTTCCTGTATGGAAAACACAGTCGACTTTTAATTACCATTTTAAATTAATAAAGTATTTGTGAGTTATATATGCAGACTGGGGAAATGGCTTCGTTCTTAATTTGACATTCTTTTTTGGATGCATTTTAAGGGTACTTGAATAGGAAAATAGAGAATTATGATAAGTAATTTTTGAGAAAGCAAATTTTTGTAAACATGTTCCTTGGTCATTTTCTCATCCTATTATAGTACTTTGCAGTGGTTTCGCTGGCAAGCATTCTCTCCAGATGTGATTTGGGAGCAGAACATTCATGAGGAAAAAAAATGGCTGGTTCCTCAAGCTCATTTCTTTCCCTTGGAAAATTTTCTGGCATTAGCATGCATGTGGGGTCATAATGAGGCACGGGAGTCCTATGGTCTCTAGAGAGAACTGAAGAGAGACTCAAAAAGTTTTTTATAATGACATTGTACAGCAAAATAAATACAACTCTCATTATGAGACTTTTTCCAAGTAGAGTTTCACATTGCTCCAGAGTGTCTCAATGTGATTTTGGATTAAGTATGTTCATAATTCAAAGGCAATGCAGCTGGAGCAAGGTTTTAGCTAGAATATTTAGGCAGCAGTTCTCAAAGGGTTTAGTAGATCCCTGTAGTTCCCTAAGGGCCTTTCAGGCAGAACTTCAAGTCAGAATTATTTTAATCCAATAGGAATAGGAAGACATTCTTTGCCTTTTGTTATGTTGGCTTTGGTTGATAGTGTCTTAGCCTAGTGAAGTGAGTAAACTCATTGGTACCTTAGCAGAAGTCAAGGGAATAGGACCAATTAGACAAATAGTCGTGCACTGTAAAAAAAAAAAAAAAAGCCAGGTTCACTTAGAAGAGTATCCTACATGAAGCAGTAAACATGCCCTTTATCATACAGATATTTATTTATTTATTAGTCATCTTTAAGTTTTCTGTGTAACAGAAATATGCATATAACAAACCAGCCATAGAGTGAAGTGCTGTGGTTTTGGGGGGAGAGAGACTGCAGTCAAATTTCAAACTGAATGGCTGCTTTTTCTTTTTTCACATAACACCTCTGTTATTTAAAAGAATTACTGACAAATAGTTGCTATTTCTAGTTGGGTATTTGACACACTTTTTTTTTTTTTCTTTTTGGCAAAAACAAGTGACATTATCTTGTCAATTCAAGGAAAACAAATGAAGATGTCAGTTGCCTGTGATAAAAAAAAAAAACAATCTCAGCTTTTAAGCAAAAGTTAGAAGTTTGTGGAACTTGTATGTGCCATTCAGAGGTTGACAGCTTCCTTAAAGACATGATGAAGAGAATAAGGAATGTGATTATTTTCATATTGTTCAGTGATTGAAAGGACATAACTCAATGAATCAATACTTTTTGAAGGACCAGTGGATGGTGTTCGATAATTTTTCATTGATATAAATTCCATTCAATGTGCAAGGTAGACTAATCGATTTTACACAGTGATATGAAAAGTCATTAATATCTCAAATTTCATGTTGCAATTTACTTTTAAAGAATTTATCAGCCAGGTGTGGTGGCTTATACTTTTAATCCCAGCATTTGGGAGGTTGAAACTAGAGGATCATAAATTCCCGGTAAGCCTCCTTACCCTGTCTTAATAAAAGAAAAATGTACCAGGCATGGTGGTGCATGTCTTTAATCCCAGCACTTGGGAGGCAGAGGCGGGTGGATCTCTGTGGGTTCAAGGTCAGCCTGGTCTACATACAGAGTTCCAGGCCAGCTGGGGCTACGGGGAGACCCTGTCTCAAAAATATCAACAAAAAAAGGGTGTGGTAGACCAGGTAGACCACTTTTAATCTCAGCACTAGGGAGGCAGAGGCAGGTAGTCAGAGCTACACAGTGAGACCCTGTCTTAAAAAAGAAATTAACCACTTGTAGAATTTTGGTGTATTTTTTTTGTTTTTGTTTGTTTGTTTGTTTGTTTTTAATGAGGTCTCCCTTGTCCCAGCCTGCCTGGAAGTCACTATGTGGACCATGCTGGCCTTGATCTTATAGAGATCCACTAGCCTCCTGAGGGCTGAGATTAAAGGTGCATGCCACCACACCAGGCATATTGGTGTTATTTTAAAGAAGAACGTCTCCCATCATCTGACAAGGCTTATTAGAGTTATTAGCAATTTGTAGGTGCATAATTAGATCGCACAAGTTTGAGAAAGATGTACATTCAGTAATATTTTAAGAACTAGGAAGAGTTTGAGAATGTTTAAGGTATAGTAAAAGTAATCAACTAGTTACAACATTTGTATCTTTTATGTTTGTGTATATATGTGTGTGTGCATAGGGAAGTCAGGGGCCAACCTTGGGTGTCATTTCTCAGGAGCCATCCATCTTGCTTTTTGAGACCTGGTCTCTCACTTGGCTTCTGGAGCTGGCTGATTAGGCTAGGATGGCTAGCCACTGAGCCCCAGGGAACTCTCTATGACCATCCCTCTAGCACTGGGGTTACAAATACACGCCACCAAGCTTGGCTTTTTTAGGTAGGTTCTGTAGGATCAAATTCAGGCCTTCATATTTCTACTGCAGACACTTCACTGACTAAGCTGTCTCCCCAGCCCTTCGTCTTACTGTAAATAGTTTTTGAGTCAGAATTGAGTTTAAGTCCTGGTATTATTATTAGCTGACCGAATTCAGACAAGTAATTTTCCTGAATATCTTAGCTTCTACAATTATAGAGATGAAATGACATCAGAGTATTGCTGAGAGAATCCAACACTATATACAATGTGGTACATTATGTACTCTGAATAAGTGTTCATTTTTCTTGTATTGATTGTATGACTGTGATTTTTTTTAAATATCCTTGCTATTCAATGTGTCTTCCCCTAATACATCAGCATCACCCCCTTGGAATCTGTATGAAATGAAGTATCACAGGCCCTACTCCAGACCTACTGAGCCATCATCTGCATTTTCCACACATATGTTAAACTTTGAAGTGTCCCAGCACACCACAGAGTAATGTGGCGCAAGAAGTGGAATTGCTGTAGCTGGGAATTCTAATCAACACTTGCTATGCCATTAACTTTATATATGATGCTGTGATAAAAAACACAAAACAAGACAAAAACCTAAATGCTCCTCTGTGCCCCAGCTGTGGTGGCGTTGGGCTGCCCTGGTGCTGCTGCTGCCTGTACTCCCCCCCCCACCCCGCTTCCTTGGACATCAGTGAGAAGCTGCAACAGGAGACTACTTCATTCAAGGTGCGGTTTCCATCTTTCGGGGAACTGCCTGTGCTCTTTTGTTCCTTTTACTTTAATTGCTTTTTCCTTACTGTGTCCTGGCTTGTCTCTTAATTGCTGTTTATTGCTCTAAGCACAACCAATTTTCTACCTTTGCCATCATCAGATAGCAGATATTTTTCAAGTCTGCCACCCGGCTATCCAAATATCATGTCAATTTCTCTTACATCACACCATCAATAGAATTCTTCAGTTCAAATTTCCACTGCTGCACTTTCTGTGCGGTAGCAAACATACTTGACACAAAACTAAAACAAAGGAATCTTTCAGCAGGTCTCTTCAGGTGATGCTGAATTAAGTTAAATGTCCTTGGCACAGAGTTTATTCCATAATATTTCATTGTAAACACATTGATTTCCTATAAAGAGCCACTCAGCATCAGAGATTAGAATTACTGAGAGTCTAGGAAACAGGTGAATGAAATGCATTCAGGTGGGATGGGTGCAGAGCACTGTCGGTAGCTTCTCAGTCTTAGCAATTCTTGGATTACTCAGGGAAGTAGATACAAAAGTACTAGTATATGATTTATTTAAATACATTACCCAGTCAATTTAAATATTTTTTATTTATTATTTTTATTTAATGTGTATGCGTGTATTGCCTGCGTGTAGGTAAGTGCACCTGCGTCGTGCAGTGCCTGCGGAGGACAGAAGAGGCTGTCGGATCCCCTGGGACTGGAGTTACAGTTTTTAGCTGCCATGTGGGTGCTGGGATTCGAACCCAGGTCTTCTGCAAGAATGGTCAGTTTTCTTAACTGCTGAGCCACCTCTCCAGCCCCTGTTCCAACCCAGTCAGTTTAAAAGCAGACCATGTGAAGAAGGACATCAATGTATACAAATGTGTATGCATATGTTGTCCCTTGGAAACTGAAAGAAAAAGACAATATTGATTTTTCTGGGATGATTCAAGCAAAGGTCTTGAATGACATGGATCATGTAAATGTAAATCAGGAGTCAGTTGCTGTGTGGCCCTTAAACTTTCATGTGACCTCTTCAGTTTCAGGATTTAGACTGGGCTTCTTTGTGTAGAATCTTAGTGTGGCCTCCTTTTGAAGCATTATTTCCTATCACTTGAATAAGAATAAACTTTGTCACTCAAGGGCTTGTCCTGAGCAGTTTTATTCACTTGTAGCAGCAGTCCTGAAAGTCTGTGACATTCATGTGTAGGTGTTTATGAGTGAATATTTGTCAGCCACTCAGAGTAGATCCTTTGCTTGTAGTAAGTGCCATGAAAGTGTTTGTTAAGCATAAACACACCTTTGTTGGCCTTGCCATTTGTCAGAGCCTGTCCTAAGCACCTTATCCTCTTTCACTGGCACAACACTAAGATAAGTGGGAGCAAATGTTTTGGCCAACAACAGAGTCTGAACTGACACTGATACCTCAGTGGGTATTTTTTGCTTAGCCTTTTCTCTTAAGGAGTCTTTGTCAGTTTAGAGAGTCAACAAGAAGCTCAAGATAAAAGTTTTCTCCAAATGTTGCAGTTCTGTGGAAATGGCTTTCCATTACAATCAGCTAGGAGATTTCCGAATATATATATTTCCCCTGTGTGTGTGTGTGTGTGTGTGTGTGTGTGCGTGCGCGTGTGCATGTGTGTGTGTATTTTCATGCACATGAACTTGTGTGTATGTGGAGGTTGGAGGAATATCTTGGCTATCATACTTCAGGGGATATCCACAATTTTTTTTTAAAGACAAGGTCTCTCACTGGCACCTGAAGAGGCTCTGTCTGTCTTACCTCTCTAGTTCCGGGAGTACAAGGATGCACCCACCATGCCCAACATTTTCCATGAGTACTGGGGTTTGAACTCAGGCCCTCATACTTGTGTGACAAGTACTTTATTGACCTACCTATCTCTAAACACACTTGGTACAGGCTGTTAATGAACGCTTTCCCAGGAGTGGTCTTTTCATCTTCCCTCACCCAACACTAGGCACCTTGCAGTCCCCACAGTGTGTCCTCTCACATGAAACATCCCTTTTCTGTTCTTTGGCCTGTCTCCCATCCTCCTAAACCATTCTGTTGCACCTTAGTCATGTGCAGTCCACAGTACTTAGTGGTTAGAGGACAGACTTTGGAACCAGACTGCTGGGGTATTGATCTCACCTTTGCTAACAACTGCTGTGTGTCTTTAGGCAAGGCCCTTGGCTTTCCTATGTCTTGGTTTCTTCACCTGTGTAAAAGGGATAATAATAGCCACTTCTGTGGCCGATAGGCTGCAGATGCTCGATTAGCATTTATCATTGTGACTGAGATGGTTTGTGATTTAGTCAGCCTGTATTTTGAGCTCCTTTGGTAAGCAGTCTCCTGTGCAACAGTCTAGACTCTAGGATTACATAGTCACCTGAAAAACTTTCTTTTTCTCATTGTCCACCCCCAGGGGACTAGAGAGTTGTCAAAGGATTACACAAGCACAGTGTCAGCTGTGGTAGGAACCACCTAGAAGCTGTACTTAGGGCTGGGAGAGTGAATAGAGAGAGGTGGCAGAATTCTGGAGTCTGAGGAGGCTTCCTTTCAGAAGAGCAGCCTTGTATGTAGAGGGGGATCTGAGGGAGGCTGCAGCAGGGTAGAGGCTGGGGAGGGAAAGAAGCAAGGTCTGTCTAGCTAGTGTACCTTCTGTGCAGAGCTCTGCTGTCTGCTTGTGTGACAGGCACAAGGTTGGAAATGTCGGGGGCCAGAGCCTGGTAGGGTCTTGCAGTCTATCTGAGGGATATGAGTTTGTAAGGAGCTGGAAAGCACTGAAATCTTTTCTGATGGTTGTTTGGATTTGTTTTCCTTTTTGTTCTTAGCAACAGCACAAGGCCCAATTTCCATTTTAGAAAGATCATTTTCCCATTAGTGGTAGGAACAAATTAAAGAGTGGGTGTAGAAAGAGCACACTGTCTTATTTTCTCTTTACTTGGCTGCTCTGTAATTATCATCTCTCCTACTTGGCACATGTAGCTATTTATGTTAAAATTCAAATGAATTAATATTAATACAATAAAAAATTTATTACCTGAGTTACATTTCAAGTGCACAGTACCAACTTATGTGCTTTACCATATTGAAAATTATAGATATATGGGACATTTAGTATCTTATTTCTATTGAATAGTAAGTATACATTATTGTGTCATAGGGGTTTTTATTTGTTTTTGTAATATGGGCATCGAACCCAGAGTCTTGAGCATGCTAGGCAAGTGTCTGCCACTGAGTTACATCCCCACAGTTTTTTCCCTAACGTTTTTATTTTTATTTTTTTTTGTGTGTTCTTCTTTTAGTATTTTTGAGACAGGGTCTCCCTATAACCCCAGCCTGCCTGGAATTCGCTATGTGGATCAGGCTGGCCTTGAACACACAGAGATCCGCCTGCCTCTGCCTCCCGAGTGTAGTGTGTACAGGCTGGCCTTGAACTCACAGAGATCCGCCTGCCTCTGCCTCCCGAGTGTAGTGTGTACCGCCATGCCCAGCTTTCCCTAACTTTTTTAGTTCTTCAACTAATAATAATGATGATAATAATAATACAAAACACATAGCACTGTTAGAGACACATTTACTAAAAGAACAAAACAAATTTAAGTGTGAATGTTCTTATAAATATAATTTTAAGATTCCTTCTCTGCATGAATATGTATAATTAAATTGACTTATGTTATAATATACATGTTAACAGGTGTTATGCTTCTAAACCTGCAGTCCCTCCCTAATTATAAATGTATGTATCCATTACCTACTTTTAAATTCTGTCTCTAAGTTGCCACAATAATTGTGGTTGAGCAACTCTTGGGTCTTTATAGAAGGTTAAAGGTTGCTTGGTCTCCCTGTTACACTGTTTCCTGTCCACAGAAAAAAAAAAAAAAACTAAAATTCCTCTGGAAATGTGTCTTTTGTTTGTTTCTACTGAGTCTGTTTTTTATTAATTAGATTTGTTCTTTGAGAATTTTATACATGTTTATAATGCATTCTGCTTATTCTCACCCCAGCCATCTCATCTCTTCCCACCCCCACCAACTCCCCTCTCCCCCTTCCCTCTAAGTCCTTTTCTCACATTGATTTCTTTTTGTTTTGTTTTGTGACCTACTGAGTTTAACCAGGGGAGGGGTCTGTGTGGCCTTGGGTTTGGAGCTATCCATCAGAGCCTGGTGGACTCACCAGTGAACATACAACTGAAGGCAAGGCTTTTCCTCTCAGAATCTTTCAGTAGTCATTAGTTCAGCAGACAGGGGTAGGGCCTCATGTTCTCCTCCCCACCCATGACTGTTCCAGCCTTGTGTAGCCAAAGGCAGCTAACCACAGGGGTCATGAGTTCATGATTACAGTGGCTGTGTCATGTCTACCTTCTCCCTATCTTCCACTGAGCCTGTTTTTAAAGGATAAGCACAAGTTTCCAACAATTATTTCAGAAAATGAAACCTCGATAAATAAATAAACCATGTAAACTTAACCTGCTAAGTGTTCTCTTTATGTTTTTAATTCCTGACCCGGTACCTGTGCAAGTAAGACACTTGCCTAGGTATTCTAGTTTGTTTCTCCACTACTGTGACAAAACACTCCGACCAATACTAACTTGGGGAGGAAAGGGTTTATTTGGCTTACATCTCCCAGGTCACAGTTCATCACTGAGGGAGCCCAAGGTAGGAACTCAGGGCAGGAGCCTGGAGGCAGGAGCTGAAGCACAGGCCATGGAGGAACGCTGCTTACTGACTTGCTCTCTGGCCCCTGCTCAGCCTGCTTTCTTATACAATACGGAACATCCTGCCCAGGGGTGGCACCATCCACAATGGGCTGAGCCCTCCCACATCACTCAAAAATCAAGAAAATACCCCACAGACATGGCCACAGGCCAGTCCAATGGAGAAAATTCCCTAGTTGAGGCTCCCTCTACCCAGGTGTGTCAAGCTAACAACTAAAGCTATCCAGTACGGTAGGCAAGATAAGCAATGCCTTTTGGATGAGACCCATGAAACCTTCACTCTTAGTTCATCTATTTGTCGTCTTTCTAAGGGTAGGAAAAATCTGTCCTGTACCATGAAACAGAAATGAGAAACCTCCTATTTTATGAACTTAACTTTAGAAATGTCTTTTCTAAAATCATTTACCATTACTTTTATGTAATGAGTCATATCTTTCCTGATAGTAACTTCAAAGGAAGGATTGAGGGCCGTTTTATATTGTTTGGAATCGAAGTGAAGCTCTAAATAAAGATATTATTTGCATATTAGAGATTTGAGAACTAAAAGATAGTTAAGTTCCCAAAGCAGAGAGTTCTTTGCTTATTAAATTTAGCTTCATTTGTGCCTTGGGCTGTGTTTCCATGTCTGTCTGTCTATCTGTCTTTGTGTAAATTACTTACTGTGTTCATTAGAGTTCACTCATGTAAAACAAAACCTGTATATTTCATCAAGACAGTATAAAATCAGAAATGAATTATAGCATGGTAAAGACCAAACTGGGAGAACAAAACGGGCATGGGGCATTGAGGCAACCTGGAGGAGACTGACGGAAGGAAGCGGCTTCCCCACAGAGGCAGGACAGGCAAAGTGAAGAACTGAAGAAAGCAGAACTTAGGAGCGAGGCTTCCCTGTACCCCGAAGAGATGTTGCTGAGGGTCCCCGTTAGAAGACGGAGAGTAGGGGAGATCTGCTGCTTTCTTCCTTCTCGCCTTCCTCCAGTCTTCTGTGCCCCGAGGCCAGGTGTCAGGGAGCCTGGGAAATGGAGTCAGCCCACATCATTTCTCTAAAATGACACATAGGTCAAGAGGAAGCCAGTGTCACAGCTTTGGTGTTCTTGGGAAACAGACAAGGAGACAGATACAGAGAGACAACTGGAGTGCCTGGGTTTAGGTGGAGTTTGCTCTTGGGATTAGCATCAGCAGAAGGGAAAGCAAGCACATAGGACAGTGCAGAAGGTGAAGGTGAGCTGTGCCACCCAGTCAGGGGATGCCATATTCAGTGAAGACTCTTGAGATGCACTCCCCTTAAATTAAGGTGATTCTTTGGCCATTGCCCAAGGAGGAACAGCTGCCTGAGAAGAGGATCTTATCTCAGGCAATGTAACTTTCTTCAGCCAAGGCAATCCCTGTGGGGGACCACTCCCAACAGCTGGGGTAGAATTCTTTCATTACTGGACTGTTATCTAAGCAGCTGACCAGTGTCTAGTACAGTTAGGGAGCAGATGTGAAAGTAATGTGTCCACGCACTGATGATGATTAAGATTTCAAGTTGTTGAGATACATAAAGTAAACATTCAAACATTCAACTTGCCATTTTTCATTAAATACCATAGATTCTATTTCCTTGTCTCAACTTGTAGCTCTCCAAAGGATTAAAATGTCTAGGTATTAAAAATATTTAATAAACTCGGCGTGGTGGCACATGCCTTTAATCCCAGCACTTGGGAGGCAGAAGCAGGCAGATCTCTGCAAGTTCAAGGCCAGCCTGGTCTACATAATGAGTTTCAGGACAGCTGGGGCTACAGGGAGACCGTGTCTCAAAAACACCAAAAAAAATTAAATAATAAACAAGAAAATAATTATAAAATAGTATTGCACACAAAAAATCAGCTAAAACTGAATGTAGAGTCATGTCTTAATTTTTTATTGTACCTAGAGATGCAATAGTGTATTTTAAAAAATTAAAAGAAAATAGACCAAAAGTTTTAAGCAAAATAGAAATTTTGTGGTGCAATAATACGAATTCATGCCCATTTCCCTTTTCTCCAATAAACGTTCTATTTCAGAATAGTTTTGGACTTACAGGAAAGTTGTAAAGATAATACAGAGTTTTCACAGCGTTTCTGAGTGGCTAAGACCTTACCTTAGTGCAGTGAAGAACTGGTAGAGGTTTTCTCTTATTAAATAAAGTTCAAGTTCAATCAGGATTTCCTGTGTATTTCTTGTTCTCCTAGCATCCTGTCCAGGAGTGACACATTACATTTCATTATTGTGTCTCCTCCTAGCTCAGGCTTTCCTTGTTTTTCATGACTTTGATAGTTTTGAGAGAATGAGTCATGTAAATATCCCTCATTTAGGATCTGTCTGATATTTTCTTCATGATTAGATTTGGATGGCATAGTTTTGGAAGGTAAACCATGAGGGTAAAATGCTGTTCCCAACACATTATGTGAAGGGTAGATTGTTATTAACACGGCTTATACTTGATGCTAACCTTGATTACCTGGCTGAGTCCTTTTCAATTTTCTAGAAAGACATTCTTTTTTCTCCTTTTCTCTTGGAAGGAAGTCTGTGTCTGTCTGTGTCTGTCTGTGTCTCTGTGTGTATATATATGCGTGTCTCTGTGTCTGTGTGTGTCCGTGTGTTTCTGCATGTTTGACAGTACCCAGCGTTTTGATATGGAACACATTTTTGGCTTTTAGGCTCGTCCCTGTAAGTTTACATGATATTGTAAAATTAGTGTGTACAATAAAAAATCCATTTTCCTGCAGTTTAGAAGTGGACTTACCTACCCTCTGAAACTGCACCCTGAATTCATCCAAGGAAAAAATTGCAAACCCCAGCACTACCTCCCATCACACTTAACTTGTGGAGTAGTTTTCAGGCATTTCCTTTTCTCTGTGTATGAAGACCCACGCTATTACCTCTGAATGAAGCTGGCCAGTTGGATACTTTGGCAGGCCACTGTTAGATCCTTCTTGGTCATTTTAGCTAGTGACTAATTTCATCTTGAAATCTGGAAGGAGGAGGGAACCGTGCTGCCTCATGCAGTCAGGGAGCCATTTTGGTTTGTTCCACCAACTTGGTAAATTTATTTCTGTTCAGCATCTGGCCATGAGCTCTATAGACTCCAGACTCTCCTACAGTTTTGGAGGGTAGGGAATCCGGGAAAGGGTTAGTGGGTACATGCATTTATGGTCTCTCATGCACCAGTTAGATAGTGACCAGTGTTGGAATGACCAGATGTAGTGTCTAGAGTTTGCCTGGACATCTCCTCTTTCTTCACATAGCATTTGGGTGTCTCAGTGTAGTCTTTGCATACCAGATGGTTTGAACTCCCTCTCTCCGTGGTGGAAGAGGCATGACTTTATTCTATGTAACCATTTACATGGAGAATGAAAGTTTAAGAGCACATATTCCAAAAATGGATCTACATGGTTCAAAAATAATTGGTTAGTATTTTACATTATATGAATTTAACATAAAGTACTCATGTGTTGGGAAAAATTAAGAGTCTGTTTTCCCTCTGTTCTCATACCACAACAATTAACATAGAAGACTCTGTGATCTCAAAAGTGTAAGGACCTCTCTCTGGCTAAGAATCAAGTCTGTAGCTGCAGACAGCAGCTGGGTTTCCTTTAACTTCATTTAGTTCTCATTCTGCCTACCTGGAGATGGCATCAGATTCCACAGGTTGGGAGCTTAGTCTCCAAAATTGCATTCCCTTGTGATTTGCAGGTTAGTCTTAAGCCCTAGGTTTGTGTTTAACCTGTGCTTCTGACTGGGATAAATTGGGGTTCTCACAACCTCCTTTTATCTTAAAATAATTTGGTTGAGGGCCTCATATATCTCAAGGAACCACATTTATGGTTATTATAAAGCATATTACAAAAGGGTATGGATGAAGAGATGCATAGGGCAAGGTTTGTGATGAGGGGTGGGCCTTCCATGCCCTCTCTGTGCATACGGCCCTGCAGGAACCTCCATGTGTTCAGTGGTCTGGAAGTTCTCCACACCCTGTTGTTTGGGTTTTTATGGAGACTTCATTCCATAGGCATGATTGAGGCATCGACAATCATGTTGCACTTTGACTGGACAAAAAGGGAATCATCTAAGGCTAATATGTTGTATGTGGGAACCCAGTCTGGCTTGTATGCTTCCGAGGTTGGCCTCTTTCTATAGCATTCCTCCCTCCAAGGTAGGAATGAAGTTTAAATCCTCCTTCAGGCTAGGAATGAGGAGCGGCCTACTGTTGACTATCAGATGAGGGTAGGTCTGAGAATTTCCTTACGGTTAATTCAACAGACACAGAATAGCGTTTCCGTGACCGGCCTAGAGAAAGAGAAATTCTAGTTTCTGAAGCCTGCTTTGGTGAATGAGTTGTGAGGCAGGAACCATGGAGGAAGGCAGAAATAGAAATAAATATAAATCTGTATGTAATAGCACATTGATTCCATTATTTTCAGGTTTTGCCTATCATAATGCTACAATAAATATCTTTGTGTGCATATCTTTGAGTATTTCTGTGACTGTTTCTAAGAGGTGAATTAACAGGATTGGAGTCACAGGGTTAAGAGATGTCCCATTTTGAACATTGAGTTATATAAATGACCTTGAAGGGATTTAAACATCAATAAAGATGGTGTCAAAGTGCCCACCTCTCATCTTTGCTGACTCTTATCAGCCATCACCTTTTGACACTTGTCAATTTCATTAATTTGTAGTATTTTACTTTTTAAAAAGAATATTTTATTCAATTATTTTTATTTTATGTGTATGAGTGCATTGTCTGCATGTATGTGAGTGCATCTGTGTTGTGCAATGCCGTGGAGGTCAGAAGAGGGCTTCGGAGTCCACTGGAACTGGAGTTAAGGACTGTTTGTAGCTGCCATGTGGGTACTGGGAATTGGACCCTGGTCCTCTGCAAGAGCAGATGTTTGATATTTTGGGGGGTTAGTGTCTTGCTCGTAAAGCCGTCTACTGCCCCAAAGTTAAAGAAGTATTTGGCTATCTTTTGTTCTATTAATTTAATTTTATAACTTTAAGCATTTTATATATCTTCCATTTTATTTGTTTTAAGGAATTCCCTTTATATGGTGTTTTTTCAAGATCTCTCTCTCTCTCTCTCTCTTTCTCTTTCGATCTTTTCTTTATTTTTAGATTTTCTGTGGATTAGTGTTTTGCCTGCATGTATGTATGTGTATCATGTGCATGACTGGTTCCCTCAGAGACCAGAAGACATCAGATCCCCTAGAACTGGAGTTATAGGCAGTTGTAAGCTATCATGTGGGTGATGGGAATTGAACCCTGGTCCTCTACAGGAGTAACAAGTGCTTTTTTTTCATAGACCAGGCTGGCCTCTATCTCTCAGAGATCTTCCTGCCTGTGACTCTGGAGTGCTGGGATTAAAGGTGTGGGCCACCACATCCAGCTCCTCAACAAGTGCTCTTAATACTGTATTGCCTCTCCATCCCCAAGATCTCTGTTTTTAAAGATAAATTTATCACATTTATTATTTGTGTGTGACAGGTGGTTGGGAGAAGGGAATGGGCACACACGTGGTACAGCAAGTACATGGAAGTTAGAGGACAGCTTCTAGGAATCAGTTCTCTAGGGGTTGAACTTGGGTCCTCAGCCTTGGTGGCCAGGACCTTTACCTGTTGAGCCAACTCTCTGGCCCAAGATCTCTCTTTTTAATAGGTTATTTTTCTTTCTTTTTTTAATTGAGCTTTTTAAATTTCATACATTTCCCACTCAAATCTAGACCCCTCCCCCGTCCATCCCTCCCCCATCCCTCCACCCTTTGCACTTTGCCATACATTCAGGTGTTTGTACCCATATGTCCTTCAGTGTAAATGCGTCCACTGGAGTCTAGTCAGCCCATCCAGTGGTCGTATGTAAGTCATACTCTCCCTCAACCAGCAGCAATCAGTCTCAAATAGTTCTCAATCTAGTGCTGGCCCGCCACCTATTTTTCACTTCCTTTGGGCCCTTGTTTAATTGAGCTGACATGGGTCCTGCAGTTGACACCACTGCTGCTTCAGGCTCACATGAGCAAGCCTCCAGTGGCCTAAAAGCCTCCACCTCCCTGTGTTCATGAACCAGCCCTGGCTTTTACAATCTTTCTGCCTCCTCTTCTGCAATGGTCCTGAACCGTCGGTGGGTGAAGTTCCATATAGGAGTCCCATCTACTCTCTACAGTCTCTTATTCACCAAAACTTGGACAGTTATGGCCTTCTGTGTGCATCACACTCTGATGTACATGAAAACCTCACTGGTGAGAGTCGAGGGGCATGTTAGCTCTCTCTCTACTCCTTTTTCCACTATGTCCCATGAGCCTTATTGTAGAGATTCAACTGCAGATGTGTCACCTAGTACTGGGCATCTCCCAGGTGTATGTTCTCTGTGCCTGACCAGATGTGCAGCTCTGCAGTAGCCTCCATCTGTTGCAAAAAGAAGCTTCTTTGATGAGTGCTGTATGGCATGTTTGTCACTCTAGGGGAGATCTCTTCTATCTAGTACTGCATTCCCTGCCAAGCAGCTCCCATGTAATTAATGTTCAGACACTCTACATGCATTTCTTATAGGGTTTCTAGGACATCACTTTTTCCTCTAGGTTTCCTAGTCCCCCAAGATTCACTAGTCTCCATTCTTTTTTCTCCCATCTGGCTTCCCTCCTCCCTCCCTAGTCACAGTGCCCCCATTATCCCCACCCTACCCCCAACACCTCCAGACTCCTGCCATCTTTCCTCTCCTGACCGCCCTCCCTCTCCCACACCTTGGTCCCTTGCATGTCCCTCCCTCCTCTCCTCTCTGCTGATCACTCCCCCTTTTTCCATCTCCCTTAGGTAACATCTGTTCCCTACTATCCCCTTTCATGTTGTTTCTTTTCTTTTACCTCTGTGGATTCCTTCCCTTTACCTGGCTCCTGGTGTTGCATCAGAATTTATATAGTCACATGTAAGGGATTGTTGCTACAATTCACAAATGAGGGAGAACATAGATAGCTTGCTTGTCTGCATTTGTGTTACTTCACTTATTATTACACTCCCTAGCTCCATCCATTTACCTGAAAATTTCATAATTTCATCTTTTCTTACTGCTGAGTAGAACTCCATTGAGTACCACATTTTCATTAACCATTCGTCAATTGAGGGACATTAAGTTGTTTCCATTTCTTAGCTATTGTGAAGAGAGCAGCAATAAACATAGATGTACAGGTGTCTCTACAGTAGGATGAGTCCTTTGGGTATATGCCGAGGAGTGATATCACTGGATCATATGGAAGGTTTGTAAGAAACAGAAGTAAATTAGAAGAGTATATAAAGGAAAGTCACAAAAATGTTTTGCTATACAAAATGTTCTGTTGGAAGACTGAAGACAGAGCAAGAACAGAGTGCTGGTATTTAACGATTGTGTGAACCTTCCTGGGCATCTCCCCTTGTGAATATGAACTGAAGCTCACCTATGGGAGGCTGTGTCTGAGGAGCTGCCCGCTAGCCCTTTGAAGACTAATCCAGCTTTGCCTTTGAGGGGTTTTCTGCAACTGAACTTACTTCTAAAATGCTCGTAAGCTTTGGTGGAGGTATACAAATCTGGAGGGAAGGTGACATCAAAGCTTAGGAAAGCCATTACTTTATCCTATCAGATGGACACTTTCTTCTTTGGCCTTCAACTTCAGAGAGAATGCATGGTGAGATTTCCAAGGAGCTATTTGCTCACTGAGGCAGAAGTTACAGATACTGTTTATTCTTTTCTTTGAAGCTGCTTGGCATGTATTGAAGCACAAATAAATGAGCATAAGAGGAAACTAGTTACCTTAGATAATTCAGCTGTCTGGAGAGCTTGCCGGGGCCCCTGACAGATCTCGTTAGAAGGACTCCTCTCTGCCTGGGGAAACACGGTCCCAGAGCTGGTGCTGCAAGCCTCATGCTTTATTCCAGTGGTCCATTTTTAAACAAGGTCTCATGCACATACATCTTTAGAGTAGTAATCTTTAATGGAGGAGGGTATATGAGATAAGGTCAAGAGTGATCCAGATTAAATTCTCAGGAAAAAGATTCATAGGTAGTAGTGAACCATAGAAAAGTATGCATCCTAGTAATTTGTTTTACCAATGAAGGGATGGTAGAGGATGCAACTTTATTAGTATTACAAAATCCTAAATGTAGTGTGTGTCATAGTATTCCGATTAAAGGCTTGAGAGGTGTAGTGGCCTCTGTGACTGTGTTCACAATTCTGACATATCATTCACTGAGAATGACTGAAATTTGAAGAATTTTCTTATAGTTTATAATTCACATTGTTTGTTTTTTTAAATTATTTGTTTAATAACCATATAATTAGAAGAAGCATTTCATTACAACAGCATTGACATATTCAATAACAACTTCCAGAGCTAAGATGCATCTCTTTCAAAATTGGCTGTTAATTTTTAGGTATACTTGATTTAATACATTACACAATATTGTATTTTTTAATCCAATCTTTTAATTTGGTATTTCTTTTTTTGTTTAAATATTTTATTTATTATTTTATTTTATGCGTAGGAGTATATTGCCTGCATGTAGGTAGGTGCACGCGTGTAGTGCAGTGCCTGTGGAGGTCAGAAGAGGGTGTCCAATCCCCTGGAACTGGAGTTATGGATGATTGTTACCACCATGTGGGTGCTGGGAATCGAATCCAGGTCCTCTGCAAGAGCAGCCAGTACTTTTAACTGCTGAGCTATCTCTCCAGCCCCTTTAATTTGGTATTTCATATTAATCCAGCCTCCTAAAATATTTAAAAAATTATAATTTGTTGCTTTTCTGGTTAACTGAGAGTTTTCTTTGAGTCCCTTCTTCTAATGCTTATTTACCAGACTAATTCATCAAAAAAGCAGAGAAATAATGAAATAAAGGTATTGGCTTAAACATCAGAATTACCAAAATCCCTTTTTGGAGTCTTAATTGAGTTTATAGAATAATCTGATAGAATCATTAGTGTGTAAGACTAGTCCAGCCAGTTCTATACTATGTTTAATCAACTGCTCTGGATTTCCTGTTATCAGATTCCCTTTAGCTGGAGGGTTTTGACTTTTCCGTCTTTCATGTACAGTGTGTCATCACGGAACAGTTAAAAATACATCTGCTGTTATCTTCTTTTCCTACTTAGGAAAAAGTTACAGGCTCAGTCTCTAGTGACACATGAAGAACACTTAAAGTGCTTCTGTTTAATAATTTAAGAATTTTGGTCTTTTTGCACAAGGTTTCCCTGTAGCCCCAGCTGGCCTGTAACTCACTATGTAGACCAGGCCAGCCTTGAAATCAGAAAGATCCATCTGCCTCTGCCTCCCAAGTGCTGGCATTAAAGGCGTATGCGCCACCACGGGCTTTGATCACAAAAGTGCTCTGTTTCCTTGCTCATCTTATTTGTCCTTTTTTTTTTTCTTTTTTTTGGTCTTTTTTTGAGACAGCGTCTCCTTGTAGCCCCAGCTGTCCGGGAACTCACTATGTAGACCAGGCTGGCCTTGAACTCACAGAGATCCGTCTGCTTCTGCCTTCCGAGTGCTGGGATTAAAGGCATGTGCCACCATGCCCGGCAAAGAACAGCCAGTGTTCTTAACTGCTGAGCCATCTCTCCAGCCCCTCTCCTAGTCATTTTTTAAATCCCAAGTGCTGGGATTAAAGGTGTGCGCCACCACACCGGCTTATTTGTCCTTTTGAAAACACACTTGGCATAAAAAACTAAACAAAACAGGAGATAGAAAGGGTATCAACCTACTCTGCATTGTTAAACATTCATGAGAGTATGATACACTGTTGCTCCCTTGGAAGAAACTCTGGGTAGGCTGGTCTCAGCAACTTGGATGTTCCCAGTGGGAAAATGTGATTGTCTTATCATCTCTAATCTAAGGCACTTGCCCAGGGATTTTTTTTTTGTGTGTGCATGATATTCAGGCCTCCTGCCATCTTTTCCAAGTGAATATTATCACCCCTTCACAGATTAAAAAAATGAATCCAAACAAAACCCAGGAAAACCTAATGATGCTGTGAAGCATTCTCAGAACTCACAGGTGGTGGTTCTCCAGAAGTCACCAAACAGTGAGCCCATGAGAGCATGGACTTGTTTTGTTCCCCGTCTACCTCCAGCACTATAGTGGGAGCCACATTGCTCAGTCTCAGGAAATGCTTGTGAAACTCTGATGAGGGAGATTGGCAATAGCGAGATTTGAACCATCTTAATTTGAAGCTGCAGCTGTTTCTGCCAGGCAAGTGTGAGCTCCTTCCATGTTAGTGCAAGTGAGTGTCTTACAGGGATACTGATGTGAGGTTTACCTGTCTGATGGGCCTGGTCAAACTTGCAGCTTCTTTTCCCCATTTCCAGTTACATAAATACATACACTTTCATACAATTCACATACAATTTCATTATAGTTGGAGAGAATCTTCAGGTCAAATAAAACTGAATCAGTGCTATATGGGTAATAAGGTAATAGGTGCCAACAGCTGCCTGGGGTGGACTTTGGTACTCTGGGAGAAAGTTCTAACATCTTCTTTTAAATTTATAATGCTTAGAAGTTCTTAAAGAAAATGTTGTCTCTGAATCTCCCTTTATTTTTCCTATGGAAGTTTCTCAGATAGATTTACTTCTTTTTTAAAAAAATTATTTTATGTATATGACTGTATTGCCTGCATGTAAGTGTACCCATGTCCTGCAATGCCCATAGAAGTCAGAAGAGGGCATCGGATCCCCTGGAACTGGATTTACTGACGGTTGTTAGCCACCACGTGGGTGCTGGGAATCAAACCCAGGTCCTATGCAAGAGCAGTCAGTGCTCTTAACTGCTGAGCCATCTCTCCAGCCTCAGGTTCACTTCTTTCTCAGAGTCTAATCCCCATCCTCAGTAGAGGAAATCCCAGAAGACTTAAGAGTACTGCAGAGGTCTGAGTTCTCACAGTGTTCCCTCCACCCCCCTAGAAAGCAGGCAGCTTTGATCAAAGGCTGGAGGTCTGATACGCAAAGCAGTTGGCTAATTCATCTTCACAAAATATCAGTGCTTCCCACCCCCACGTGTCATATTTGAATCTAAATTCTGCATTTGATCATTTCCTAAATTTTTTTCTGTGTATTTATTGGAGATACCATCTATATAAATCAAACATACAGGCAATTAACAAATGAACTGACTGGGTCAAGTCAGATGAGGAAAAGTAGAGGACTTTCTGCTTTTTTTCCCCAAATTATTTTTAATAAATCAGTGCAGCAGTTTTAAGCTCAAGTTTTAAGCTCAAGGACTATTTGTCTACTGTGTGCAAGGCACCATGCTAGATGAAGAAAGTAAAGAAGTCAATAAATACATCTGTGGCACCCTGGAGCTCACAGTCCATTCAGAGACAGACAAATAAATGAACTCTGGAGCACGATCCAGGCTGCTGTAACCTACAGGGTGGAAGTTTTGGTCTAGAAGAGCACAGGGCAGCTCCTGGAAGAAAGGGAGGCAGACAAGCCAAGAACTGTTTTTCCATTTGGACTCATAGTACAGCCTTCCAAGGTGTTCTAAAGGATTTTTTTTTGAATGTATTAATTTATCTGTGTTACTTCCACAGTTGAAGACTTCAAAAATGTCCCCTTCCTGCCTCCACCAAGGTTACAGCCGCCTTCCATATCCCCTATGTCCCACCCCCTAGTGAGTTCCAATCTTGCCACTCTTTCAACTCTATGATCCTTGACAAACTATTAGTCTCTCTGTAGTTCAGTTTCCTTAAACTGGTGTAATAATCACAACTGGTCATAATTTTATTATGAACATTATGTGACTTAATATAAAACTTTAGGAGATGTAGGATGTCATGTAAAAATAGCAGCTATTACTGTGGTTATTTTCTGTTTCTCAGCTGTTCCTTTGTATACTTGCATAGTGCTACAGGAAGCTACAGGAAACATTGTGGTATGTGTTGTAACTACACAGGTCAACTGTTAGGTTGCCTCTCAGTATTTCATGTCTTTATTATTGACATACATTCTAGATTTGTTGGGCTGGCTAGATCATAAACTCTGAGATTAGGGGTTTCACCACAATTTTATTTTATTTTTTTGGTCTTTTTGAGACAGGGTCTCCCTGTCGCCCCAGCTGTCCTGGAACTCTCTATGTAGACCAGGCTGGCCTTGAACTCACAGAGATTGCCTGCCTCTGCCTCCCAAGTGCTAGGATTAAAGGCATGCACCACCATACCTGGCTCATTATTATTTTTAAAAATATTTTATTTATTATTTTAATTTATGTGTACAAGTGTATTGCCTATATGTGTGTAAGTGCATCATGTTGTGCAATGCCCGAGGATGTCAGAAGAGGGCGTCAGATCCCCTGGAACTGGAGTTAGGACACTTGTTTGCTGCCATGTGGGTGCTGAGAATCAAACCTGGGTCCTCTGCAAGAGCAGCCAGTGCTCTGAACTGCTGAGCCATCTTTCCAGCCCTCACCACAATTGATTGATTGATTGATTGATTGATTGATTGATTGATTGATTGATTGATTGATTTTGGGACAGTGTCTCTCTGTAGCCCCAGCTGGCCTGGAACTCACTATGTAGACCGAGCTGGCCAAGATCTTACAGAAATCCACCTGCCTCCGCCTCACAAATGCTGGGATTAAAGGTGTGTGCCATTGTGCTTTCCTCATTGAATTTAATTTCATCATACATTGCAGACACTTGAAGAAGGAAACTCATTTTTTCTCCAAATCTCTTTGTATAGCCTTTTGTAACCTTTGTTTTTTGGTTCTCCATGGTGGTACCAGCATGTTGGCATCTTTTACATATTTCTACCATAGCTCTTGTCCAATTCTGTTGTGTTTATTTATTTTATAGTCCATTTCCCCACTTTTTATTTCTTTATAAGGCTTCGAGTTGCTTCCATTGCTTTTCTGGCCATTGGTACAGGGAATGCATACAAGTAGGCATTCACTTGTCAATGAATACTTTATAAAGAACGAATAATGTACATTAAATAATACCAATGTGGGGCTGGCAAGATGGCTTAGCAGGTGAAGGCACTTACCAAGCCTTGTGACCAGAGTTCAATCTCCTGTACCTAATATAGTAGAAGGAAAGAACTCCCACGGGTTGTCCCCTGACCTGCACACACACACACACACACACACACACACACACACACACACTATATGTAACAAAACTTAATGCCAGTGTTGAAGGAATTTGTGAGAAAAATGAGATTTGTGAAAAATATCTGTACTTTGACTCACTAAATATCAAAGAAAACCTAATGATTTTCTTAGGGGCCCTGACTGAACAAGCAGAAAACTCAAAATAAATGCTCTTTTAACATATGGACAAAACATTTTAACAACTTTGCTTTTACTTTATGTTTTTCAGTTTTCTGCTTTCCAGGGTAAGAATTTTTTTTTTAATAATTTGTAAGAAAGCATGAAAATATAAAACTATCTCAATTGTTACAGAGATAAAAATGCTTGGTGGACTTTGACATTGAATTAAAGTACTTTGAGAAGAAAATTCAAATTGAATAGGATTTTGCAGCTCTGAATATGTTCAAGTTTTCCCACTAAAATTATTCTGAGTGGGTGTGTTATAGTACATCTTTATGGATGTAACTATACACAAAGAATGGTTATTTTTGTCATATTTGGTTTTAAGTTCATGTTACACATTGCTATAAAATGTAAATACATTTTAACAACTCATTCAAGTAACTCATTTTTAACAACAAAGAGGCAATTTTTTTTTTTTAAATCCTGACGAGTTTATTGGGCTTGCTAACAGAGCATAGGGTGGGGGCTTATTTACAGAAGAGTGCCCCTCCCCCCAGTTTATGGCTGCTATGCTGGAAAGTCCACACTCAAATAAAAATCTTGTGACTTCCCAACAGCTGCACAAAATGGTGCCTCATGGCGTTCTTGGCTTGTTTATCCTTAGCTCCTCCCCAACATGCAGCTAAGGTCAACTGATTGGGTGGGAGGGGTAACTGACTCCCCCATCGACTCCTTGTTGAGTGTGGGAAGGAGTTTGACTATAGCTTGCTGGCATATTCTTTCTGCCAGCCTTTTCCACAAAAGTCCCTGAGGGGGTAATAAGTATGGAATGATCTTCCATTGTGGCAAGGCAATGAACTTTCAGGTCTCTGCATCATCTGTTTTCCATGGGCTGTTGGCCCATTTCAGTGGGATTCCACAGCCATACTATGAGGCCTATACTAATTTGGGCAGAGGAACATAAAGGACAGTTTTTGCTCCTTTCCCTCCTAGGTCGACTAAGTTTCAGGGGGCTATGAACATCTCTGAAAATGTCCTGTAACTGTGGTGAGTCACCTATCCTCTTGATCAAGGAGGCCGTGGAGACCCCACCACATGGACCTGAACCAGTGTCCAGTCTACAAAGAGGAGGGTCAACACAGAGAAAACATTTCTTCCATGCTTGCAAGGGAAGCCAGCCATGGTCAATCAGGACCTTTGACTTATCTTCACGTAGACGGAGTTGGTTTATCTGGTCCAATTGTAGGGTCTTAAACACCCAAAAGGAAAGTATAACCAAATATTAACAGGGTCAATATTTTTTAAGAGCCCATATGTATAGCTAAAGGCTACATAACAAGAAACAATGCCAGACAGGAGATACCTTCCTTTGAGTTATTGGCCAGGGTAGCCCAAAAGACTCCCAGACAGTAACCCAGTATAAAACTGGGAAAATGAACAGCAGACCCCAATCTTACCTAAAGGAATATTAACAACTGATTGCTGCTAGATGAGGAACAGCTGATGTTTCTAAAACAAGACTCTCTAGATGGGCTGACTAGATTCAGCAGATGGACAAGCGCTGGAGAATGGCTGCTGACAACACAGTGGACAGTAACAGGGATGACAGAGTTTATGGGCTCCAGTGTATGGGAGGGGGGAGGGTGTGGGAGGGTGCCATTTGGGAAGTGGGTATATAGATGAATAAGATTGTATGGGATGTTTTGTATGATATACACACGAAAAATCAACAAATTTTAAAAATGATGTATTTGAGGATACATAAACTAATAATAAAAATTTACTTCATGTTAATTAGTAGAGGTGATAAACATTACCATTGAAATCTACCTGATGACTTTGTATCCATACACAGGCACCAAGGATCCAAGTGCAACTGATTATGACTAGTAATAATCAGATGTCTACAGA
>NW_008358774.1:9506409-9535014 GCF_000622305.1 Nannospalax galili | reverse complement strand
CCTCAAAGTATGTGGAGAATAACAGCTGGGCTACAACCAACAGTTCTGTGGTCAAGTAAGTTTAGTGATGCTGGATAAACAGAGTTGATTAGGCCTTTTTTGAAAGAGATGTATCCTTGCTCTGTTACTGAATATGTTAAAGCTGTAATGAAAAACAAAAAAAAAATTAAAAATAAAAAAACCCCACACAAACAGCAAGAAGAACGTCTAAACAGTGGCTGCTATAATAACTTAACCTATGGGACAAAGAGGCAGTTCTTTAAAAAAGAAGTATGGGCCGGGCTTGGTGGCACATGCTTTTAATCCCAGCACTTGGGAGGCAGAGGCAGGCGGGTCTCTGTGAGTTCAAGGCCAGCCTAGTCTACATAGCAAATTCCAGGTTAGCTGGGGTTACAGGGAGACCCTGTCTCAAAAAGACCAAAAAAAAAGAAAAAAAAGAAAAAAAAAGAAGTATGTGCCTTCACTTAAGGAGGAGACAGAGGGCTGCACAGACCATGGGTACATGTTAAATAGATAAACCAATGGCCACAGTTTAAATGCTTGCATACCAACCAACTCTTGCATGCCTTTCTCCAACCCTCTTCCGTTTCTACCATACCCGTGACTACTTGGTCCTCTTTAGGCTTTCTATCCACCTTGACTCCTACATCTCCTATTGCTTTGTCCATCCTCCCTTCCCACTTACAAGGCCATGCCAAGTTCTCATCTCATTTCTCCCTTTCCTGGCATTTCATGCCATTAAGGGCCATTGTACCTTAGGTTAAGATGGGCTCCTGGAGTTTGGAAGTTTTTTCCTTCTTCCTGGATGATTCAGTCTTCATCATCCATTCTATACTTTCCGTGGAAAGCCCACATCCCTTCCATCACATCTGAGTCACACTGGAACTCACTCAATGTCAGTGATGCTTCCCTCACCATGAACACTGGGCCACTTCCACTGTCCTATAGCTCAGGATTTTGCACTTGTGGATTTTATGTTTTTGTATATGTTCTTCTCAGTCTTCTGACATGTCTGCTTCTGAGGTTAACCCTCAAGAGGGTTCTATGGTAGGAAACATGACTTATTGAACTGACTTACTTAAAATAATTTTTTTTGTTTTGTTTTCTTTTGGGGTACAAACGACTTTGAAATAAATATGCTTAGATCATTGTTGTCCACACATAATTCTGTAGAGAGTGCCAGCTTTCTTGATTCTCTGATATGTAGAATTTCAGTTGCCAGTGCTTAATTAAATAGCATCAGCTCCCTAACAATATGGTTCAAATTTCAGGTATATTAATAGCTAGTAATTGCAGGAAATACAAACTTTGCTGCTAGCCCAGCAGCCCACATAGGACTATGTAAATAACAGGTGTATCTCATACTCAGTAGCCAATCATATTACTTCTTTCAAAGTCTGTCAATTATTGACCAACACTAGTCTTTTACTTAGTTCATGCAAGGACAGCAAAGCATGTGTTCATATTGACGTTTTGTGTATCAGTGACATTTTACAACAATGGATAACTGAAACAGAAGTTGACTATTGAAGGATGAAAGTCCAGTAATGTTGAAAGTGAAATTCAAATAGAATGTAAATGGAGTTCTGGAAGAAACAGCTCACCGTGGGATTTCTACAGTGAAGTAGATTAAGATACGAGACCAGAGGAATTTAGTAAAGGGAGCTTTATGGACTTATGTGTGAGGGTGGTGGTGCCAGTGTGGATGGAGATGTCCCAGGGCATGCGACACAGTTGGAGAACTTCATGTGAAACTCATAAAGATGTTTTGTGATACTCTCAGTTCAAAGGTTATAATACTGGAAACCCATGTGAATTTAGAAAGGAATATGACAATTCTCCAAGGCATAGAAAAATCCTTACTCTGTAAATGTTACCAGAGAGAGATGAGTACTGTTTATTCTAGATAAATTTTACAAAACTGTAAAAGTTAAATTCTCTATTATCTTAATGTTTAAAATTACAGCGTACTGAATATAGATTAGTTCTACTAGTCTTTCTTCTGTTTATATATTGAGAATTCACAGGAAAAGAGTTTTTAAAAACGCTTTGGGTAGATATCTTAAATGTGTGTTTGTACCACCATCGCAGGTTCAGGAGAATTCCTCCAGGACCCTCTTCTATTCCTTATTCTGTCCATTTGTCTTTATTTTACTTATTGTTCATATATTCATTTAATAATTCCCCATTTTTGTAGACATGTTAGTTCCCCTTTAAGTACAGAGTATGTCCTAAGACCCCCAATGAATGTCTGAAACTGAAGATAGTACAGATTCCTTCCTTCCTTCCTTCCTTCCTTCCTTCCTTCCTTTCTTCCTTCCTTCCTTTCTTTCTCTCTCTCTCTCTCTCTCTATATATATATATGTGTGTGTGTATAGATAGATATCACTATTTTTTTATACCCATCATAACAAAAAGTCTAATTTTAAAAGCAGACACAAAGAGATTTGCAAAAAATCAGGAACAAAATTACATCAAAACAGCAATGAAACAGTTGTAGCAATATAATGCCATAAAAGTTATATGAATGTGGTCTTTCTATCTTATTTTTCTATACTCATGCTTCTTTTGGTGACAGAAAGTGCCTATGCATAAGGTACAACACCTTAGTGATGAGATGAAGTGAGCTGAATAGAGGAGTGTTGGGACAGAGCATTAGGCTACTCTGCAAAGCTTCCTTGAATGCAGGCAGAGCAGTATTGTGCCAGGGGATCTGATAACTGACAGCTGCTCTTATAACTGACAGGTAGCATATACGGCGTAGATACATGCAGACAAACGATTTATGTTCAGGGTGAGACAGAGCACAATGGTACATTCTATGATCACTCTATTGAGAACAGTGCGCAATTTAAAACGTATGAGTTACTATTTCTGCAATTTCACTTAATGTTTTCTAGCTGGCTGTGGGTAGCGAAAACTGAAAAATGAAAGCACGGAGAAGGGGAGGCCACTGTGACCTCACCTGCTGCATTTCAGTCTAACCCTTGCCATCGTCTCCTTTGTCTCCTTTTCTTTTGCAGTAAGGTAGACCTGCTGCCTCACTTCGCTCATCTACACTTCCTTTTTAGTTTTGTAGTCACTTGGTAGCAGCACTTCAAAAGCAGAGGTGGTGTCCACATGTCCAGTAGCTGACCTAGAGACCGGAACATGGTTAGAACTCAGGGTGCTTGAACAAATGAGTTAACAAAAGCTTACACCCACCATCCACCGTATTTCAGTCACCCGTTCCTCTTGTCATCTCTCACCCTGCCTCCCGTCAATACCACACCACCTTTCTGTACCTCCACCCAGCATCTGTTGTCCTTTGTATTTGCTGTAGTGGGTTGTATTCTAGGTAAAAGGGACTGCTGACTTTTCATCCACCCCGTTCCTTGTGCCTTTCCTCCTTGGAGGTACTTCCTTATGGCGGTCTTCCTCCTGGATATCCCCCTGCTCTGTCTTCCCTTTCCTTCTTTCAACACTGTTTAGTAATATTATACCATTTGCCCCATTCGCACCCCTGCCAAAGGCTTTCTCCATGAACCTCCTTCTAATCTGCAGCCCCTCCAATCACCCCAACCTTTCTCCTTTAAACACTGTAGAACTTACATTTGGTTCATGGAGAGTACCAGAGGTGGGCCATTTGTGTTGCTGTCATTGTCTTCTCTCCCACACACCCAAGGTCCCTGAAACAGTGCTTAGTCTTTCTTCTCTTTGGTGCTGAACATTTTGGCATATAGTCTGTGCCCAATGAATATTTTGTTGCATTGCCCTATAAGCTGACATTTCAGAGTGCTTTGAACAAAATAACAATCTCCCAAAAAAGGGAAGGATTGTTTTGTAGATTATTTTGGTCCTTTTCCTTCTAATCATCAAAAATCCTATTATTGATCTTAGAAGTTGTACACCAAATAAAGGCAAGAATCATGGGGAGTCAGGTGGTAAAATATTAGCACAGGAAAGATTTTGAGAGATTGATGTAGTCCAGTCCTGTAATTCTATAGATGAAAAACCTGATATCTACAAAGCTTACATGACCTCTTCAAATCATAGAACCAGCTCACAGCAAATCAGGTTCCGAATGTCATCACTTCACTTCAGTGCTCATTCCCACAAGCTGGCACAGTGCACATGAGGATGCTGTGTTGGGTTTATGTGTGTTATGTGCACCCATGTTGTCAATGCCCGAAGAGGTCAGAAGAGGGCGTTGGATCTCCTGGAACTAGAGTTGGTTGTTAGCCAGCATGTGGTTCTGGCAATCGAATCTGGGTCCTCTGAAAGAGCAGTCAGTGCTCTTAACTGATGAGCCATCTCTCCAGCCTGCCTCTATCTTTAAAAAAAGAATTATTTATTATTTTTATTTTATGTGTATGAGACTATTGTCTGCATGTACTTAAGTGTATCAGTGTCATTTATGCCTGTGGAGGTCGGTAGAGGGTGTTGGATCTCCTGGAACTGGAGTCACAGGTGGTTGTTAGCTGCCATGTGGGTGCTGGGAACTGAACCTGGATTCTCTGCAGGAGCAGCCAGTACTCTTAATCACTGAACCATCTCTCCAGCCCCAGATTTCTCTCTATCTTTTAAGCATTACCATTTTTTGGCTAATTTGTTTGTACTAGCTGAGGAATTTCCTTATTCAGTAACTTTGGATAATCTAGAAATGTGGACATTGAAGTAATTATGACTGAAGTTTATCATGCTTTTAGAGTAGTACATAAATCAAAAGTGTACTGTTTGAAAAATTTAAAAAGTTAACCCATTCCAGTGGGTTGATCCAGCCAGATTCAGAAATACCAGCTCTAGCAAAGTTAGAAATATTGAAAGAAATGAGGGCTGTGGGGAAATAGAAGGACTTTAAAAGTAGCTAATAGTCTATTTTCTCTCCTTACAGGTTTTATCAGTATGTGTGTTAACAACAATCCTTGGTTGTATATTTGGGTTGAAGCCAAGCTGTGCCAAAGATGGTAATTATTTCTATGGTGTATGTGAATGCATGTGTGTGTATATGTGTGTCTGTGTATTTATGTACCTTTATTGTGTGTCTGTGTGTGCATGTGCATATATGTGTGTATCTGTATGTGCATGTGTGTATTCAGCCACAGTATGATTGAGTATAATTCCTGAGTCCTGTGTGTACCCCACAGATACTGAAAATTTGATGTTTATTGTGGATTTGAACCTTCTTCTTGCAGCTCCTACAAAATTTTATTTACTTACAAAACATTATCTCAAACATAGAAGAAGATTAAAAAACCAATTCCCATAAAGAAATGTGAAGACATGGCCACCAGTTCCCATGTGGGGCCCCTGGAGCCCTCTCTCTAACTTCTGAAGGAACCTTTGGAACACTGTGCCTGAGCCCCCAAGGAGTTGGTTACTAAAGCAACTCTGGAGGTTACTAGGTGACCAGTTAGCATCCCCAGGCGACTACAATCTCTGAATGTTTTGAATTTTCAGCCATTGCTAGTTTCAAAGTGGTAGTGAAACTGTCACACTTCTAATTATGTTTTCTTTAGATCAAAACCTGAAATCTATCCAGCACTGACAATTTACTATATAAATAATGAAAGTGAATCACAGTAAATTTAATCTTTCAGTTCTGTGGTTCTCTTCCTTCCTAGTCATATGGATGACTTTCTTTTGTAATTCAGTTTTCAAAATTGAATAATTTTTTTCCTGTTCCACTATCCCGTTTTTAGAATATTACTCATTTAAAAATGTTTAGTGATTAAACAAGCAGACAGCTGGAGAGATGACTCAGTGGTTAAGAGCACTTGCTGCTCTTGCAGAGGACCAGAGTTCTATTCCTAGCACCTACATGGCAGCTAACAACTGTCAGTAACTAGTTCCAGGGAATCCAGTGCCTCTTCTGGCTTCCTCGGGCATTGCACACACATGGCACACTTACATCCATACAGGCAAAGCACTCATATACATAAAATAAAATAAAAAATTCTAAAAAATATTTAGTGATTATTTGAAATACAGCAATTTTATTTATCTAGTCAGGACATGTAAGAGCAAATATATCCAAATTTAATAAAAGTAAAAACTTAGGGTTTAGTATTCACCTATGTAAGCTATTCTAAATAAGAAGTAATTCATCTTGCGTTCAATTTGACACATCAAGATAAAGGATTGAAATTAGTTTTAATCTAAGCTCAACATAGTATGTGTTATAATTTAAAAATTGCTACTACGTACATATTTATGAGCTCCCAGTATTAACTGTTGCTGTAATGACCACCTCCCTCCTGAGGCAGGAAAGTTAGGATTTCTTCCTGACTCTAGAAATGATTGTTACTATTTGTCTGTAAAGTTGCCTAGTTTCCAAGCAGCAAATGTGAATTAAATTCCCGGACAGGTCTTGGCTCAGGAGCATTAGCTTAGCAATGTTGTGATTGGAAGTATCCAACTTGTTCCCAATTTTCAGTAAGAAGCTGTAAAGGCCGCTGCTTTGAGAGGACATTTGGGACCTGCCGCTGCGACGCCAACTGTGTCAACCTCGGAAACTGCTGTCTAGATTTCCAGGAGATGTGTTTGGACCCTGGTAAACCTGGGCAAGGAAAGGGGTGGCCCAAGGGTGGTAGGAAAAGGTCACAATCCACTTCGTGAGGCCCCTGAGTTGCCTGACTCATTCCAGCATTTCTCTTTCTGATTTAGCATTGACATAGGTTTTGACAATGGCCTTTGCATTTCAGCAGCTCTGTGAAGAAAAAGTTCATGTAACTTACTTTGCACTTTATTAAACATTTTATGGATAACAAATTAGGTCTATTTTAATGTATGCTGAAGCATTTGTGTCCTGATTTGCTTAAATATGTGAATATTTTCATTATGGACCTATTAAAGGAGTGCTTGGTTATTCACTTATGCTTTAAAACAAAACTATCAACATAGGAAAAGCTCAGTTTCATTTGAAGAGGACATGAATGACATTGCGACAGGGAGTGGATCAAATTTATTTTTCTTTTTTGAGGCAAGGTCTTGCTGTGTAGCCCTAGCTGACCTTTAACTTACTTGTCATCCAACTGCCTCTGCTTCCTGAATGTTGGGGTACAGTAGTTTCCCATCATATATGGCTTTAGATTAAAATTTGAGAACCCTGAAAATGGCTGGTGGGAAAACCCAAGGTTTTTCTATGAATTGTGTGATAATAATTATGTGCCCAAGTTTTTTTCTTTTTTCTTTTTTTTTTTTTTTTTTTGTGCTTTTTGAGACAGGGTCTCCCTGTAGCCCCAGCTGTCCTGGAACTCACTATGTAGACCAGGCTGGCCTCCAACTCACAGAGATCCTCCTGCTTCTACCTCCTGGGTGCTGTGATTAAAAGTATGCACCACCATGCCCAGCTTGTGACCAAGTTTTAAATAATGAAATGCTGAGTTTCTAGTGAAATAATAACAATTGGTACCTTCATGTCTGCTGTCAGTTCAGAGAGTGACTGTAGTGGTGACAGAATCCAAGTGACTCATGAAATATTTCATTGTCTCCATTGCCTATCTAAAATGGTGAAAATTTGTCTTCACTTTGGATATGTTGAACTTGAATCATAAACATGTTTTGTTGATGATTGTTTTTAGAACATATATGGACTTGCAACAAATTCAGGTGTGGTGAGAAAAGGTTATCCAGAAACTTGTGTTCCTGTTCAGATGACTGCAAGGCCCACAATGACTGCTGCATCAACTACAGTTCTGTGTGTCAAGGTCAGGCTCTGAACTCGCTGGGCTCTCTGGAAGCCTGGTATCTTCATAAGCCTTTCAGGGTTGTTACCTAGGAGTTGTCTTTGTTGTATTTATTGGCTCTCTATTGGCAGTTGTATTGATGGGCCAATTTTATTTGATGGAAGACTTATAAAATGTTTTATTAAAGAATGTTTCAAACATAGACATGAACCGAGAATGTCTAATGAAGTGGACTTAATGTCTGTCATCCTGCTTGACACTAATTGTCTGTGTGTGGCTGTTCTTATTTTAACTGTAATCACTCTTTGCTGTCCTCTCCATGCCATTCTGATAATAGTTTCATACTTAAAACTGTGTTTGTTGAAGTGTCCTCTTCCAGTTCTGGCTGATAGTTATGTCCCAGCTTTCCTTGTAGTAAATGAGGATTGTGCCTGCTATACACTGCCAGAACCAATGTGAAATTACCCTGAGAAATTATTTCTTCAGTGGACCATTCTGCGATGTCTTGTTCAAGAGTTCCAGGGGTTCTTGAAATTTCTTAGCAGAACCTGACTCAAAATGAATTAGAACTAAAACATTAAAATACCAATTTTGTAGGGTGGTTGAGAGAAGAGTGTTATAAATTCTGACTGAAAATATTAAGATTTTGAAAATGAAAAAGGTATCCAAGTTCTCACAAAGATACTATAATTGCCCCTTGTGTCTATGGGATCAGTTTCTAGAATCTCCTCAGACCCTAAAACCCAACAGTGCTGAAGTCCCTCATATAAATGGCGTAGCATTTGCACAGAGCTTGTGCCTTTCTTCACATGCTCTTTAAATAATACACGATTCCTTACAGTACCTGTGCAATGTAAGTAAGTGCTGTGCAAATAGTTGTTGATGGTACTATTTAGGAAGTAACAAAAGAATGGTTTGTAATATTCAGAACAGATATAAATTTAAAAAATAGTTATGAACCACAGCTGGTTGAATCTGTGTATGTAGAACTCTGGGTTACAAGGAGGCTGACTGTAGTCTATTTTAATCTTGAAATGGTATATTTATTTTTCTTCTTGATGTGAACTGTTATTTTGAAACAGAATAAGTCTTTTTATTCATTATATTTCTCTTCAGTGCCTCATGATGTCTATATGTTTTGTTTTTGGAATCTGTCTTAATATGTCTGATATGCATGGCAGTTACTGTCATTGTTAAGTATGCCTACTTCATATTTCAGATACGAAAAGTTGGGTGGAAGAAACTTGTGAGAGCATTAATGCACCAGAGTGTCCGGAAGGGTAAGATCAGATTCTGAGACACATGCATTCTTTTCTGCTTTAGAAGGACCATTTTTTCTCTTTCTAAGTTAAGGTGATTAAAAATGATGATCAGTCATTGGTTCACTAAACATTAGTTTTTACCAGATCTTGGGTCTGGCGCTGGTGGTACAGAGAGGCTTGTGGTGTGACCCACCTGCTCTGGAAGCTAGTGGAAAAAGACATGTCCTGAATATTTAGCGTTTATTACTCTTGACTGCTGATGGAAGTGTTTGTTGCCTTCTTTAGGAAGGAAGCATCCTTACCTTCTTTGGGAGATTTGAGAGTGGAACTTGTGTTGGGTGTGGTTGTGCACGCCTTTAATCCCAGCAGATCTCTGTGAGTTCAAGGCCAGTTTAGTTTACATAATGAGTTCCAGGACAGTCTCAAAAAGACCAAAAAAAAAAAAAAAAGAGAGTGGAACTTGTATTAAATTACTGAGTCTTTGTATTTTATTTTTTTGTAATTTTATATAATTTTGGAATATGTAACATCTGTGAGAAGAAGTTGCATGAGTTTTATAATTCATCTTTGTTCTTTTTGTTTTTAAAATATTTTGCAGAGTAAATTACATATGCTAGACCATGACAGAGAACCTTTAAAAAATTTTTAATTTTTAAAATTTTATGTGTATGAGTGTATTGCCTGCATGTATGTGAATGCACCCATGTGATGCAATAACCGTGGAGATCAGAAGAGGGCACCAGATCCCCTGGAACTGAAGTTATGGACGGTTGTTAGTTTCTAGTGGGTGCTAGGAACCTGGGTCCTCTGCAAGAGCAGCCATTGCTCTTAACCACTGAACCATCTTTCCAGCCCTGACAGAGAAAATTAAGGAATTGCAGGATAGATATTTTCTAAAGGCATTAGGAATATTTATAGTTAGTGAATTATTTCATCTTAATATATGCATATATATATGTAAATATATTTTAAACAGGGTCTCATTATGTAGCCCTGGGTGGCCCTGAACTCAGAGTTCACCTACTTCTGCCTCCTGAGTACTAGGATTAAAGGCATGTGCCATCATGTCCAGCTCAAGAAATATAATTCTGCCTATTTAACATAATGAGCCTTCCAAACTCAAAAACATTATAAACCTATATTTTAGTTTATTTTGCTCATTTATGAAATTTATTTTGTCACACATGTTCTTTGTTTAAAGCAGTAGTAATGATGACAAAAAACTAAATCTAAACCAAATAATTTCATCAAAAGAGTCTTTTAAAAAAAAAAAAAGATGTAAAGAAAAAAGGATTTCTCATATACTCTAAGCTGATTCCCTGCCAAGGTACACTAGAAATTTTAGACTTGGTGAATTTTGACTTTTCCTTCTAAACGTTGATCATTATTTTTCAAATGTAAATCCTTTAATGGAAAATATAACTCCTGTCATAATTTAGAACATCTTTTTCTGGGTATTATTATGCCAGTGTATTTACCTAGTGTTCACTAAGCTCTTTTTATGTGTGCTGTCGATTGGTGTGATTTTGTACAGAGACTGAGACTATGCACAACAGTTTGTGCTATCTCCCAAACAAGCTACGTTATAGACAGTAGCGAGTGAAAATGGTATAATGCTGCTCTTTTTGTGAGCTTGCTTTTATGTTTGGGTGTTGAGGGTAAGATGGGAGGTAGTATGGTTAAAATGGTAAGATAAAGAAAATATTTGCACTCAGATTTTAAATTACTGAGAAACTGTCAGTAGAAAGTCTTCACAGTTACCCAGTAATACAGCTCCCCTACCCTCTACCAAGTAAAGCTAGAAGCAATAAAATTCCTGAACTGTGACTGTTTTGAGAATTCATAGTTACTCTTTTGCTGAGTACATATGCCCCATTACATATGGCATTTTACCTCCCTGTTTGACTTTCCACAACATATTCTCTCTCTGTTTCTCTATCTCTGTCTCTCCCTGTGACATCATTTAATTATTCTTAGCTCTAAGTAATTTCTTTCTTGTTTCAATATTTGAATATAATAAACATCTCTCAAACTTTTGCATCAAATAATTACATCTTTAAAACATATGGAGCTTAAAATTAAATATAAAGCTAGTGGTACAGCTTAGTGGGAAACAGTTGCCTAGCATTAGCAAGGACCTGGGTTTGGTCCTCAGCCTGAAAAAAGGGAAAACCACAAGCCTAAACATAACATATATTTTATGCCTAATGGAGCACTATTTACTGAGGTAGAGACAGCAGGTGTTGGGAAAATGAATTAATGGAAAAAAATGTAAGGCAATGCTATTTACTGACATTGATTTTCTTATAAATTATGGAACTCTTATGAATTATATTTTAGTAGCATTTGACCAAACTTTTAGAATGGCAGGAACCATGATTGACAATTTCTGTGCAGTAGCTCAAAGTGATCCAAATGCTTAATAAGTACTATTGATAGACACGTGTGTATTATGCATTGATAACCCATGTGTAAGAATGTAAATGCAAGTCAGATCTCCTTCTCGAGTGTTCTTGCTGACTTGTCAGTTTTCTTCAGGTTGCATCTGAGCTCAGTGAGAAAACCTCACTGGAGTGGAGCCGGGGAAGGAGCGTGTCTTTATTGGATGTGTCTTCTTTTTGCCTCCTAAAACAATTCTTTCTCTCATTACCAGGTTTGACTCCCCTCCTACCCTCTTATTTTCTTTGGATGGATTCAGGGCTGAGTATTTACACACTTGGGGTGGACTTCTTCCTGTTATTAGCAAACTAAGTGAGTAACCAGAGTTCACTACTAGACTGTCACGATTTGGGAGATCAATGAGGAAGGCAGGTTTCTTGGAAAAGTACTGGGAAAGTCTTGCTCTTTTACCAAATTTCTCCATTTAGAATTGGTAAACTTATTGAGAGGGCTCCAGCATTAATAATGTGGCTATGCAGACGCTGCCCTGAAAGTATTTCAAAGCTCATCAGTTATCTTGACATTTTAACCCTTGACCCTGTTACACATTTATTTTTTCTTAGAATTTTAGGTTCTTGTAGAAAAATATTTTACTTATCTGCTTCCTGAATATTCACATTAAAAATAGAATTTTTTGAAGCTGAAAGTTTTGGAAACTGATGCAGTACTCATGGACTAGTACTGCTATTTAGTTATCCTCCACTAGCATTTGGTTCAAATTGAGTATATTTTAAACTTTTTATTTTTTATTTATTTATTTATTGAAACAAGGCCTCGTCTATTCTAGGCTGACCTAAGACTTGCTGTGTAGCTAAGGATGACCTTGAATATCTGATCTTCTTGCTTCACCTCCTGAGTGCTGACAAGTACAGCCGTGCCCACCTTCAATTTCTTTCTCTTAATCAAGGCTTTCATTGAATAATTACTCTTCAGGTTTCTGGTAAAACAGTAGGATAGTCTGAATATTGAAGCTGAAGTGTTAAATCCTATTAATAGTCAACACTGTGGGTGTGAACTACATCATTATCAAAGGAGGGAAACCCTCGTATGGATACAAAACTGTTGATGTCTGTAGTTGTCAGTGCTTAATATGTAATAGCTGTAGTGTGCAACTGAGCCGAATACAAGTAGACAAATGCAGTAATGCGCTTTTAGAATTCTAAAATATTTCCTGGTCTAGTATAATGGAGTATATTGGAATGTTTGAAACATTAAACTCACTCTCAGTAAATGCATCTGTATATCATTATATATGCTTGTGTTAACTTCAAAATTTTCAGTTTTTAATGCCTACCTAGTAGATAATAGTTTCTGTTTTTTCTTTTGAAACAGGGTTTCACTGTAGCCCCAGCTGGCCTGGAAGTCACTATGTAGACAGGCTGGCCTCAAACTCATAGAGATCCACCTGCCTCTGCCTCCCAAGCATTGGGATTAAAGGGGTGTGCCACCATGCCTGGCAGATAATAGTTTTTTTGAACAGTCATTTGGCATAAAAATATCTTTACAGAGACAAAACTCTGTTCTTACCAGCAGGCCCATGGATTTGCATGTTTTAATATTTTATTACTTTATGTAATGAGTGTATTGCCTGCATGTATGTAAGTATTGTGCAACATCCAGGGAAGTCAGAAGAGGGTGTTGGATCCCCTGGAACTGGAGTTATGGATGGTTGTTAGCTGCCATGTAAGTGTTGGGAACCCAACCTGGGTTCTCTGCAAGAACAACCAGTGCTCTTAACCACTGAGCCATCTCTCCAGCCCCAGCTTTGCAGGTTTTAGCCAGCCCTTTGTTACCATCCTGAGGAGACTTTGTCTCCATAGTAACAAACATGTCATTCCAAGTTCAATATTAAGAAACTGTCAATACCCCCAATGTGTGAAATTTAAACAAAATCAAGACACAGTTCACCTAAGCTACAGCACTGGATAGCTAGGAATGTGGTGTGGGGCTCAGATTCCTTAGAAGGCCATGAGCTATGTTGATGGATGCAAATATGGGAAACATTTTCAGGTGATACATATTGAAATACTGGAATCACTAGTTATATGTTCCTTCCCAAACAGTAGAGACTTCAGAAGAATGAGCCATCAGGGTTAACCTGAGGGAAGGTATCTATTAGGAGCATCTGTTTTATGCTTCCCCTGACTTGAAATCAAATTGATGTGCTTTTTGTCTTTAAGGTAGCTAAGCTCATTCAGAAGTAGCTGGTCATGACTCTGTAGCCTGGGATGTTCTCACCCATCCTGTGGCTTCTCCTTAGTCTGCAGGTTTTTAGCTGTTAGTGAAGCCTGTTTTTCTTACCATCTCTTGTAATTTAGGTGTTTGATCTCTAAGTAACAAGACCTTGTAAGCATCATGTTATTACAAATTGTTCATATAAAACAATGTTATTGATAAATTTCGGATAAGTTGACTTAGTTACTTTGCTTACTGCTTTTCTGACTAAGAGAAAAAATAGGACTGGGGATGTGGCTCAATTGGTAAAGTGCATGCCTGAAGCCCTGGGTTTCATCTCCAGCACTATATAAACCAGGCATGGTGGTGTACAACTATAATCCCAGTAGGATAGCAAGATGTAGGGGCAGGAGGACCAGAAGTTCAAGTTCACCTTGTTTATATAGTAAATTCCAGGCCAGCTTAAGTTATGTGAGACTCTGTCTTAATGACAGAGAGAGGGAGAGAGAGAAGAAAAGAAAGAGGGGTAGAGACAGAACGGGGAAGGAGAGATCTTTATCTTCAACACTAAATCTGTAGTCATTGGGTTGCAGTTTGCCAGGTGTGCCTGGTAACAATGTTTGTTTGTTTATTTATTTACTTATTTATTTATTTATTTTCTGTCTAGAAAACTGTGGAACATATACGAAGAACATGAGACCCGTATATCCTACCAAAACTTTTCCCAATCATTACAGCATTGTCACAGTGAGTGAAGAATTCAGTTTCTTTGTGTTCTTAGGAGGGAGATGTAATTAGGGCATTTTCCAGGAGAATAATTCAATTTCAGATCGGGAGCAAAATAACTTGTTTCCCAATGTGAGCTAAAGTCTGCATGTGCCCTTCTTTAGGGACTGTATCCAGAATCCCATGGCATAATCGACAATAAGATGTATGACCCCAAGATGAACGCTTCCTTTACCCTTAAAAGTAAAGAGAAATTCAATCCTGCGTGGTACAAAGGAGAGCCAGTAAGTTCTTTGTTTTGGCCTCTAAAATCATTTGTTATTATTACTTATTTTAATCAGAGTGAAATAAGCATATTCCATGAAGATTTTAATAACGGATTTCATTTCCTTATATCTGTGGCCATCTTTTCAGAAATGGAGGTGAATATTGATCATTTCATGTGGTTCGTTTGATTGCGTAAGTTAAGAGTAGTTTGTTTGGGAGCTGGATTTGGGTTGTACTAAGTCATTTTTCTTTTAGCTTGAGTCTTCTTTCTTGTAGTAGTAGTAATAGTCTGGCATGATAGTTTTTATTATTATCATATTTTATGTATTTGTGGTATATATTGTGATATTTTGATATGTGTACGTACTGCATACTGATCAAACCAGAGTAGTTTACATTTTTCAACTTCCTAAAAATTTAGTATTTTTGATTAACACAAAGATAAGGAGGTAGAAATGTTAACTACCATGATTTGATCAGTATGATTTATAGACAAGTATTGAAATATTATAGTTTCTCATAAATGTACATAGTTAATACCAGGGAATAATTTTGATCTTCACAAAGCTGCTTTGGTTTTGAGTGAGGTGAGCCTTAATTTTGTTTGTATATATGCCAATTTAGAAGATTCTTTTTAAATTATAATTTAGATGTGATCTATTTTTTCATTTTAATTGTGATACTAATTACACAGTGTCTGTTTCAATAATCTTGATATTTCTCTCAGAAGGAAAAGAGTATGCTAGTAAATGTATGTAGGTTATAAATTAAGGTTTTTGCATTGGCATTTACAGCTGTGAGACTCTGGACAAGTCTCCTTTTTCTGTGTCTGCAATATAGGTAATACTGTTTTAATAGGGTTGTATAAAGATTATTTACATATAATAATAATCTTTATAATGTAGGATAATGTAGGATTCTCATAGGAATACTGTTTAGACCTGTGACTGGAGTAATGAATGCTTAGCGTTAATATTAGTTATATTTGCAAAACGATCAGTAGATGAATCAGTATTTATGAACTTTTCTTCCTTTTGGAGAAACCTATGGTTTAGAGTTGTAGTTCTAAAAGTTGTAGGAGTTGACAGCTGATTTGAGTTCATCTTTTGTAGTTTAATTTAGTCTGTATTTAATTTTTTGTTTGCTGGAGTATATCGTATTTTATGATTTTAGTAGTTTAATTTCTGGAGCTTAATGACTGGTGACAGATGCCACATTGCAGCAGTGCCTGAAAAGACAACCTGACTCTTAGTATCCATCAAAGCTAAGAGTGATCTTGATCCATTCTGAGAACTTGTTCCTTCTGATTTCTCTTGGAAGTGTCACCCGAAATAAAAGGATTTGCTGTCTCTTATTGAAATAGTACATCAGGCATCATATGGAAAACGAGAAATTTGTCTTATTAGAGGAGTTTTCCCCTTCTGGCCCCCACTAACCTAAAACAGCACATACAATCACAAACAGATATTATAAATAATCCCACTTGTTGTTTACAGCACAAAGGTGATAATATTTCAAATATTTCAATAATATTTGCTGCTTTCAGTGCTTGATATTTTACAACATATATGCACACATACATTATGGGTCCAGCAGAAGGAAGCATCATGAAAAATTAAAGCTATATGTTTAGGTGATAAGAAGAGCCCCAGGGCCTAGTAAGGTTGTTTACACTGTAAACAAGCTGAGATAATGCTGACATCTCAAAACACAAGATTAACTTTGGTTATAAGGTTAGGTTAGTTTCTGTTTATAACAGAGGCCTTCCTAGAAGTCATCCCACAGTTGACCTTAAAAAATTATAGCACTTAAAAGGAATATACTGCTGTTTCATGAACATTTAGTCTCCTAAGAGGTGAATGTCTTCATGGTATCTTAACTTTGCTCCATTCTCTTCTCCAGATATGGGTCACGGGGAATTATCAGCAGATCAAGTCTGGCACATATTTCTGGCCAGGATCAGATGTAGAAATTAATGGAATTCTTCCAAATATCTACAAAGTATATAATGGGTAGGTATAGATGAACTTTCCCTAGGTTCTAGCATGTAGAACAGCTTATATTTCTTGTGTCCTCTTCTTTTTGTTGAGTCCTGAACTCTAGCATTTGAATGATGCTGTGAAGTCAGGGGTTTTAGAATAGGAGCTGTTTTACAGAGTTTTGGATGAATGGTAAAAAGTAAAATTAATAATGTATTTTGAAGAAATTATGACAAAATGATGTGTCCAGATCTTTGGGCAGCAATAAAAAATGAGGTCCTACTGGGTATGATAGTGCAAGGCTGTAATTCTAGTACTTGGGTGGCTAAGGCAGGAGGATTATGAGTTTCTCAGCCTAGGTTACATAGTAAGTTCAAAGCCAGTTCGTGTGAATCCAAGATGGGCCTGAGACCATAGTGAGACCCTGTCTCAAAAAAACAAGATAATGAAAATAAAGAAAGGAAAGAGAAAGATCAGAGACAGGGACAGAGAGAGACAGAGACAGACATACAGAGAGAGAGAGAGAGAGAGAGAGAGAGAGAGAGATCACAATAAAAGTGGAGCTCTGTCTGTGGAGACTACATATTTTAACCCTAGGAAGGGAAAGAACTAGGAGAAGGAAAGGATGTGCGTATTTAAAGATACACAGAGGAACTGTTACACCATAGTGGTGTCTGGAATAGTATTTAAAAGAAGATAATATATGTGATATCTTTGGAATATATTTGCTTTATAATGTAAGAAATTTATTAGGATAGCCTCCTCGTGATATTCAGTCACTAATGTATTGAGGAAAGATAAAAACATTAAGAAAGACGTTCATGGGTTGATTTTAGCAAGACTGCCCAAGTAATCTGTTTTATACTTCTGAAATTCGCTCTGCAAAAGCTGTACAATAAACTTGTCAAAATGTTTGCCACAAACCCCAGGCTAGAAAATGACAGCCATCTTCTGCTACTGTGTGTTCTGTATGGTTCACACAAACACAGTCTGTCTCTCCCCCTGTTGTTTTCATCCCATGTATGAAATTGTTGGTCAATGGCATTTGATATGTTAAGCACCGTGCTGGCATGTGGGATTAAAAGATTAGTGAGGAATATGCTATAGTTTTTCAAGATCTAGTATAAAGTATATAATTGTACCTAGGATTGGGCAAGGGAGTTGGAACTGGAGTTACAGGCAGTTGTGAGCCACTTGACATGGGTGCTGGGAACTAAACTCGGTTTGTCTGGAACAGTAGCAAGTGTTTTAACCATTGAACCATCTCTCTAAATCCAGAAAACAAAATTTTAAACCCAATTGAAACTTTCATTCAAATAAAGTTAAATTTTGTTTTTCATTAAAGAAGCAAATTTAAGTTAGAAAAATACAACTCTTTTTGGAGAGGTGTGGGGTGGGACAGGGTCTTGCTGTGTAGCCCGGTCTGGCTTCAAACCCACAATCCTTTTCATTAGCTTCTTGAGTACTGGGATTACAGAGTGACAAATAAAACACAAAAGACCTTGGCTCACATTAGTATCACTTAATTTCCATTAAGAAAAACATTTATATTTCACATACAATTTTTGCAGATTTGTTTTAATTTGCTTATTTTTAATTTCAGTTCAGTTCCATTTGAAGAAAGAATTGTAAGTATTCTTCAATGGCTAAAACTTCCTAGTGATGAAAGGTACGTAGACAGTTACTTTCAAGTATAAATACTCTTTTTGTTTTATAGACACTATGTACTTCTTTTAAAAAATAGACTACAGGAACTAGAGATATGGCTCAGTGGTTAAGAGCACTGGCTGTTCTTACAAAGGGTTCAGTTCCCAGCACCCACATGGTGACTAACAACCATCCATAACTCCAGTTCCAGGAGATCTGATGCCCTCTTCTGACCTCCATGGGCACTATGTGACATGGGTACACCTACCTGCATGCAGGCAATACACTCATATACATAAAATTTAAAAAAATTAAAAAAATAGACTACAAGACTGATATGCTGTCTTATAGCCAAATAAACTCTTTAGTGAACTATTGCAGCTTTATTTGAAAACTCTTACACCTGTAAATTATCTATCAGAGGTTTAATAATGTTACCCTGGTGCTATAGGATTTTTAAACAGGATCAACTGTTGGATTATTCTTTTCATTCTGTTTTTCAATGTGTTCGTAAAATATTACATTTTTGATACTGTTTGATTTAGACCACAATTTTACACTCTGTATTTAGAAGAACCAGATTCCTCAGGGCATTCACATGGACCAGTCAGCAGTGAGGTAAGTATATTTTTATCAATGATTGCTTCATGAAACCTAGTATTATCCAACTGAACTATGCTTTGGAGGAGTCTTCTGGAACATTCTGTAAGTTAGTATGATTTCTGGAAAAAGTGAGCATTACCCACAACTGAACTTAGCTAAAGAGTATACTTTAAACAAAGTTAGGAGAATTGTTTTTGCTTATGTTTTTAGTGCTGAACTGATAAATTATGTATTTCAATTCTGAATCCTTTATCACTCCATACTCCCCTTCTTTGCCCCTAAACCTGCGTGCTTTATGAAAAGTTTTTCAGTATCTGAGACTCCAAATTTCTATGACAATGTAGAATAGTGAGTCACATAGTAGAAACAGCCTCTTCCAGGTCTCCTCATTAGGAGATATTCACTTGCTGCCTGAAAGGCATGCTTACTACAGCACTGACACTGAGGAATGGAAGGTGTTATCAAAAGTAACGAAGTTGGCAAATAATCCTTGTTTATTGAGTGGTTACCCTGAAACTACAGGTGGGCAAGCAGCCCAGGGACTAAAGATCATAACGGGAATTTTCTTTGATCTGCCACTAATTCGAAACCATCAGATCCTGGTCATGGTCACCACCACTTAAAGTAACACTGCTTTCAGAGGTCACATGGCCATGGCATTTCTGTATCATGGAGTACAGGAAGCATTGGCATCCAAAATGATTTGAGTGTCTTCTGCTGTACTTCTCAGTTGGCTGTTCTTCTGATACTTGTTTTATCTGTGACCTAAGAGTCAAGTTGAAATACAAAATAAGTACATGGAAATACTGTTGGTCACAATGAAAGGGAAAAGAGGTATTGCCAGGTCTAGCTGTCTTTTGCCTCCTATGAGTCTAAAGGACAAGAGACCAGAAACTTATACTCTTTCTTAGTTGCTAAGGTTTACCCCCAAATTCATGATGGTTTCCCATTCAGCTGACCAGGGCTTGATAGTTTGTGAGTGTCAAGGAGTCTGCATCACAGATCCAGATGAAAGCCAGGCCTGACATGCCCATTGTGAGTTCTGTTTTGGGGTATTCCTGTTTGTGCTACTTGGTGCACTATTGCTAACTGTAGTAAGAAGGGTGGAAACCAAAGCATATTCAGTTTTTTTCAGTTGAAGTTCAACAACTGCATAGACCACCTTGCCTTGATTTCCCTGACCCTGTGTCTGCCTAGACTTGCCCCTCTGAAAGGGTAGATACTACTTTCTGTCAATTTCACATGAGACAAAAGAGAGGGAAGCTATAGGAAGACTGGCCCTCACCTAGGTCTGTTTCTGTCTTCATACATACTTCATAATCTTTCCGCCGAAGTATTCTTCCATATTCCTCCATCAGCCCTATGCTAGTCTGTAGCCGCTTCGTGCCATGCTTTGACTCTGTCCTCTGAAATGCTCCCTGCTAGAGGTGTGGTTGTGAAGATGCGTGCCCCAAACCTGACCATGTCACAAATGGTTATTGCTGATTTGACCACTTGACCAGGCAGCCAGTGTAATTGTGATTTGACCACTTGACCAGGCAGCCAGTGTAATTGTGATTTGACCACTTGACCAGGCAGCCAGTGTAATTGTGATTTGACCACTTGACCAGGCAGCCAGTGTAATTGTGATTTGACCACTTGACCAGGCAGCCAGTGTAATTTTTATTATTTCACTTCAGGCAATGATGCCTAAGACACATGACTCAATCAATTTGATTAAAAAAAAAAACAAAACAAAGCAAAAACTCCAAAGGACATTTTGCAGTTGTAAGTTAGGAGAACTCATGTAAGTTGGGTGTTTTGCTTGCATGTACGTAAGTGCACCACAAGCATGTAGTGCCCATGGAGGCCAGAAGAGGATGTTGGATCCCCTGGAGCTGGAACTACAAAAGGTTGTTAGTGGTTATGTGGGTGCTGGGAACCAAACCTGGGTCCTCTAGAAAAAAGTAAGTACTTTTAACCATGGAACCATCTCTCTAGCCCCAAACCCACATTATATTTAAAAGTTCAAATTTGAAATTCATATTGTTTGGCTGTTTCAGCGAAGGAAAGACCACATTGAGGAAGCCTGTCTCATTGAAGTAAAATATACGTTATAAAAGAAGTTTAAGCTGATTGGATAGATTACAGAAAACACAGGCAAAACTGAACAAGAATTTTCCTTATGTGGCTTTATAAGGAAAGGAAAATTTAATGCCAGAAAGCAGCTTACCCAAACTACTGGCCATTCTGTGCCCTTGAACTATTCATATGCAAAATATATGCAGCTTGTAAGGAAATAAGGGGTTCCAATCCTAAGAGCTTTGAATGGAACTAGAAGCATTTCATACATGATTTCACTACTTTTGGAAAATTAGGAAACATTGTACTTACAGAGTGACTGTTTAAATTATTTAATAGTTCAAGGAGAAATTGATGATAAAAAATAGAATGGTAATTGAGAATGCATTGGTTTCTGCCCCAACACTACAGTCTTGAGCTGGTATTATTTTGGCTTAAAGTAGATCTAGTTTAAGAAGAAGCACTTAAATCTCCAGAGAGAAAGCACATTGGACCAGCTAATATCACCCCCAAATGTATGGTTGAGCAGATACAGAATTTCAGTCTTTCTATTTTTAATAATTAGCAGTTATTCCATGATTCTTGACCTGTGTTGGTCTAATGTGAACTGTCATAGTTGTATTTCCTATCTCCCTTCCTCCCCTTCTCCCTCCCACATTTGTTGGTTTGTTTCTTTTTTTTAAAATGGGGCTTTGTATAGAAATAGCCTTCAGTATGGAATGTATTACGAGATTGCTGCTTCCCATTCTTAGGTCATCAAAGCCTTGCAGAGGGTTGATAACATGGTTGGCATGCTGATGAATGGCCTGAAGGACCTGAGCCTAGATAAATGCCTGAACCTCATCCTTATTTCAGATCATGGTAATCTGAGTTTTTAACATTTGCTCTTCTTGGTTAAATGGTGTTTTAAAAAGTGTTGACTTTAGACAGGTTTGATGGTACACGCCTTTAATCTCAGCACTTGGGAGGCAGGGGCAAGGAGGATCTCAGTGGGTTCAAGGCCAGCCGGTCTACATAGTGAATTCTAGGTCAGCCAGGGCTGCATAGTGAGATTGTTGCCAAACCAAAACAAACAACAAGTTGACCTGATTGGTTTTCATTTTATTATTTTTACTAAATGTTATAGATAATACTTCCTTTTAAAGGCATAGTTTCTTATGGAAAGTTTTTAGGAATATATATTAAATATACAGTAGAAGTGAAGCACAGAATTTACAGTGACTTGTAAATTACAGAGACTTACAAGTCTTAATGTTTCTAATTTCAGAATTGAGAAAATTCTACATCAATTTTTTTTTTTTTTTTTTTGAGAAAAGATCTCCTTATAGCCCCAGATGGCCTGGAACTTGCTATGTAGAGCCAGGCTGGTCTCAAGCTCACAGAGATCCACCTGCCCCAGGCTCCCAAATTCTGGGATTAAAGGTGTGTACTGCCACACCCAGCTCTACAAGATTTAAAAAGTTAAATTTTTTTTTCCAACATTAAATTTTGGTAGCTACATTTTAGCATTGTTGGAACAGATTCATATGTATCTCTCAATTTGTTTCAGTGTGGTAAATCTGAGTTTGGAGGTGGCATATATTAATTTTGATATTTCAGTTTCTTGTAATACAGATTTTCATTTTTATATTTAATTTTTTGTGTGTGTGTGTGTGTGTGTGTGTGTGTGTGTGTGTGTGTGTACACATGTATCAAACTCAGGTTGTCAGGCTTGATGGCAAGTACCTTACCAGCTGAGCTATCTCACCAGCCTTCAAAATGCAATTTTTAAAAACTTTTGGTTATTTTGAGACAGGGTCCCCCTATAGCCCCAGCTGACTGAGAAATTCACTATATAGACCAGGCTGGCCTTGATCTCACAGAGATCTGATTGCCTCTGCCTCCAGAGTGCTGGGACTAAATGCTTAGGCCACCATGCCTGGGTTTTTCAAAATGCATTTTTAAAAATTTAATGTTTTTAAAAAATATTTATTATTTTTATTTTATATGCATGAGTGTATTACCTGCATGTGTATAAATGCACCCATGTCATGTAATGCCCTGTCAGATCCCCTGGAACTGGAGTTACGGACAGTTGTTAGCTGCCATGTGGGTGCTAGGATTCAAACCCGGGTCTTCTGCAAGAACAGTCAGTGTTCTTAACCACTGAGCCATCTCTCCAGCCCAAAATTTAATGTTTTTTAATTTTTTTATTGAGCTTGTAATTTCATACGACTTTAATCAAGTTTAGACCCCCTCCCCTGTCCTACCTTCCCCATCCCTCCACCAGACCTCATATGCTCCACTGCACATGTTAAGTTCTAGCCAGTCAAGCATTTATACCCAGATGTCTTTCAGCGTAAATTCATCCACTGGATTCTAGTTAGCCCATCTAGAGATGGTATATAAGGCATACTCTCCCTCACCCAGTAGCAAGTAGTCTCCAGTATTTCTCAGTCTAGTACTACAACTGCCCATTTCTCTCCTCCCCTCTGGAGGAGTTGGTATGGGTCCTGTGCTCCATGCCACCATTGCCACAAGTTCACATTTTATGATGCATGATTGTGTACAGTTTTGGGATTACAGAGTAGTGTCCATACAAGAAAGTAGAAAATATACCCTTTCTATTTGTTTTTGTTAACATTGCTCTTTCTTTTTTCTTTAGAATTATTTAAGGAAAGTCATCTTAGAAACTGTCCGAAGGGGCTGGAGAGATGACTTAGGGGTTAAGAATACTTGCTGCTCTTCTAGAAGACCTAGGTTCCACTCCCAGCACCCACACGATGGCTCACAACTGCCAGTATGCATGTGGTGCACATACATACACTCAAGCACACACACATACTCATAAAATGAACTAAATAAATCAGCCAGGCATGGCGGCACACCTTTAATCCCAGCACTCAGGAGGATGAGGCAGGTGGATCTCTGTGAGTTCAAGGCCTACATAGTGAGTTCCTGGTCTACATAGTGAGTTCCAGGTCAGCTGGGGCTACAGGGAGACCCTGTCTCAAAAAAACTAAGAACAAAATAAAAAATAAAATGAACTAAATAAATCTTGAAGAATAAAAAGAAGCAGTCCTATAATGTATGCTAAAGAGGCTCTGATCCTACAACAAGACTGAGATGTGTCTGTACGCCCAGTTAAAATATTAGGTGATTTTTCCGGGCGTGGTGGTGCATGCCTTTAATCCCAGCACTCAGGAGGCAGAGGCAGGTGGATCTCTGTGAGTTCAAGGCCAGCCTGGTCTACATAGTGAGTTCTAGGACACATGGGGCTACAGGGAGACCCTGTCTCAAAAAGACCAAAAAGACCGAAAAAAAAAAAAAGTGATTTTGGCAAATGATCTCTTAAACTGTGATGGCATCCTGCTTTGTTCACATGCTGATTTTATAGCATAAAAAATAAAAAGGAACTCTAAACACCAAACTTTTGGGGGAAGGAAAGGGAAAAATGTGAAGTGGATATAGATGGAATTTTGTGTCCTGTTTATCTGCTGTTCAGATAATGAGTACTAAGCTCTAACTATGTATATAATTAATTAAATTCTGGAAGTGAAAGAAATTCTGCTTTGTGTATTAATATTTTTTTAGTCAAGTTACAATACATTCTATGTTTGATTTCTCCTAGGCATGGAACAAGGCAGCTGTAAGAAGTATGTGTACCTGAATAAATATTTGGGGGATGTTAATAATGTTAAAGTTGTCTATGGACCTGCTGCTCGATTGAGACCCTCTGATGTTCCAGACAAATACTATTCGTGTGAGTGTCTGTAATATCTTTAGATATTATTACAGCAACGTGTGTCTAAACTATAGGGAATTGAAATTATCAATTAAATCTTAAGTGTAGATATTTTGTACTAAAATGAATTTTGTGGGAGTGGAGATAGTCTACCACTTATCTAGTTGGTGTTCATGGATTAAGCACATTACTTGTTGATCTTAATAAAATTTATTGTTATAGCCTGTGTTTTTCAATTAATTTATTATTTTAATTTTATTTGTATGAGTGTTTAGCCTACATATATGTAAGTGCACCATATACATGCAAACCCACAGAGGCTAGAAGAAGGCATTGGATCCCCTGGAACTTGAGTTGTGTTGCTCACCATGTGGGGGTTGGGAACCAAACCTGGAATCTCTAGCGAGCAGCCAGTGCTCTTAACTGCAGGGCCATCTCTCCGGTCCCCTGAAGTCTGTGTTTTACTTACTAGTTTCATACAATGTTTATGATTGTATGAAAAATTCAACTGATTATTTAAGGTTAGATAATTAATTACATTACATTAAAAAAGCCCACATCATCTTAGAGTAATGTTAAATTATAATGAGGAATGAGGCCAAGATTATTAATTCAATAGGCATTTGATTCTTGTACTTAGAAATAACTTCCTTAAGCCAGTCCGAAAAGCAATAAGCATGCATCTTTTACACAGAGAAGGAGGAGAATTTTGACATTCTTTCTTGACTACATTGAAACACAAACTGCCAAGGAATGTTTAAAGACATTCGTTCTTTTACAGGTCAAGCTTATTTTATAACTGTTTCCAATTTCTGTTACCCATGTTTTATTTCCATTCTTGATTTTGTTTCTATTTTGAAATAATTAGTTTTGCAAAGGAAATAGAATCTTCTCTGAGTTAACAGATTTGGATTATATTTGGGCCTTGAAATGAAATAGGTTTCGCTGAAGAAAAATAGATTTTACTCTAGGAAAATGGTTAGGCAAGAATACACAAGGCTCCATTTTAACAACACAAATTTCTTATAGTTTTTTTTTAATCTGGAAAAGTAGAGCAGTCAACCCTCTATTTACAAAGTTTCCATGAAAGTCTGTTGATTCAACCAACTGTGGATCAAGAAATTTTTTTAGTGTTTTATTTATTATTTTTATTTTATTTGTGTGAGTGTATTGCCTGAATGTAAGTGCACCTGTGTCATGCAATACCCGAAGAGTCAGAAGAGAGTGTCAGATCTTCTGGAACTGGAGTTAGGGGCAGTTGTTAGCCACCATGTGGGTACTGGGAATCGAACCCAGGTCCTCTGCAAGAGCAGTCACTGCTCTTAACCAGTGAGCCATCTCTCCAGCCAGGATCAAAAAATTTTTAAAAAGGAAAAAAATAATGTCTCTTCTAAGCACATACAGATATTTTGCTTGTCATTATTCTCTAAGCAATAGAGTATAACACCTAATTACGGTATACTTGCATTGTTATTGGGCATTACAAGTAACAGAGCTGGTATAAAATATACAGACGCATGTGTGTAGGTTATATGCAAATACTGCATCATATTATATGCAACTTAGGCATCTGAGGATGTTAGTATCTGTGGGAAGGCTCTGAAAGTATTTTCCATGGATACAGAGGGGCCATTATATCTCATTATTATAAAACCTGTTATAGAAAACTTAGAGACTTTGACATTCTCTTGAGATTTTTGGGATGGGGTTGGTAATAGCTACAGCTTTGTTCAAATTGAGGCTCCAAATTTCCAAAATTAAAGCAAAAACTATGTACTAATTCATCTATATATGTACAATATATATTCTTCATCTGAGTAATTTTCTCTACTCTACATAGAAATAAAAAGAGAAGTAAAGGGAAATTTAGAAAGCTAGACAGTTATTGATGTGTAGCACAAAGTGCAGTTAGTAAATCCAAAGAGCTTACCTTTGAAATTCAGAATTTAAACTAATCAACTTGCCCTCTGTCCTAGTTTGTCTCTCCATTGCTGTGACAAAACACTCTGACCACTACCAACTTGGGGAGGAAAGGGCTTATTTTTTTATCTTACATCTCCTGGGTCACAGTTTATCAGGGAGCCCAAGGTAGGAACTCAGGGCAGGAGCCTGGAGCACAGGCAATGCTGCTTACTGGCTTGTTCCCCTGGCCCCTGCTCAGCCTGCTTTCTTATGCAACACAGGCCCACTTGCCCCGGGGTGGCACCACCCACAGTAGGCTGGACCTTCGCACATCACTCAACAATCAAGATGCCCTGTGGACATGGCCACAGGCCAGCCCAATGAAGGCAATTCCCCAACTGAGGTTCTCTCAACCCAGGTGTGTCAAGTTGACACTAAATCTATCCAGCACACCCTCTCTTTTGTGTCTCAGAGGCTCTCTTATTTGAAAATTCTAGAATTATCACTAAATTTTGAAATATACAAGGTAAAAAATGGACTTCTCTGTCCTTCACAACTCAGTTCCCCTCTCTAGAGAACAACCTTTAAATTTGGAATGTGTCTTCCTAGTTATTTTTCTGTAATGTACAGAATAAAACAATAAAACACACATTTTTATTGTTACACAGTAAAGTCATCCCTAGATCTAGATGGATAATTGGATAGATATTTGGATAGATGGGCATATGGATGGATATTTGAATGCATGGATTTATGTATGGACAGGCAGATGAACAGTCAGATAGATGAATAGGCAAGCGTATGGATACACAAATGGATGGGTATGTAGATGTGTGGCTGCTTTATCATGTAGCAATATAACACCATTTCTTGACCATCATTAAAAAATGGTCCCTAAGATTTGTCTGTTCTTTTCAGTGGTCATGAAATGATGTAATAAATGAGCTGTTTGAAATTTGCTGTTGGGGATGAGGGTATAACTCTATTTGTAGAGGGCATGCATTAATTAAAAAAAAAAAAAAGCTTTGGTATTTGATTAAAGAGCTTAACATTGTAAATTTTTGTATCATTTTTACTTTTACTTATAATATCATCGGTTACTAATTTGTATGTTTTCCTCCTTCAGTTAATTATGAAAACCTTGCAAGAAATCTTTCTGTGAGTATCTTTGCTTTTCCATTATTTAGTTACTGCTATTTTTTAAATATACATTTAGATAAAAGGTTCAATATCTGCTCTTTGGATTATATGTTTAGAATTTTTTTAGTATGTGGGCCAATTTGTAAAATTTACAGATTGTAAGATCTTTAAAAATCTGTCCCAAGCTGGGTATGGTGGTGGGTGCCTTTAATACCGGGACTTAGAAGGGAGAGGCAGGCAGATCTCTGTGAGATCAAAGCCAGCCTGGTCTGCATAGCAAGTTCTGGGCCATTTGGGGCTACAGGGAGATTGTCTCAGAAAAAAAAAGAATTCAAAAGTTTGAATTTGGAAATTTTTCATATTTTATTTTTTAGGATTATAAAATGAACATGATGGCACCATAAAAAATTGAGGAACAGAAAGAGGGGCATGACTGTAACAGCGTAAACACTGTTAACATTTCCCTCTGATTCTGTTACCCTTTTGGTGCTAGAAATTGAACCCAAGGAGTTGACCATTTTGTGCTATGCTGTGTCATTGAGCTACACTTCTATCTTGTTTTCTGCTCTTGTAAATACCTATTTTTATTTATTTTTAAGTATATTTGATTTACTTTTATCAATTGCATTACAACCTTTATCAAGTAAATACCCATTTTTAAAATAAATTTTTGGTGTTGGAGAGATGGTTCAGTGCTTAAGAGCACTGGTTGCTCTTGCAGAGGACCCAGGTTTAGTTCCCAGCACCCACATGGCGGCTAACAACCATCCATAATTCCAGTTCCAGGGGATTTGATGCCCTCTTCTGACCTCCATTTCATGATATGGGCTCATTTACATACATGCAGGCAATACACTCATATACATAAAATAATAAAAAAAAATAAGAGTATCAGTTTGAGGGACTGGAGAGATGCCATGCAAGTGCAAGGACTTGGGTTTGAACAGGGTTGAGAGAAGAAACACAAAATCACATGTGGTGGTCTGTGGGATGGCCCTGAGTAAGGCCCACTC
>NW_008358774.1:9472287-9505646 GCF_000622305.1 Nannospalax galili | reverse complement strand
AGAAGAGGGCATCAGATCCTCTGGAACTGGAGTTATGGATGGCTGTTAGCCACCATGTGGGTGCTGGGATTTGAACCTGGGTCTTCTGCAAGAACAGTCAGTGCTCTTAACCACTGAGCCATCTCTCCAGCCCCATATTGATTATTTCTAATGATCTATACTACTGTATTACCACTTCCCATTGCATCTTTTCTACACAGTACAGTTATGTCTAATAACCCTTCGAAGTCTAACTGTTGTTGAAAGCACTTTATAACAAGCAACTGACTTTATTCATATGGTTTCTAACTTTTCATTTTATTTATACAAATCTGTCAGCAAACCTCAGCTTGTTGGGGTATTCATCAAAATATTTGAATGCTTAAAAGTGTACGTATTTCAAAACTTGATCGTTAAATCTTTTGGTAGTCACCCACCAAACCATGAGCAATGATAAATGCCTCTGTCTAGCAAAACCTAAGCAGTGAACCACAACTAAGTCACACCTTCTCCACTGTGAGAAAGCTGTGTGCTTGGAATAGAAGAGAATGCAAAATGACCAATCCTTACCTTCACAGGAGACTGGGTCGATAATGACTACTACATAGGATATCCAAGCACCGGGGTATAACCCAGTGCTTAAGTGTTTACCTAGCGTGTTTGAGGCTCTGGGTTAAAAACTATGAGCATTTCTTGGGCTGGGGAGATGGCTCAGCAGTTAAGAGCACTGGCTGCTCTCGCAGAGGATTGAAGTTTGGTTCCCAGCACCCACATGGCATCTAACAACCATCTGTAACTCCAGTTCCAGGGGATCTGATGCCCTCTTCTAACCTCTGCCAGCATTGCACAACATGAGTGCACTTACACACATGCAGGCAGTACACTCATACACATAAAAATAATAATAATAAAACCATGAACATTTCTTTAGGCCACAGCATTATTAAGTTTTTGTAAATGACCTGCAAGAAAAGTTGAACCCAAAAGAAGAGTAGAGATAATGAAGTTCTCTCAAGTCATAGCTATAAGTTACAGCACAGCCAGGATTTTAGACCTCTTTTTCCCTTGATGCTAAAGCTTATCCACCCCTGTCTTTTATCTCATGGACAAACCAACTCTATGCAATACATTATAAAGGACAAAACCCAGGTCTTTCAAAGCCAGGTGGTTTTATTTAGTTTATGTTACTTTAACAAATTATTTATTTTATTAATGAAAATGGTGGCATGGTTGTCAGTTATGTTCAGTGAGTAGCCTTTATGTTACTAATTCATATATATCAAAATTAGGAGTCCATCAGAAAGGAAATATTGTGGAAGTGGATTTCATGGCTCTGACAATCTGTTTTCAAATATGCAAGTGAGTAAAACTTCTGTATTCAACAAAATAGAACTAATCTGAAGAAAGCCTGATAAATAACATTGGAGACTTAAAAACTCAAACTTGCCAGTGTCTTGAATGAGAATTATTATAGCTATTTTTCTTTGGAAAGAACTTTGTTAATATTGTTTATTCATGTTTCAATGGACATGGAACTTATAACACCTGCTTACTGTGTTTCTAACAGTCTATTTGCACATATCTGTGCCATATGAAATATATTGGCCTATGGTAAAAGCCAGTGTTTTAAGAGAAGTTATCATACTTAAGTTCTGAAAGGAGATAATACTTTGCATTTGCTTCATGCTTTTACATTTTTAGTATAGTTACAATGATTATCTAATTCGCTCTTTGCAGCACGTGTGAGTTTGGCAGGGTGAGGTATATACCATTTCATAGAAGAAAAATCATTTCATCATTTATTATGTTCTGATTGTCAAACCAGATTATAGTAAAACTAAGAGAAATGTCCTAGATGTCTTTAGGTTGTATATGTAATGAGAATTTAAAAAATATCTCAGAAAGCCCACCAGCCATGGTATTTATCCCTTTTATATATTTGATTATATATATATAATATATATGTATAGATAGATGTACATATATGTATATAATACAGACAATATGAATTTTTGACTTAGTACATGTATAACTAAACTGCACTGATAAGCCTTTGCTTTTCTGGTCAATTCAGGCTCTCTTTATTGGCTATGGACCTGCATTCAAGCATGGCATTGAGGTTGACTCCTTTGAAAACATTGAAGTCTATAACTTAATGTGTGGTAAGTGTGAACCATCCATTTCCTCTCTTCTGAAGACAGGTGAAGTAAGGCACATGGTGGACAGCTGTGTGGGGATGATGGTGAAGTACGGCAGAGCCCCATGCTTTCATGTTCTTTTTCCTGACCGAGAGTCACTGAAAGAATGTGCAGAGCATGATGTTATATGACTTACCCAAGCTTTCCTTTATGTAGCACTTTGTGAAAGTTCAACATTCAGAGCCCTGGGATTAATTTTATAACATTTGACTCAGAGCAGTGATGGAAGCCATTGAAAAGAGCATCCACACACATGTGACAGACATACACCACACAGACACATACAGATGTACATACGCACACAAACACACACAGAGAGATAAGTGAATAAATAAATAAAATATACACAAGCAACAAATTCATAAATAGTCCAAAAAGCTGAGAATATTGTTTCCGTTCTTGCTAAAGAACAAAAGACTCAGATATATTAGAACTAAAAAAAAAAATAAATGCATAGTATAAATTGATTTACTTCTAAGTAACTCTTTACCTTTCTTGTAATTATGCAGATTTATTGGGTTTGACCCCGGCTCCTAATAACGGGAGTCATGGAAGCCTTAATCACCTTCTAAAGGAGCCTGTCCACATCCCACATCATCCCAAAGAAGAGCATTCCCTGGCACCATGTGCCATCAAAGCAGTATCCAGCAGTAACTTTGATTGTACATGTGACCCCTGGGTAAGTATTGTTACAAAGCTTAAACGGTGCATAGTTCGTGTGTGTGTGTGTGTGTGTGTGTGTGTGTGTGTGTGTGTGTGTGTGTCTATGTGTGGCATGTGCTGCAGAAATAAGATGAAATTAAGGGACTGGAGAGATGGATCAGCAATTAAGAACATTGGCTGCCCTTGTAGAGGACCCGGGTTTGATTCCTAGCACCACATGGTGGCTAACAACTGTCCTAACTCCAGTTCCAGTGGGTTTGACACCCTCTTCTGACCTCTATGGGCTTTGCATGACATAGGTGCACTTACATACATGCAAACACTCATACACATAAAATAAAAATATTTCAAAAAAGAAACAAGATGAAATGAAAATATATGAATGAGAGGTAGCATATTTATTTATTACTCATCCATATATTTAAGTTATAATTCTAAGGACACCCCCAGGCCATTTATTACATAATTTCCCACCTAGCTTTTACATCTTTAGTGGGTGCTGTGATCCCCAGGGGCATGTGGGGTGAATTCTAGAGGATCCCTTGAACATTCTGAATCATGGAGTCTATGCTGTTGTCCCAGCAGTGAGGTCTTGAGGACAGAGTAAACATATCATAATGAATGCTCCTTCTCTAAAATGCTGCCCAATGTACTCTAAATGTGGGGAAAAATAGCAGTTTTGGGGGTACAAATGGATGTATGGCACTGTTTCATTTTTATTATTGTTTTCATCAGAGTTGTAACTAACTTTTAAAAAATTATCTTGTGTGTATGAATGAGTGTTTTGCTTGTATGCATGTGTATGCTCAAAGTGTGTACCTGCTGCCTGTGGAGGCCAGAAGAGGGAGTCAGATCCTCTGGAACTCAAGTCATAGATAGTTGTGAGCCTCCATGTAGGTGTTGAGAACAAACCTGGGTCCTCTGCAAGAGCAGTGATTGCTCAACCGCTGAACAATCTCTCCAGCCCATGAGTTGTAGTTATCTTAATAATTACTATGATGCTTGTGTCTTACAGGTTGCTGTAAGATAGTAAAAATGCCCAATAAGTTATGAACCAATTGAAAACCCCCATGAAGTTAGCAGTTATAGCTTATTGATTTAAGCTTATTGAAGAATGGTTGGAATAGGAGTCAGCACTTCTATTTTTCAGTTATCATAGATAATTTTGTCTATTGCAACTGTTATTTCCTTCTTTTATCCTTTGTCAAAGAAGGAAAACCTTTCCCTTATATACTACTGTTGTAAATTTTATCTTTGTTCTATGTTAAATTAATTAAGCTATAGAAGTTGTATACTACACAATTAAAACATGTCTCTCAATCCTTAAAAATAGATTTATAATCTTTTATTTTAGATTGTGCCAATCGTGGACTTTGAGACACAGTTTAATCTGACCATGAAAACTGGTAAGGCATGTTATGCTCAGATCCGCACTATGAAAGCAGACTTTCCTCATTGGTGTGAGCCACAGAGAGTTCTTTGGAGACCTTATTTAGGAATAACCAATACAATAAGGAAGCAGAAGGCCATGAGATGAGTCATAGAGGTCCCTTTGCCAAACACTCTCACTTGTTAGTCATAGGGCAAGAAAGGTTATTTTGCAGTGGAAATGGTGGATAGCCTATTTTGTGGAAGCTGGGTCTCTTTTTTTTCTGAATATGATGAATGTATTTTGATAGGTTTATAGGAAAACCTTAGATTTCCATTTACAATATGTGGTAATTTTCTGTTTTCTAAGTTCTGAGTTAATTACAAGAGGTTATAAATTGATTTATTTACCCAAAGCTAGTTCCTTGTCACTTTTGAATGAAAGTTATGAATATGTAGGCAACTGATGAAATATTTCAATTGTGACCTGGATAATCAGATTCACTTTGGTACAATTTCTGATCTTTAAATGACATGCATGACTGGCATTTTTCCTTGCTGGAATAAAGAGGTAAATAAATTCTGCATTAATCCTGATATAACTATGTAAAAATCCCTCCTGTAATTGCTGAGATTAGGGGGCTCTTTTATCCCCAGTGTAGCAAAGTGTGAAGTATAACACCTTCAGAACTGGGTGGATCTGTCTGAACTCATGAGCTCAGAAACTACGTCATGGGGAAAGTAACCTCTGCAAACTGCCATCACCTCATCTGTAAAATATGCACAATCTTAATTCACAGGGTCATGCAAGAACTAGATGATGGAAAACAGTTCTGCAAAGCCCTTTACATTTGGAAAAAGGCCAATAGACCACACCTGTAGTGTTAGCATTTCAGTTAGTTTAGTTTCATAATTTCAGTTCTGAGTCTTTGCTTTGTAAGTTTCCACACATGCTTTCTTCAGTGTCTATTAAAGAATAATTAAAATGAGGTTAAGGACTCTGGGGGAACTGGGGATGTAGCTAAATTTGTAGATTGCATGTAGGAAGCCCACAGTTCAATCTCCAGCACTGCAGTAAAGCCAGGTATAGTGCTACACACCTGTAATCCCAGCATTCAGGAAGTAGAAGCAGGAAGATCAGAAGTTCAAGGTCAGCCCTGGCTACACAGCAGTTTTGAAACTAGCCTGGACTACATTTAGCTGTTCAAACATTATTTTCATAGTATAAGACCTAATTAACTAGAATTTTTCACAACTCGAGGTAGCATCCTCCTGTAATTTCTCAACAGCACATCGATATCTCAGTGAAAAAGGAAACGCTTCAGTGATTCACATTTGTGTTGCTTATAGTGCTGCTCTCTATAATGTATGTGTTTTATAGCAAAAAAAAACAATTTCCCATATGCCTAAGTAGAAGAAAGTGTTAAATGAGTATATCGTTGTGTAGTAGCAAATAATGCACATGAACTATATTTAAAACATGCTTTCATTTTCCCCTTATGACCCAAGTAAAGAGTATTGGCTATAGTACTATGCCCTATGGAAGGCCCAGAATTCTCCAGGAGAAACACAGCATCTGTCTTCTTTACCACCAACAGTTTGTGAGTGGGTACAGCCAGGACCTCCTTATGCCCCTCTGGACATCCTACACCGTATTCAGAAATGCAAGTATCTGTCACCTCTCGCACTTGCTGAAAGCATAGCTTCCTGCTGTTTATCTAGTTTAGTATCTGCTTTTGATGAGGGAGCACTGAACAGAATCAGAAAAATTAGGACCCAGTTTTAGATCTTTGATTATTTAGTTATATGACTTTGAGACTCAGAGCAAACTTCTCAGTGATTCTTCTTCAACCTCCTTCACCCCCTGTTTTTATTTATTTATTATTTGTTATATTTTATTTATTATTTTTACTTTATTTGTATGAATGTATTGCCTGCATGTATGTAAGTGCACCCATGTCATGCAATGCCATGGAGGTCAGAAGAGGGTGTCAGATCTCCTGGAACTGAAGTTATGGACAGTTGTTAGTTGCCATGTGGGTGTTGGGAATGGAACACCAGTCCTCTTAACCACTGAGCCATTTCTCTAGCCCCACACCCCCTATTTTGAATGTTGTATGATTATGATGTTTAATCTTAGGATGTCAGATTGGCAGTCACCCACTCATTTCTAAATGCACAGCTCTGTGAGCACAAGTATTTTTCCTTAACTGAACAAATCTAAGCAGACCCTGAGAGCTCATTCATGTCACTGCCTTCCAACTGCCTGAGGACCCCAGCCCAGTTGGGGAGGCAGTCACCTCCTCTCTCTGCCCTCCCCCCACAACACCAGAGCAGAGGGGCCTTGCAAAGAGCAAGGACAAATAACCCAGAATAATACCACCATCCTCCCTCATCCCAGCCCCTGGTGCTATGGTGGAAAGAGCATGGTGAAGGAAAGGGACTTGGACAGAGAGACGGGAAGGAGGGGCTTGCATAGCACTGGATTTCTAAACCACACAGACCAGACTTGCGGGTGACTGGCAAGGTATAAAGATACTCTTCAGGGACAGAAATCATAGCTGGATTTAATAAAGTTACTGTCAATACTCACTGAGATTGCAAATCAAAGGCTAGGGGTTTGTGTATATGTATGTAACTTCTGTGTTAAAATCTGTATGGTACATACATGTTCACATATTTATGGACAATTTCTTGAATATCTTTTTCTAATCTTTGAAGACTGCCTTCAATCAATCTCTTTCTTGGCTTTGTGCTATGTTGCGTTCTCCATGTTTGGTGGGTACCTTTTTCCATTTTTTATTGTTTAATGCCTAAGTTTGCAGTGGTCACTGACCTAACTAAAGCTGTGTGAACTCACAGTCGTCACCACCTCTCCAGTGAATCTCCTTCCTCTCTGAGAAACTTCTGGCTGTGTTTTTGAATATGGAAGAGTGATTGTTATTTCTGAAAACCAGTGTTTTAACACGCATGATGTTTAAAACTGTAAAGATAAGGCAAAATCATCACAAAAGAATAGAAAGATACTTGCACGTATGTGAATGAATAGTCTTACCTTTCTAAAGAGTAAGACTTCATGCATTTAGGAAACATGAATGCATCAGTAGAGAAATGGAAAACTGGAGAGGGATGTGTCTGCATGCCTGTGCGCTGCAGTTCAGCTTTAGCTGTGCTTTTCCTTTGCAGTTCTGTGTCTGATACCTAATGGTTCTTTGCCTTTTGTTTTTCAGGACAATTTCTCTACAGATGATTTTTCCAACTGTCTCTACCAGGACCTTCGGATTTCTTTTAGTCCTATCCATAAATGCTCCTTTTATAAGAATAATGCTAAAGTGAGTTATGGGTTCCTCGCCCCACCAAGTAAGTATCCCCCCCCCCTTCCCTTTCCTTCCTCTTTGCTTGCTTTCCTTTTTCATACTTGTAATCTCTCATTACAAGGCTGGGGGTGTGACTCACTGCTAGAACCTTTGCCTAGCATATATAAGACCCTAAATTGGATCACTAGCACCAAAGGTAAATAGCAATAGTAATAATAATAATAATAAATAGTAATATTAAGAAATCGGTGAAAAATATTTCATACATTATGAACAAGGCACCATGCATAGCCTTGAAAATTGTACATTAGAAACATAATTGGGAAAAAGTACGACTGTCTAAAACTTGAATTTTATGAAACTTTTTGTATTTGTTGGAGGGAAGCAGGTAGAACATTCTTTGCTTTGGTTTCTGCATTTCCTTGGAATGGAATTTGAGAAAACATGGTGACAGTAAAAGGCATGGTGGCCCACACCTTTGATCCCAGTACTCGTTCTGCATTTCCTTGGAATGGAATTTGAGAAAACATGGTGACAGTAAAAGGCTACATTGGGCCCGGCATGGTGGCCCACACCTTTGATCCCAGTACTCTGGAGGGAGAGGCAGCTGGATCTTTGTGAGTTCAAGACCAGAGCCTGGTCTACATAGTGAGTTCCAGGTCAGACAGGGAGACCCTATCTCAAAAAAAGACCTAAAAAAAAAGGCTGCATCAGAGCTCTTGGGAAGGAATGGAGCTTTGTTGTTTACAGTGAATTGGGTTAAGGTGGAACCTGCAGTTGGCCTGCTTGTTCACTGCTACAGAGTCTCTAAGGAATGGTTATTTTGAAGGAATGTGTCTATTTTTTTTAAGTGGCAAATTGTATATTAATGAGAATTTTTAAGACCGGCTTTAAAAGGCAGAAATAAGAAGGTTCCAGGTGCCCAAACCCTTGCCCTCCAGTCCTGGCGTAAGTGTCTGCAGACAGGACTTGGCCATTCATTGGTCTATAAAAAGACAAGTCCAAGCCTCAAGCTCACACAAAGAAACCTTGTGCAACATGCTGAAGCCAACTCTGTGCTTGTTTTTTCTGGGTAGTAGATGTTATGCTGAAGCCAGTGGACTTTTTTACTTTGTCTGGGAAAAAGTTTAAGAAGATTGTAAACACAGTACATGTCAATTGAAATAAAGCAAATAAGGTAAAATTTGAAAATGTTTAGTTTGAACCCTTATTAAAATTTTTGTTTCTTTGATAAACTTATCATCACAAAGGAAAGAGCTTAAAATTTTATTTTTCTAAGGGTCTTGGCTAAATGTACCATATTTCCCTCCTCCTAGGGAACCTTTTTCCTAGGACAGTTTAACAGGTTTAGGATGACATTCAGCTACTTTTTAAGAGCAGTCTTCTCATTACCAGAACTTGTAATTTCAAATGTTACTTGTGCAGTATGAAAACATTGTCATTTTTCCCCCCTTTCTAGCACTAAGTAAAAATTCAAGTCAAATATATTCTGAAGCTTTACTTACTTCTAATATAGTGCCGATGTATCAAAGTTTTCAAGGTAAAAAAGGTTTACTATAATTTTTATATGTGTAAATATATTTTATATGTAGTAGGATTTATGGCCTTAATTGAATGCTTAATTATCAAATTCATTCTTCAAGATTTGTTTAACTTTGCGAGTACTTGAAGACAAAAATTCTATAAATAGAATTACAATATATTCCAGTGTCTATTTAAATTGTTATAAACACTCTTGGCAAAAAAGTATACCACATTCTTTCAAAAGTTACCTAGTAAATATAATGAATGACTACTTATATTAACTTTCAGTATGTTTCCTTATTAAATGGTTTTTAGCTTGGGATAATAATTTTTAAGGTTAATAAATTTTAGAGAATTGTTAACCATGGCAGTATTTGACTCTTCTAATAGTAAACAAACATTTCTACATGAATTTATATGTAGAATATAAAAATATAGCATTTATAAGGACATTCTAACTTGAATTTTTGTCTATGACATGATTATTTCAGAAGGGAAACTTAGGCATCAATGCAAGTTTGAATCAATTTGTTTGCGATGCTGTAATGCTTATTGGTGATACATGACCGATTACAGTGTGATGCCCATATTCAGGAATCCTGAAACAGCTGATTCAGCATTTGCCTTTTAGTCCACCCAAAAGCCAAAGATGAACAGTGGATTTTGGATCTCACATTAAGACTGAAGCTAAATTTGACTTAGTCTTTAATTATTACAAATCCTAATTTTATTTATATTGTTAAATGATTCCATACGACAGCATGACACGTACTCATCTGAAACTGCATGATCTTCTCTTTTGTTTCAGTTGTATGGAAGTACTTTCATAATACCATACTGCAAAGGTATGCCAAAGAGAGGAATGGAATTAATGTTGTCAGTGGTCCTGTGTTTGACTTTGATTATGATGGATCTTATGATTCCTTAGAGGTCCTGAGAAAGTAAGAATGCATTTCATTACTCTTAAAAGTAGCTATCGAAATGTATTGCCATCTCGTTAGTAGAACCTCTTCTGTTACAATTCACATGTGTATGAGACATTCATGATCACACCAGAAGACTTTTGAAATCTGCTGAATTTTGATGTTTTATTCAGTTTTTTGTCAATTTTTTTCAGTCAGTAGTGTGTCACTTCCATCCAAATCAATGGAGTCATTTATGAGCACTGTTTAAATTCTGACCTCTGTTTAAGATCTTTGGGTGGCTAAATGTTAGGATGTTCCCATGATAGACTACCTGTTAGGCGAGGGCAATGTGGTGTGGTGACTGAAGTCTTGGTGAAGGAATGAGCAGGCACTTGAAACTGTAGTGTCTCAAGTCTGATGACCTTGAGTTAATGTCACAGCAGTGAGCCACCTCTAACTGGAGGGAGGAGGAAAACACCAATGGAGCTGGTTTTATAAAATGAGGAGAGAAAATATTTTATAAACTGGTTGATCCTTTTGATTCTTGCATGGGAAGAAGGTGTGGGGGAAGGGATTAAACTCAGGGCTTTGCACATGTGAGACAAACTTCTACCACTGAGCTGCATCTCCAACCCTGGCTGAGCTTTATTAAAGCAGTCACATTACATTTTGTAAATGTTTCTGCTCTTGTGACTACAAGACTGAGAGACTAAAGACTACTGATATTTTTGCCTCTCTCAGAATATTCTACTCTCCTAGGCCAACATACTTGGGAGTATGTCAGCCTGTAAAATATATAACTTTTTATTTTTTTTACCATGTCTATTGAGGCATACATGTTCTTCATAGCTTCCCCATGGACCATGGTGGTAAAGAAGATGGTAAAGAAGGCATCATCCCATGCTCCCTGTTCATAACTTTAGCCAGAGCCCTAATTTTTAATGTATTTTACATTATGATTCCACACAGTATCATATTTGAACAACAGTGATGTACTACCCTGAATTTTGAAAGATTGCAAACAAATAAAAACAGGTTTAAAACTAGAGAAAATAGGATGATGATGAGGTAAAGGTGTTACTTAAGAGATTTTTGAAAATAGGATGCAGTTGTGCTATTGTTGTTGTTTTGTTTTAATTAAAGTTAAATTTTAGAGCTGGGTGTGGTGGTGCATACCTTTAATCCCAGCACTCGGAAGGCAGAGGCAGGTGAGTCTCTATGAGTTAAAGGCCAGCCTGGTCTACATAACGAGTTCTAGGCCACCTAAGTCTACAAGGTCAAAAAAGACCAAAAAAAATTTGGGGGGGTGGATAAGATGGAAATTCAGTCAAAGGAAAAGAGAATTCATGACATAGCCTCTCTGAAAGAGCTGGGATGAGAAACCTTAATTCAGTCTCTGTTGACTATATAACATACAAAGGACCATCAGTACTGATCTAGAATTAGAATCTTGGTTATAGATGTTTAAAAACATATATTTTTCTTTACTATCTCAATTCTAGTGTCTTTAGGTAGAACTGAAAAAGAAAATGGAATTTCCATAGAAAATAAGAGTTATCTGAATCTTTAATTACTAGAGTCTGTCAGAATATTGAGGCATTATGGTGACTTAACTTCTTAAAACATATTTATTTAATCAAATTTGAATTTTAGATGTTATCTCAAAAGCAGGTCCTGCTGAAATGCTTACTGAAATGAAGATATTTCTTTCTGAAAGTGTACATTTTTCTGTATTTTACAGAAACATCAAAGTCATACGGAATCAAGAAACTGTGATTCCAACTCACTTCTTCATTGTGCTCACCAGTTGCAAACAACCGTCTCAGAATCCCTTGCAGTGTACAAGCTTAAATTCCGTAGCTTTCATCTTGCCACACAGGCCTGATAACAGCGAGAGCTGTACAGTAAGTAGCCTTCCTCACTCTCCCTCACACAGTTTACACGCAAATGCATGCACACAAGCATGTGTGTCTTACACTGTACTGCATAAGAAACTGTAACTCCTGGAGGTAGATGGTCTTGGAAATTACATGATGGTGTTAAATTTGATTTTCACTTTTGTTACATTATTTATTTATTTTGTGTGTATATGCATGTGCCACAACACATGTCGAGAGATCAGAGGACAACTTGGGGGAGTCGGTTCTCTCTTTCCACAATGTAGGACCCCAGGATTAAATTCAGTTGTTAAGCTTGGTTCCAAGTGCCTAACCCACTGAGCTATCTTGATGGCCCTTAGATTTGATCTTCTAAGATGACACATCTTTGTAGAAGACCACCTTGTATGTTAAAGACATTAAAATCAGATTAGAATCAAACTTCATATGGCTTAGTTGCTAAATTCTAGATTTATTTGAGTAATGGATTTTCTCTGAATTCAAAATTGGACTTCTGATTCCCAGACTGACAGTATTATTATAAATTAGTGTTAAAGTTGTATGTAGTTAGACAACATTTCAAATAAGTTTCTACATAAACTTTATTGTGAAAATATTCTTTTATATTGTATTGTGTTTGTTTGGAACAATTGTTTATATAATTTTATTTGATTAGAATTTTAGAAATCTAAATTACAGATTCTAAAATTAATATAATAATATTTTGGCAAATTTTAAGTGTTTAAGGGTTTAATTGTTTCCCTATAGCGAGGCAAAAATACTTTTCTTTCAGGGTACTTTTCCACATTTCCTAAGGTTATCATCGTTGTTGTTGTTTTATTCTTTTGTTTTGATTTTGTTTGGGGTTTGGGGATTGGAGATGGATCTCAGGGCCTTTCATATACTAAGCTTGTACTCGAGTGCTGAACCGTGCCCCCCAACCCCCATACCAGACTCTTGGGTGGTTTTCTTTTTTTTCACTGAAGTCACACAAAGGAAGTCTACACCTGAGTTGGCCAACATGTTTTGGCTTTCACACCCATCCCTATGTAAATTGGTGGATTCTTGGAGATCTGTGGGCAGAAGGGTCTTGAAACTCAGACTCAGCTCAGCAGGAAAGATTGTTGCATTTGTGCCTTTCTTCACCACTCTCTGTATCTAGTCATTTGTCCTTTGTAAAGTGTTCATTGGCCCCTGCTTTAGGTACTGGGACCAAAGGGAAAACCAAAGCAGTGATTTCTTATGGGAGCCAGAGAGAGGGTTATTTTAAGGCATGTCATACATGCTGTTTCCTTCTATTTCGTCTCTGAAGTAGTAACTAAAACATAGTTGGATTAGCCTGAGTAAACAGATAACTTGCATGTACTTTTAACCTATTCCTGTGACTGTTCAGATAAATGGCAACTGTCTGTTGCTCAAGGAGTTCTGAGCTGCTCTCCGTAGAGCCAGAGTAAGGATTATAGCAGAGAGGAAACTGAGGGCTGGATAGTAAGAAACTAAAGTTAATGGGAAACTAGAGGTTGGTTGTTGGTCTGTTTTGTATGTGAAAAGTCTGTTTCATCATTTTCAGCCACTAATGTCTCAAGAATGCATGGGCCTTAATTTTTAGATTCTTAGATTCTATTTATTTATTTATAGTGTTGGGGGGAACACACATGCCATTGCACACGTGTATACCACAGTGCACACGTGTAGGTCAGACAGGACAGCAGGACTTGGTTCTTTCCTTCTACCATGTGGGTCCCAAGGATTGAACTCAGGTCATCAGGCATGGCCATTTCGCTGGCCCCGTGGGCTTTTTTTTAATGGATGTCTTTGATCTTTATCCATGACTAAATGTTTAGACTAAGATGTGGATTTGTGACTTCCATCCTTCACCTGATTCAGCCACCATCTCTACTTCTGTTTCCAAGAAAAATCTGCCTTCGATTCTTTTCAGATCACACGTTAGCTAGGTCTTTACTTTTACCAAAGATGAAACTGCATTTTACCACATCTCCCAGCCCCATTTTTCATGCAGCCATGAAGATAACACATTCCAATGGATGCTAGCATCCATCTAGTTCAGTTGCACATGTCACTGCACTTGATCTTTAAAACCACACCAGAAGAATGCAGACAGAGGAATCAGAATTCAGTTGTTAAGCACTTTGCCTAATAGGATAGTCATAAAACCCGAACTTGAGTCCAGTCTTCTTCCTGGTTCTTTTCTACTATGCATGTAGTTTCAGTTTTCCAGTATTTCTAAAAAACCTCCATGAATGACGTCTCTTGCACCTATGCAATGTGTAACTATCTGTTTCTGGTTTTCTTTTTTCCCTCAAATTTAATACATGAAATTAAACAAGTATGCACATATATATTAGAAAACATGCTACTCAAAATTGTGGATCATGCCTCACAAGTCTGATGACATCTGCGAATTCATAGCCAAAAATATCATAAGCTGTTAAACTGGCAAGAGGGAGACCTTATTGATAAAGTAGACTTAGTGTTTTCTGTGACTTGTCTTTTTCATTCTCTATCTTTCTAGCATGGGAGGCGGGAATCTTCATGGATTGAAGAGCTATTGAAGTTGCACCGAGCCCGGGTCAAGGATGTTGAACTCATCACTGGACTCAGCTTCTATCACCAAAGAGAAGAGCCAGTTTCAGACATTTTAAAACTGAAAACATATTTGCCAATTTTTAGTGAAGAAGACTGATTTTTTTAATTAAAGAACGCACCATAAATCTTTTTGAGAGAATCTTATATTTTATATAATTCTTTATCCAAACTATTGCATTGTTTGGAAGCTGTCAAGCCGCGTTAAAACTGGGAATCATGTGTGATGCTGGCATCTCAGGGAAGCATGAGGATTCCGCACAGGAGCAGGAGGGTGTTCCTGTCATGTCTCATGCAGATTTGCTGTGTAAGAATTAGATGCGTTGTGCACACACTGGGATCAAAGACAGATCACACCCAGAAGTGCTCTTCAGTTTCTTAAGGAGAAGTGGCTATGAACATGGTCTGGGCACCAGATGTTGGAACTGTTTTATTGACATTGGCAAATACTAACAAGATTGGATAGTCCATGTTACATTCAAAATTTATAAATGGTTCTGGAATCCGTTAAACTTGGAGTTTCAATTTTTTTCAGTTTTAATAAAAAATATTTTGAGATCCTAGTTCTATTTTCTGTTTTCCTCCTCAAAAAGGCAAATTATTAATCCTGTGCTTTTAAAACAAACTGTGATCAGGATTTCTTAAGATATAATGGCTCTCACAAGTTGAACTTAGATGAAAAATCTGTGAGTTATTTATCTGTTGTAAAGTTTGACTCCACAATCCTGTTCACTGGGAATGAGTAGAGGTTGAGGTAGTTCTAAAAGTGGTTCTCTTAGATCTTTACAATTTGACATTATTTGGGTGAAACTTCAGAGAACTTGCAAAGTGGCATTTTTCATATGAGAGGAGTGTTTTCCTCTGTGTACAAGTGACCTCACCAACAGAAGAAGGGATGTTCTCTGCCCAGCTGTTCATTTTGAAGTTCTGTAACTCTGAAGAGAACATGTCCCACATCACTTAGCATCTTTGCTGTGGTTTGACAAATGGCACAGTCGACTTGATTTCCCCTCTGCAATGACAGTACTCATTTCAACCTGTGAATCTTCAGAGGCAATGTTAACTTTTAGGTCTTCTGAGTCCATTTTATGTATAATATTACTATACCAAATATTTCTATAAGTCTTTCGTAGAATAATCATCCTTTGTGGCTCTAGATAATAAAATTTGCCACTGACATGTACTTGATAATTCTGGAGTTTCATTGTTTTTGTTTTAGAGTAGTTTCCTAAAGCTTTTATTCAGTCTATTTTCTGTTTAGATTTAGTAATTTCTCTTCTATTTGTTGGTGTTGTTTGTTTGTTTGTTTGTTGAGACCAGTTCTCTTTGTAGCTCCAGCTGGCCTGGAACTCACTATGTAGACCAAACTGACCTCACAGAGCTCTCCCTGCTCTGCTGAGTGTTAGAATTAAAGGTGTGAGCCACCACACCTGGCTTGTTTTATTTTAAATTCACTAATTTTTTTGCCTCTGTCTAATCCATTCTGCTGTTGAGCTCACCCGTTGTTTTTTAACACATCAGTTATTGTTTTATTTCTGAAATTTCCATGTGGTTTTTCTCTATATTTCTATATACTCAGAGTTTTTAATCTCTTTTTCATTTGTTTCACATCTGTTTGCAGTTGCTTGCTGAATTATTTTTACTACAGCTGCTGTAAACTCCTCACCAGATAATTCAAACATGCCTGTCCTTGTGGTGTTCACATCTATAGATTGTGGAGGGTTTCTCAACAAAGATTTTCCTGCTTCTTGATTGAATTTTTTGTGGAAACCTGCATGTTTTAAGTATTCTACCTTAGGATTCTGCATCTTATTTATATCTTCTCTGATATCATCCTAGCATGGATATTGGGAGCACTGCCTTCTCATTACCAGCTGTGGTCAGGGCTCAAGTGTCCCACCCGTCCTCCATTGACGCTGGGATAAGAGGAGGCGAGCAGTGTAGTTAGGTCTCTGCTGTCTTCCTTTCTGGGATACACAGGACACTGTTCATTGGAGGCACCGTGGCCTCTGCTAATGCTGGTGTCATGGAGAAGGCTTCATGACCATAGGGATGAAGTTCTCAGTACCTATTCAGCCTTTTCTGATGTGACCCCTGGGAGGGAGTTGGACATTGCTTTACAACGTGACAAAGATGGAAGTTTGGGATTATTAAGGTTTTGCTGGTGTGGGTTCCAGTTCTTTCTGATGTACTTCATTGGAGCACAACAGATTTCCTTTCTTTGCTTCTTGTATTCTGGCCATGTGGCTTGGTGCCAATGTGTGTGTGTGTGTGTGTGTGTGTGTGTGTGTGCACTCATTGGTGTTTTCAGCATGGAACATATTATTCTTGTTTTTTTGTGTGTGTGTGTGTGTGTGTGTGTGTGTGTATGTGTGTGTGTGTGTGCACTCATTGGTGTTTTCAGCATGGAACATATTATTCTTGGGTCCTAAGGTCCCAGGTCTGCCTTCTTCTTCCCATTCCTCCTGTGCCATATATATATATATATATTCAGGTTTTGTCTGCGGTTGGAGGAAGAATATGTGCTTCACCTTTGTAGAAGTGTCTCACTGATTTTTATACATTCTTTAAGACACATGGATACGTGATCCACTCAGGCCAAGGCGTCCTAGCAGAGCTTAATTAAATGAATAGGTGCCTATTCCCTGTGCTAGACATCAAAGTTGCAAAGAGGAACAGTCTTGAGGAAGAGGAGGCAGGTGCGAGTGATCTCTAAGGAGCGGGGACTGTTAGTGGAACAATGAGCCGGTGCCAGGGAGCACACAAGAGATGCTGGGCACTTCTTGGTTGTACTAGCAGTGGCGCCCAGCCTTTGGGATTAGATCTTGAAAGTGAACTGAAGCTTCCAGGTGAGCAATGTAAAAGGAGACATTCAAATATTCCTTGAATAAACACACTTTGATATTTTCTCATTTACCATTATTTCTGATATTTTCTAAGAGTCGCTGTTATCAACTTACAGTGTAAAAACTTTGTTTTCCTTGCTTTGCTATTATCTGCTCTTAAAGATGATCTCAGACTGGCCTTCACTATGCTGATTTCCTCAAAGGAAAAAATCCGTCTACTCCTACTTAGCTTTTTTTCTGTTGTTTTTATATAGTACTTTTTTTTAGTGTTTCCTTTTTGTGAAAGAGACCTCTCCTTTTATTATTTCATTAGTTTAAAGCATATCCAAGCCCTTCCACACCCCAGCTATGAATGCTTTGGTATCAAAAGTTTTTGATGTTCAAATATTTTCTATAAAATTATGTAGTATTTGCATATCTTAAACACATCTTCCCATATACTTTAAATCATCTTTAAATTACTCATATGCAATGTAAATGCTACATAAAGAGCTGTGAAATTATCATTTCAAGAATAATAGCAAGAAAGTCTCTGCATGTTTAGTATGGATACAGTTTTTTACCAAATACTCTTGTTTTGATCTATAGTTAGTTGAATTACTGTAGAATGAATAGATACAGCAGGAGCCTATGTATGGAGAAGTCGTTATCGTTTTTCTGGTGAAGGCTATTCTTTGCTTTTAGATGCAAAATAAAATCCTTCCTTAATCCTGATTTTGACTTCCATGTCTTGGGCCAGATGAATGACACAAGTAAATTCCAGAGAAAATGTCATAGGTTGTCAGTTCATTTGGGGATGAGAAAAGAACCAGCAGAATTTTAAAATGTTTTCACCAACCTGAGAAGTGGACAGGGTCATTGTGAGAAGAAGGCAGGTACTCATAGTCAAGTAGAGTTGCATTCATGTAGAGGTCAGAGCTGTGAGGGACAGGGTGTGCTCCAGGAGATGTGATGACATTGAGCAAATGACCCCCCTTTCAGAGAAGTTTTGTCCTAGTAACTTTTTTCTGTTACTAGCTACAATAACTGTTCAACCCTGTGCTGTTGGTGCATGCTTATCTACCGGAGGAATTGACATTTGAACTTTAAAACAATTGTACTGATTACACTTCATATGCAAACTTATAACAGGAATGTGGGGGCAGGGGTGAATCCTTTCACAAACACTAAGTAAAGTTTTACCATGGCTAAAGAGCAGAGATGTTTGAGGGATGTTGCTGGTCAGTCTAAAGAAACTAGAGTTTCTTTTACAGAATATAGGTGTCGCTAAGATAAGAAATGTGGATTTTCAAATAAAAGTTAAATATATTGAATGCTGGCTGCTTTCCTATGTGACTGAGTGTGGAGGGTGGAGATGATAATGAGGGTGTGGTACTCCTCACAAAGTACTCCTCCAAATTAAGCATTGTTGACATTAAGCCACAGCTGTGGAGCAGGGTAGTGGGGGCCTGATACGCCTCACAGAATATGAGATTCCGAGCTAAGTGTTGGTGACATTAAACCACAGCTGTATTGTTGGAAGAAGAATAAAAGCAAACTTCATTTCAGGTTCACAGAGTAAACACTGTTGATCAGTAATCTATATCCTTGTTTTAGGCAAGTATATGCTTTTATCCTTCTAGTACCTAGAATGTTGTAACCTGGGGAAAAGGCCTCCAACGTGTAACATCTATAAACTCCTTCATTGTGAAATCATTGTATCTGTCCTTTCCATAGTAGATAAAACTGAAGAAAAAATAAGGATGTTAGCAGAAATTATATCTATTACCAGAAACTAAAAGTGCATGAAATATGTATTAGTTTGCTGCACATAGTAGAACCGGTCTGGATGCCAAAGAAAGCAGCAGAAAACCAGCTTCTCTGCTGCTGCTTTTATGTAGTATTCTTTTCTTCCTGTTTTGTGAGACATTATTTCATCAGTTTGAAATGTGACTGAGGGGCTGCAGAGGTGCCTCAGTGGTTAAGAGCCCTTACTGCTCTTGCAGAGGACCTGAATGTGGTTCTCAGCCTCCACATGGCAGCTCACAGTGACTGGAACTCTTTCTAGGGGTTCTGACACCCTCTTTTGGCGAGGAAGGCTTAACATCAGGAACATGAGGCCTGTAGGTCACATTGCATCTGTAGTCAGGAAGCAGAGAGAACAGGAAGTAGGGCTAGGCTGTGAAACCCCAAGACCCACCCCCAGTGATGTACTTTCTCCTTCAAGGCCCCACCTCCTAAATATTCCACTGTTAGGTGCCACCAGCTAGGGATCAAGTGCTCAAACCCATGAACCTATGGGAAACATTTCATATTCAAACCACAAGTGTGATGTAGTTATAAGAATAAAAGGATCATTAGCATCTTCCTGGGGCTTCAGGGACCTGTCATGATCTTTTCCTAAAGAGAATGGCATCACCACAATCTTCCTAAAACAACAGAGGTTCCAAGAAGCTGCACTCTAAGCATTTTCCAGCCTGCCTGGGGCTCTCTGTTATATCTGCTCAGACTGTATGTTTATTCCCCAGAACTAGAACTGATAATTTTTTTTTTCTGTAAGAGTGTGCTGTTTCCAAGGACTAAAATTCAATAACGTAGACTATTTTCCCCAGTGGTTGTAACTTTCATTCATATTTTAGCACATGTGTCTCATACTGATAGATAACCTTTCATATATTTATTCTCATATTTCCAACGTCATCTGTTTTTAAAAGCAGAAATAAACTTTATATCTGTTCTCTGTTTCTAGCATAGTACCTGGCATAAAGTTGTTGCTCCATAAAGTTTTGCTCAGGTGAACAAAAAACAGCGGGACAATCCTATTAAAACATTCATTTACGAGAGTAAAGTCTCTTTAGGGTAGCTCGAGGACAATTACACAGAAACATGGCATGGAATTTTCAATAAGACTTTAATTTATTTAAAGTAATTAAGGTTTTTTTAGACTTTCATACATGAGTACTGTACTCACACCACTTAGATCCCTTCCTCTCCCCTTCCAACTCCTCACACGTTTTCCCCACTCTCAATATTCTGGCTTCTTTAATTATTGTTTTATATATATATGTATATACACACATGTACACACATATATAAAGAACCTACAGAGTCCATTTAGTGGTGTTAGCATGAATACGTGTTTGGGGTTGACCACTGGGGAAGGGTTACCATATATCAGGAAGCTTACTCTTGGAGAAAACAGATTCTTCCTCTTGGTAGCCATCATTTGCCTTAGTTCTTCATCTAAAGGTGTTACCTTGTGAAATGTCCTCCATCCACATTGGCATGCTGGCTGGTACTGGCATTATGTAGGTCTGTTTAGGCTACCACATTGCTGAGATTTCATGGGTGCAGCTTCCCTGTCATGTCTAGAAGAGACTGTCTAGCCATAGGCACCCTGGTCCTGTGGCTCTTACAGTCTTTCTGCCCACTCTTCTGCAATGTTCCCTGAGAGTTAGGTGTAGGGGTTGCATTTTAGATGCATCAACTGGGGCTGGTTACCCCATGGTCACTTATCCTCTGTATTTTTACCAGTTGTGGATCTCTGTAACTATCCCCATATATGTTGCAAAAAGAAGTTTCTTTGATGAGATGTCAGGGCTACACTGTCTGTGCATATAAGCATAAGTTTTCAGAATATAGTTAGAAATCGTATTGGTTTAGGGAATTGGCAGTAGTGGTTCTCCTCTGTGGTCTATCTAGATCTCCTCTATGGTTTCCAGCCACAGATATTTGACTAGGCTTCCAGCACCAGCACCAGGCATGAATTCCCTCCTATTGACCAGGTCTTAAGTCCAATTAGACAGTTGTTGGTTGCCCCCCCCAAAGTGCCACTATTGCACCATTAGGAATATACAAATGTATTTCAAGGGCCATTCACAATGTTCCAATGCTCCGTCCTGTGGAAAGTCTTCTGCCTTGTGAGCTGAAGAGGAAGGAAAGCATTTGAAAGACCTTGTCATCTCAAGCAGAAGTTCTCCAGCAGCACAACACTGGCAGATGTTCTCACTTGACAAAGGTGGACATGTGTCCAAATGTCTTTGTCTCGGTCATCACACCCACCAACTCCAGGTCAGACCTTCTGAGAGGAAATAAGTAAACAGGTGGCAGCCACCAGACAGAGCCAACTAGAACCCATGGAATTCAGTCAGCTTCCAGGTGTCTCACCAGAGAGGAGAGCTATTTTGTCATTACTTCCTATCCTGGAAATGCAGGGTAATGGAATGTATCATGGACTCAGATTGCATTGAACTAAAAAGTACTAGAAGCCTGGAAAATCATCATTATCTATTTGTTCCATGAAAGACTGAAAGTGAAAACTTAAATTTTCATGTCCCCGATGACTCATTAACATTGTAATATTAAGGACATCTCTAAAAATGAATCAGATGATGGTGATGATACTAACACATATTCTGCCTATTGCTGGGTGGTTATTTTATTCCAAACTTTTGTGCTAAATGGCTTTCGTGTTTTATTAACAATTCTGTACTGTGAGACTATTAATCCTAACCTTGGTAAGGGATTTGAACCTGGGTTATGGACAAACTCATTGTCCTAGTTTGTTCTTCGTTGCTGTGACAAAATACTCTGACCACTACCAACTTGGGGAGGAAAGGGTTTATTTAGCTTACATATCCCTGGTCACAGTTCATATGGGAGCCCAAGGTAGGAACTCAGGGCAGGAACCTGGAGGCAGGAGCTGGAACACAGGCCATGGAGGAATGCTGCTTACTGGCTTGCTCCCCTGGCCCCTGCTCAGCCTGCTTTCTTATGTAACACAGGCCCACCTGCCCAGGGATGGCACCACCCACAGTGGGCTGGGCCCTCCCACATCACTTATCAATCAAGAAGATGCCCCTCAGACATGGCCACAGGCCAGTCCAATAGAGGAAGTTCCCCAATTGAGGCTCCCTCAACCCAGGTGTGTCAAGTTGACACTAAAGCTATCCAGTACACTCATATATAGGATGTCATAATGTCGAAGAAACATACTTATCATGTTCAAGTTCATTCATTAAGTTCTTCAGCAGTACCTATGTCCAAACCAGAATAAATCTTCTTAGTTTGTTTATTTTTAATTTAATTTAGTGTGTGTGTGTGTGTGTGTGTGTGTGTGTGTGTTATGTATAAATGTGGGTGGGAGGATATGTGCAGCTAGAGGCCAGAGAAGTCAGGTATCCTGTTTATTCTTTTGAGACAGGGTCTTTCACTGGACCTAGAGCTAGGCTGGCAGTCAGTAAGCCTCAGTAATTCTGTCTCTGCCCTCATAGCACTGGAGTTACAGGGGAGTACATGGCCACGTCTGGCTTTTTACACTGGTGCCAGGGATTTGAACTCAAACCCTTATGTTTGAACAGCAAATGCTCTTACCCATTGAGACATTTCCCAGCACCCCTCCAATAGACCTTAAAATAAATGTATGAATAGTGCACCAGACATGAAACCACTGCTGGAAAGAGATCACTGCAGATCAAGAAAGGTGAACTCTCATTAAAAAACAAGCAAGTGTGGAGTCAGATGCTGATATAAAATAAATGCAAAGCCTAAAAAATTCATTAAAAGAATCTCAGCTCATTTCTTAAACATAAAATATTTTTGTGCTTATCACATGGATAGAAATTGCAACCCTCCCAGTGTTGTGAGGGTGGGGTTTGCTTCATCTTGGAGATTATTACACAAATGCTATAGCATATCTGAAGGTAATGGGATAATTGTGCTCCAAAAACCCAAGAACAGTTCATAAACTATAATTCAAATTTCAGTCCAATTTCAGAAAAATGCAATGGTATTGACTCTAAATAGTATCCATTAGAGAAATTATTATACATTCATATAACGGGATACTTTCCTAAAATTTGATGCTTATCTAAATTTATCAACATGAAAAACTATAATACAGTAGTTGCAAGTGACAACTTCTCAAATGGCACAGGTGATAGATATATCATCCATTTTATTGAAGTCCCTCCCCCGCAGCTTCCTCCTCTGTTCCCTCCTGGTTCCTCTGTTCTCTCCTGGCTCCTCTTGGCCTCACCTTCTCCCTTCCTCTTCAGTCCCTCTTCTCACTCTAGAAGTCAGTGCCCTATAACTATAGGCGCAGTGCTGTAAGCAGACCCAGGACTTAATTTGTATTGCATAATGACTGTTGTATAAGGACATTGTGAGCCCTCCTGAGCCTCCCCTATGGTCACGCAAGGAAGCCTGGTCTAGTTTATTAGGTAACAAGAGATGATGTGAACAGAGAGGCCACGTTGACAATCATCACCAAGCCCTTACATAGGGGAAAGACTATCCTAGACTTCCTAGGTCTAGTGGAGCTGCCTGATGACCTTTGCTGAGTGAGTGATCCAGCAAAGACCACAAGAAGAGCCACTTGGCTGAGCATGGACTGCTCTCAGGAGTCTGGAAAACAGAAAGTCATCGCGTGAAGCCAATAAACTGCCATTTGTGATAGAGCATTACTGAAATAAGTTTGTGTTCGAAAACTGTCAGAAGGAAAAAGAAGCAGCAGCAATACTCTGCCACTTTTCTTTCTTTTTATTTGAGAATATTGGTAAGAAAAATCAAGATCCCGAGGGACACATACAGGAGATGGCTTCTTTCATTTGGAATTTTCCTACATCCAGAGGCTTTGGTTGTGTTTCTCCAGTTAAAAGGGGCTAGAAATCATCCTTCCTCTGCTCCTTCTTGTAAACAATTTGTCACTTTGAACTCATTTTGGCCTCTATCTCTTGGAGGGTTTAGATGAAGCTAATTAAAAGTCTCATCAGGGAAACTTAGCTTGAGGCCATAGTTCTAGAACATTCATGCTTTTAAAACTCAGCAAGCACCACTGCCAGGTAGGATCCTGCCCATTACATCCAGGTTTGTTTGCACAGATCTTTTTTTAGGTAGATACTAGGTAATTATGAGGCTAATGGTCTATGCTTTGAGAAATAGTCGAAAAAGACACAACCTTTCAGTAAAGAGTGCATCTGGCTTTGTTTCTTTCAGTCTAATTGTAATTTAGAGACAAGACTGGGTTAAAAATTGAGGCACAAGCCATTTGTGTATGCATATTGATTCTATATTTACAAGGTCATGCTGGTGCACACCCATGACATAGCAACACTGTTCGCCATGGCCTAAAGGAGGAAACAACGCAGGTGTTCACCGATGGATGAATGGATAGAGAATGAGCCAATGCAAACAGCCGGATGTTACTCAGCCACATGCTGCAACCTGGATAGACCTTGAGGACATGAGGGTAAGTGAAATAATACAAACGTTGTATTGTTTCACCCATAGGTGATCTCTAAATAAGCCAAATTCATAGAAACAGGAAGTGGCTACCCGGAGTTGGGGGAAGGATAAGTTGTTTAATGTTCTATACGATGGAAGTTTTAGATATTTGTTACACTCAATGAGAATATTTTTAGTGCTATTGAAATGCTATTTACTTAAAACTAGTTAAGATGATGATTTATTTTTTTTAAATCACCATTTATAAAACCATGATGGGAATTGAGGAGTGGAAGGCTGTGCTGACGGGGTAGATGGCAAGTCCTGGGTGCAGATGGGAACCGTGCAAGTTTGTTATTAATATGAAATACCAAATAGAAGAACAGTAAAAACCGTCACCACCTTCGAAACATTGCCAGCTGTATGAATGTAGGCATCGGATAAAGCTGGACAGGGACACAGCTCAGACAAGCGGTCTCCAACTCTAAACTAAGGATTTGTGCGCCTCCCGCTGGCCAGTGTTGGAATTGTTCTGTTTGAAGATTTGAGGGCTAGTGGGAGTGACAATGCTCTGTAAGATGTTCCTGCGGCTAAAAGGCGAACGAACGTTTTCAGTCACCAGAATACTTCCTGTATCGATATAAAACTCCTATATCCATTATTTGAAATGATTCACTTGTGTTCTCTTGTTTATGAAAATTAACTTACTCATTCATCAACCTTTATTCAACTCTTACTATGTGTTGTAATAAAAACATTGTAATTTCAAGCTGAGCATGGGTGGTGCTCATCTTTAACTCCAGCACTTGGGAAGCAGAGGCTTCTATGAGTTCAAGGCCAGCCTGGTCTACCTGGTGAGTTCCAGGCCAGCTGGAGCTGCGAGGAGACCCTGTCTCAAAAAGACCAAAAAAAAAAAAAAAAAAAAAAACTTGCTTTAAAAAGTAAAATTTTTTGTAAATTAAATTTATTTATAAGAAAAGAGGCCATTGTCTCAAAAAAAACAAAAAAAAAAAAAAAAAAAAAAAATGTCGTTTCAAAGATGACATTGTTGTGAACTTGAATTTACTATACAGTAGAGGAGCACAGATACCTAATTCATGAAATCAAATGTTTTAGTATTATAAGTGTGATTTAGGCCATCTAAATTCTAGAACATAAGAAGGGAGTAAAGAGATCTCACAGTTTTGTAATTGGTGAATTGGATTCCTGCCCTTAGAATTCAGGTAAAACAGTGTGTGCACGGGTCGCAGTCATTTCATCATATGCATAGATTTGGTAAATTCCACTACAATCAAGACGAAGCATAATCATCACCACCACAGAAACCTCCTGGGACCACCCCCTATTCAAACTCACCTCCTTTCTCCACCATGTCCAAGTCTGAAACCTGTCAGTCTGTTAGAAGACAGTGTTCCATCCAGAAATGACCTCAAATGGAGAGACACAGACATGTAAAACAGACTGTAATTCAGTGCAGAAAACACAAGTTATCATTTCAAGATGTTACATAAATACACATTAAATAACATTTGAAATTGTTCCCCCACTGAGCACACTTTGTTTGTAATTATGCAAGTTGGTTTTTTTGTTTTGTTTTGCTTTTTTCTGAGTGCTGTTCTTGGTATGGATGCACATACTTTGCCCAGTCACCTCTTATAGACATTTTTTGAGCTATTTTTATATCTGTTTTTATCTGCTACAAAAGAAAAAAAACTAGTATGGTGTCTTCCAGTTTTTGTGTGGACATGATGTTTACATTTCTATGTGTTAAGTGACCAGGAAGATAATAGGTTGTCTAGTAAGTGTATGATTAGGTTTTTGTTTTAGACACTATCAAGCTATTTTCCAAAGTGGATGATGTACTATTTTATGTGGTCAAAACATTCTATAGTTTTTATTTTTTATGTTTTGCTTTTATCAGCACTTAAAAATAGTTCACAATTTGCATAATTTGTTAATGATGTTGAATACATTTTAGTGTGCTTATTTCCTATCCATGCATCCTTTCTGGTGAAAACAATCTTATCATATCTTTTTCATGTTTTCTGGGAGTGACTTAATTTTTTCTGTTGTCTTTTGAGTTAAATTCTAGCTATAACTATTCCAACAGCTTACAAATATATTCACATACTTTGTACTTTATCTTTAAACCTCTTGGTAGGATTTTTTTCTAGAAAAAATATGCCTAATTTCTTTTATGAATTATGGTATTGGAGTCAATAAATTAAAGAATGCTTCACCAAACTTTAGTTCCTGAAGATTTATAGGTTTTTAAAATTTATTTATTTTTTTGTTTTATGTGTGTGCATGTATTGCCTGCATGTAGGTAAGTGCACCCGCATTGTGCAATGCCCTCGGAGGTCAGAAGAGGCTGTCAGATCCCCTGGGACTGGAGTTACAGACAGTTGTTAGCTGCCATGTGGGTGCTGGGATTCGAACCTAGGTCTTCTGTAAGAAAAACCAATGTTCTTAACCACTGAGCCATCTCTCCAGCTCCGCCTTTTTTTTTTTTTTTTTTTTAAACGTGGTTTCCCTGTAGCCCCAGCTGGCCTGGAACTCACTATGTAGACCAATGAACTTAGAGATCTGCCTACCTCTGCCTCCCAAGTGCTGGGACTACAGGTGTGCACCACCACGCCTAGCACAAGATTTTGTAGTTTCATATTTTACTTTTAAATCTATGTTTTAAAAATTGGGGCTCATTTTTGTACAACACATAAGGTTTAGATAAAGGTTCACAGTTTTGCCTATGAACATCTAATAATTTTAATACTGTATGTTGAAAGGTTTTCTTCCTCTCCTGACTTGCTTATAGATCTTTATCAAAAAATTGGGGGGGGGGCAGAAAGATGGCTCAGTGGTTAAGAGCATGGGCTGCTCATGCAGAGGACTTAGGTTCAGTTCCCAGCACCCACATAACAGCCAACAACTGTCTATAACTCCAGTTCCAGATGGTCTGATGCTCTCCTCTGGCTTCTGTGGTCATTGTATGTATGGGTGCACTTACATATATGTATGCAAAACACTCATACACATAAAATTAAATAAGTCAAAATTTAAAAATGTATTTAGGTGTATTTTTGTGAGTTTATTTCTGGGCTCTCTATTCTGTTTTGTAAGTCCATGTTTCTGTTCCTTCACCAATACTAAACCATTGTCTACTGTACCTATGTGTTAAGTCTTGAAACCAAGTACAGCAAATCCTCCCAGTTCTTTTTTCATATATATTTGCTTTAGGCATTGTAGTCCTCTTGCCCTTCCCTATGCATTTCAAGATAATCATGTCCTTATCAAAAAAATATCTTTCTGAGATTTGACAGTGATAGAGGACAGATAGGGATGCTTTTTACTCTATATCCTGAGAGCACCTTTGTACTTCACATTGGAGAAAGGAATCTGGAAGTGCACATTATAAGTAGCCTAAAACACAGCTAGCTGTTTGTTCTGAGCTAATTTTTAATTGGGATGGTGACTTAGGAAGAATGCAAGACTCTGATTGGCTTGAGTGCACTACACAGAGAGAAATGATAATGAAGAGAAAGTGCAGATAGTATAGGGAGAAAAGACAGGCACAGTGAATTTTGAAACCAAGACTGACCACCAGAGGGGCAAGACTAAACTTTGCTCTGGCTTTTTATAAGATACACTAGTGGGAGATGGCTGGAGGAAAGCAGAGTTTTCTTGGGCTTGCCAGGGTACCAATTCTCTAAATAAAACATTTTAAAGATTCAATTCTCATCTTCGCTCATTGTTGTGACAAGTAGCAGGGATTTTTATTTTGGCTATAATTAGAACAAGGAAAAATAGCCACTCTCTGCTTCTTTAAACGTGGTGCTGTATGTTCCAGCCAGAATAATAAAGAAGAAAAAGGAATCAAAATTGTACAGATTAGAAAGGAGAAATCTAAGTGTATTTGCAGATGACATGACTGTCTATGCTCACAAATCCTTAACGAATCTGCAAAAAACCACAACCAAGCAAAGAAACAAGAATCCCCCAAATAGAACTAATGAAAGAGTTTAATCAAGATTTCAGGCTATAAATCACATTGATGTAGCAATTTATGTGTCACAGTAGGGGCTGAAGTCTTTCTTGTGTTGCATCCATCTATGATTGCACTTGTTGATTTAGGTCTTTGATTTCTTTCCTCAGTATTCTGTGGTTTTCAGCACATTTGCCCTAAATTTATATTGAAATTCTGTTTTCTAAATAGAAATTATTTTATTATTTTTATTTTTTGTGTATAGTATTGCCTGAATGTATGGAAGTACGCCCATGTCATGCAGCACCTTCAAAGGTTAGGAGAGAGCATTGGATTCCCTTGGAATTCAAGTTCAGACAGTTATTAGCTGCCATGTGGGCACTGAGAATTGAACCCTGACCCTTTGGAAGAGCAGCCAGTGAGTGCTCTTAATTGCTGAGCCATATCTCCAGGCCCTTTTTTCTCTTTTAGCAGCTGAAAATGTGTTGTTTTTAATTTTGGTTTCCAAGTATTCATTGCTAACATAGAGAAGTAAAGCTAATCTTTGTATATTGATCTTATGTTAGTTCTAGCCTTAGGATTATTTTGTAGATTCCTTGGGATTTTTTCACATAGACAGTCATGCTATTTGCAGAGACCACCCTAGATTTCAGTTTCTAATCTCTGTGATCTAATTTCCTTTCTTTGGTTTATTCGCTGGCCATAACAGCAGTACTGCATCAAACACAGTGGAAGGGGACAGCTTCTTTTGCTCCCCATCTAAGTAGGGATACATGCTCCTCATCTTGGAAGATGACATAAGCTATAAGATTTTCTTAGGTGTTGATGACGTTAGAGTTCTCTGTCGGTAAAAGAAGACATAACTTTAATTTACTGATCACCATACCATACAACTTTTTCTCTTAGTTATGACCTTCCATTTTTGTCATAAAAATATCAGTTCCTGGACTGAGAATATAGCTCAGTGGTGGAGTGCTTGCCTAGCATGGACTCAATTCCCAGCAACCCCCCCCCACAAATCAGTTGCTCTTTTTAAATTTTTTTGTTGAATTTTTGTGTATTTCATACATAAAATCATCTTTGCACCGCCTTTCCTCTTCTCCCCTGGCACCCTCCTGTAGCTCCCCCTCTGCCCCCATCACTGGAGTTCATACATTCAGTCATTTGTATTAAGGCCTCTTATGTAAAATAAGTGTACTGAGATGTCCCACAGTACAAGTTCATCCACCAGGGTTTAGTCAGCCTATCTAGAGTCTCTCCCTTCAAGAAGATCAGCTCTCTTATTCACCCAGCAGTAGTCAGCTGCCAATAATTCTTCAACTAAGATTGGAATTTGCTGTCCATTTCCACAGTTCTGTGCTTAATTTTTGTCTGCTTAAGTTTGCATGGGTCTTGTGCATGCTGACACCATTGCTATAGGTTTGTAGGAGAAGGGTCCCAGGTGCCTGTAGGACTATTTCCATATGGTCATACACCTCCTCCCTGAATCTTACAATCTTTCTGCCCCCTCTTCCACAATGGTCCTTGACCCCTGGATAGGAGGATAGACCTCAGTGCAGTAGTCCTGTCCAAGAACCCACACTCTGCGGACTCTTAGTCTCTGCTTTTTGGCCATTTCTGGCCTTTTGTGTTCCTGGCCCTCTGTTGCATGAAGGAGCTTCATTGATGAGAACTGAAAGATGCATTAGTGTTCTCTTCATCCCTTGTTCTATGTTCCATGAATCTTAGGTGTAGAGGTTGCATATCAGATGTACCACTTGGGTTTGGGCAATTCACAGAGAATCTGTGTGTGTGACCAGTGGTGTAACTCTGTAATAATCTCTGTCTGTTGAAAAAGAAGCCACTTTGATGGGTGGTGACTGGGATATTTGGAAATTAAAGGATCCATATTTTGCACATAGTAAGAAATTACATTAGTCTAGGGATATGAGAGCCTTGGGGTTTTCTCTAAGATCTATGATCTCTGCAGCTATGTGTATTTGGCTAGGTCTACAGTACCAGACACGAGTTTCCTCCCATTAAGTGGGCTTTAAGTCCAATTAGGTAGCTGTTGATTATCCCCAAGATAAAAGTGCCACTGCTGCATCTGTGTCATTTGCTGTGCTGGTCGTTGATGTGGTTTTTCTTTTTTTTTTTTTAACTTTTACAAAAACTTTATTGTGAATTTCACACATGCATATAAGATGTTTTGATCAAATCCATGCCCACTCCCAGCCTTCCAACATTCCCGGCTCTGAAGAGGTAATCCTAAAATATTTTAAGGATTCGATACAAGCTCGCAAATGCATTTGACATTTTGACTTTTTTTTTTTTTTTTTTTTTTTTTGCCTTTGGAACAGATTATGTTGCTAATAGGCCCAAGGACATTTTGACTTTTAGCACAGAAACTGGCTACATTTCTTTGGTGTCTTTTTACCCTAACTGCCTAGCCAATTCCTACCTCCTATTCTTATCACACCAACCTCTGAAGGGGTTACCCAAGTTGCCAGCAGGGAATCAGGACTCAGACCGCTCTGGCTTCTTCAATGCTGAATGGGGACACAGGGTGAGGCAACTGGAGTACCCCTTCAGTGGGTCTGTCTAAAAGACTCCCAAAGTTCATAACTCTTGACTCTAAGGGGAAAGGAAAGTCCTTGAATCATGAATAGGAGATGTGAAGGAGAAGTAAAGGGAAGAGTAATTAGCATTACAAGTTCTAGACAGGGAACTAGGAAAATGTCAGAACAAGGCAATTTTTAAATGTTCATGTGAGAGTCCATTGTAGTTTCTTGACAAGGGCTTCCAAAAGCATCCCTCTATTGGGTTCTTCCTCATTTTTCTTTTGTATTCCAAGGCTGGACTAGTTGGCTGGGAAGAGTGGCCGGATACTCAGGTGAGGGTCCAGTGACCCTGCTTGGTACTCCTTTAATGAATGAGCACAACAGTCAACAAGCCCAATTGTGACTATGTTTAGCGATCAGGCTCAGCCAAAGTCGTGATGATGGTACTTATTTCATGCAGAAGGGACTGCTATATAGCATCATCTTATTAAAAGAACCTGGAATTTAAAAGGATTTGGTGCTAGGAGCCACATATGAGGGAGAACATATGTCATTTGTTTTTCTGAATCTCTGTTACTTGACTTAGTATAAGTTTCTAGATTCATCCATTTACCTGCAAATTTCATTATTTCATCTTTCTTTACTGCTGAATAGAACTCCATTGTGTAAATATATCACGTTTTTGTTAACCACTCATCAATTGAGGGACACTCAGGTTCCTTCCATCTCTTAGCTGTTGTGAAAAGAGCAGCAACAAACATGGTTGTACAAGTGTCTCTACAATAGGATGAGTCCTTTGGGTATATGCCAAGGAGTGGTATAATTGGGTCATATTGTAGGTTCATTTTTAGTTTTTTAAGAGTTCTCCACACTGTTTTGCATAGAGGCTGTATGAGTTTGCAATCCCACCAGCAGTGAATGAGCATGCCCCTTCTCCACATCCTTGCCAGCATTTGGTATCATTTGTTCTCTTGATCCTAGCCAGCCTGATTGGGGTAGGGTGATATCTTGGGGTGGTTTTAATTTGCATTTCCCTAATTACTAATGATGTTGAACACTTTTTGAGATGTTTCTTAGCTATCTTTATTTCTTCCTTTGAGAACTCTCTGTTTAGATCTTTAGCCCATCTTTTCATTGGGTCATTTGGTTTCTCAATTCTTTGTTTATTGAGTTTTTTGTATATTCTGGATGTTAAACCCCTGTCAGATGTGTCAGTGGTGAAGTTTCTTTTCCCATTCTGTGGGTTTTCTCTTCAATTTTTTGATTGTTTCTTTTGCTGTACAGAAGCCTTTTAGTTTAAAGAGGTCCCACTTACTGATTGCTCACCTTAATTCCTGAGCAACTTCTGTCCGATTTAGAAAATCCTTTCCTATACCTATATCCTGTACGTTACTGCCAATATTTTAATAGTTTCAGGGTTTCCAGTTTCACATTGAGGTCTTTGATTCATTTGGAGTTGACTTTTGTGCAAGGCAAAAGATAAGGATCTAGTTTCATTCTTCTACAGGTGGAGATCCAGTTTTACCAACACTATTTGTTGAAGATGTTGTCTTTCCTCCGTTGTGTATTCTTGACACCTTTGTCAAATATCAAGTGGCTGAAATTGCGTGTACTCAAGTTTGGATCTTCAATGGTGTTCCATTGATCTATGTGTCTGTTTTTGTGCCAGTACCATGCTGTTTTTATGACTATGGCTCTGTAGTATACTTTGAGATCTGGTATAGTAATTCCCCCCAGTGTTGCTCTTTGTGCTCAGGGTTGCTTTGGCTATCCAGGGTCTTTTGTGCTTCCATGTCAATTTAAGGATGGATTTTTCTAATTCTGTAAAGTACATCATGGGTATTTTGATTGGGATTACATTGAACCCATATATTGCTTTTGGTAGGATGGTCATTTTAACAATATTAATTCTTCCAATCCATGAACATGGGGGGGGGTGTCCTTCCGTCTCCTGGTGTCTTCCTCAATCTCTTTCTTTAACTATTTAAAATTTTCATTGTAGAGATCTTTGGTGTCTTTCATCAGATTTATTCCAAGATATTTTAATTGTTTTTGCAGCAATTGTGAATGAGAGCATTTCCCTGTACCCTTTCCCCAATTGCTTATTATTGGTATATAGAGAGGCTAATGAGTTTTGTAGATTGATTTTATAACCTGCCACTATACTAAAAGTGTTGATCAGTTCTAAGATAGTCCCAGTGGATCTTTTGGGATCTCTTAGGAATAGTATCATATCATCTACAAAAAGGGATAGTTTAGCCTCTTCTTTTCCAATTAGTACCCCTTTAATTTCCTTCTCCTGTCTTATTGCTCTAGCAAGAGTTTCAAGCACTATGTTGAAATTTAGTGGATA
>NW_008358774.1:9470010-9471401 GCF_000622305.1 Nannospalax galili | reverse complement strand
AATTTGTAGATTTATCTTTTCAAAGATTTGTTGGATTTGTTCTTTGTATTGTTTTCTTTGTTTCTATGTCATTAATTTCTGCTCTGATTTTTGTTATTTATTCTCTTCTGCTGGGTTTGTGTTTCATTTATTCTTGCCTTTCCAGTGTCTTGAGTTGCAGTGTTAGGTCATTTATTTGGGCTTTTTCTAATTTTTAAAGTAGGCATTTAGAATTATAAACTTCCTTCTTAGGACTGCTTTTAATGTGTCCCAGGAGTTGTGTTGTGTTGTATGGTCCTTTACGTTGAATTCCAGGAATTATTTTATTTCTTTCTTAATTTCTCCTTTGACCCACTCATTGTTTAGGAGTGTGTTGTTCAATCACCACGAGTTCATGTAGTGACTAGGGCTTTGTCCAGTGTTGATTTTAATCTTTATTGCTTTGTGGTCCGATAGAATGCATGGAATTATTTCAATATCTTTGTATTTGTTGAGGTTTGTTTTGTGGCCCAGTATGTGGTCAATTTTTGAAAAAGTTCCATGATGTGCTGAGTAGAAAGTGTATTCTTTGGTGTTTGGGTGGAATAATCAAAGATGTCTGTTAGGCCCATTCGATGTATGGTATTTAATTCAGACGTCTTTCTGTTTATTCTTTGTCCAGTTGACCTGTCTAATGGAGACAGTGGGGTATTGAAGTCCCCTACTGTTACTGAGTTGGGGTTAATCTGTGTCTTCAAGTCCTGTAGTGTTGCTTTTATGAATTTGGGTTCACAAAAATTTGGTGCATATATGCTAAGGATTGTAATAATTTCTTGGTTAATTGTTCCTTTGAGCAGAATGAAATGACCCTCCTTATCTCTGCTGACTAATTTTACTTTGAAGTCTATTTTGTCAGATATTAGAATTGCAATCCCTGCTTGTTTCTTAGTGCCATTTGCTTGGAATATTCTTTTCCATTCTTTTACCTTAAGGTAGTGCCTGTCCTTGAAGGTGAGATGGGTTTCTTGCAGACAGCAGAGAGATGAATTTTGTTTCTTAATCCATTCGCTTAGCCTGTGTGTTTTGACTAGGGAATTCAGTCCATTGATATTTAAGGTTATTATTGAAAGGTGTGTATTGGTTGCCATCATTTTGATTGCTGTTTGTGTTCTCTGTATAATTTTGTGTTTCCTAGATTATATCTTTGTTTTCTTTCATTGCCCCTAGGGTATAGTTGTTTCTCTCTCTGCTCTCTGTATTGCTTCAAGTATTCTTTGAAGGGCTGATTTTGTAGACATGTATTCTTTCAGGCTATCTGTGTCATGGAAGGTTTTTCTTTCCCTCTCAACTGTAATAGACATTTTTTGTGGGTATGCTATTCTGGGCTGGCATCTATTGTCATGTAGAACTGGAAATACCTTGGTCCAGGCTCT
>NW_008358774.1:9467355-9469362 GCF_000622305.1 Nannospalax galili | reverse complement strand
CTTCTTTTAGCTCTTTGATTTGTTTGTTCATGTATTCTTTAAATTCATTGAGTTCTTTGACCATGTTTATGATTGTTCTTTTAAACTCTAAGGGGTTCTCCTTATAGAACTCTTCTACAGGATATGTGGAGTTTGGTGGGTACGCAGTGTTTTGGCTTTCCATCTTATTATTCTTTTGTTGTCATCTTGGCATGTGAATTTTTTTGTTGTTTATGATTCTGATATGAGAATTAAGTTGAAGTATGCTTCTCTTTGTATTATCTGGGTGCCTAGATCCTTTCTTTATTGGTTATGTAAAGCTGGTTGGTACAGGGTTCAGGTTCTCTCAGGTTTATTTTGGAGGGAACTGATGGCTTCTGATCAGCTATTCAGGGGTACCCACAGAAGCCCAATTCAGGTTCCAGTCAGGTACACTCAGTCTTCCTTCACCACGTAGAGGCAGGATCCAGGCTGTCAAGCAGTACTGGGTTTTCAACCCTATGCCAGAGGGAGGCCAGAGAGGGGCCAGAACTAGGCACTCTTTGGCGGTCTGCTGAGATCTGAGCTACTATACAGATGGAGGTCTGAACCCACACTCTCAGGCTGTCTGCTAGGATCTCAGCCTTAGCCTACCAAAGCCAGATCTGCTCTGGGGCCTTGGGAGGGGCCTCACAAAATCCCAGGTGGGGGATGGTATGGTGCAATTAGGGGAAGCTCACCACCACATGGAGGCAGGATCCAGGGCATGTCAGGTTGTCCCCTAGGTTCTCAGGCCTTCTGGTAGTTGGAGGCCAGAGGGAGGCCAGAACCCTGCACTCTGGCAGTCTGCAGAGCTCTGAGCTGCTACCCCGATGGAGGTCAGAACCCACCCTCCCATTGATGTGGTTTTTAGGTCTTGAAACTAGGGTTGGAACGTCAACTGATGCTCTCCCTCAGCATTTTGCATAGTGTTCTCCAAAGCTATGAGAACTAGCCTTCAGGGGAGGTGGCTTTTAGGTAAGTCCCAGCTCCATTGCTCCAAATCCTGAGTCCAAAGTATGTCCTGTCTTCATCAATAGGGTCTTACCTTCAAGTTCTGGGAAGCAATCGATAAATGTGGCAATAGCCTGTATAATTTTGGAAGCTACCCTGCCCAACAACTCAAAGGAAGGTTTCTCCTGTCTGGAATTGTTTCTTGTTATGTAGCCTTCAGCTATACTCATGGACTTATGTAGAGATATTGTATGTGTAATTCTTCAGTAGGTTTTTGGACTAATACGATTCCCTCTGGCTTTTTAATACTAGCTAGGCACTATTTATGTCTCCTCTTTCTCTCCTTGTCTTGTCCTCCCTCCCCATTCTTCCTATTTAAAGTGTCCCCATTTTCCATTTCTCCTTTGATAATTTTTGTATACTATGGTCCCACCTTTCTTGAGCTCCTTCTTCCCCTTTATTCCCATAGTTCATTGTAGAGCCCTCCTTCTCACCCCCTTTTAACCCCCCCTTTATACATTTCTCCCTTAGTAATGCCTGTCTCCTAGCATTCTTCTCTCTCTAGGGTTTATTCTTTCCTTTTACCTCCCTGGATTCCTTCCATTTGCTCTTAAAACTACTTAGATAGACAGACTTCCTCTCCCACTAGAGGCTCCATACTCTGCCATCTTTGTCACTGTCCACTGTGTTGTCAGCACCCTCATCCATTCCCCCCTGTCTGCCCTTCTGGTAAATCTAGGCAGCCAGAGGTCCCTGTTCCAGGAGGATCAGCTGTTCCTTATCAACGGCAATCCATTGTCAGTATTCCTTTGGATAGAATTGGGATCTGCTGTTCATTTTTCCTGTAGTATGTTGGGTTACTGTCTGGAAGAGCCTTTATCTATCCTGGCCAACAACTTGACTGAAAGTATCGCCTGTCTGGCTTTGCTGTTTGTCAAGTAACTTTTAGTTATATATATGTATGCTCTTATGATATTATGTTGGCCCCTTTAATCTTTGGTTATACTTCCCTTTTGGGTGTTTAAGGACATACCATTGGACCAGATAAACTGATTT
>NW_008358774.1:9444428-9466823 GCF_000622305.1 Nannospalax galili | reverse complement strand
ACTAGCTAGGCATTGTTTCTCTCTTGCATCGTCTCCCCCCTCTATCATGGTTTTCCCACTTAAGGTGCCTGCACTTCCCCCCCTTTCTTCCTTACTAATACCCTTGCTCCCATGATCCTACCTCTGTTGAACTGCTTCTTTCTCCTTATCCCCTAGGTTCCTCATATACCCTTCCCTCCCCCCTCCCCTAATCTAACCCAATTTTTATCCAAATCTCCCTTCTTAAGGTCTGTTGCCTACTATTCTTCTCCTTCAGGTAATTTCTTTTCCTTTACCTCACTGTTTCCTTACCCTTGTATTCATGCTCAGATGCGGAGGAGCTCAGAAGGTAGGTGACTGTGACCAGTGATAGTCATGCATATAGAGATTAGAAATGCATGTGAAAACGTCTCAATGTCAATTGCTTTGGAATGAATTCTTCTGTATGAAAAAAAAAAAGTTGTGCTGTAAAGTATTCCTTGAGAAATGTTTATAATTCTATGAGAATGTAAATAGTTTCACAGTAATTGTTTTCCAGTTAGAATATTCTAACTTAATTGCAGCGCAGTCTCTTTAATTTCTTGTTCATTAATTTTTAACTAACTTCATAAAAGAATAAGAATAAAAAAATATGATTTATTTTAGAAAAAGTTACCTGGACTGCTGAAAAGAATGTATATTCCACAGCTGTTGGATGAAATATGCTATAAACATTTATTAAATCTACTTATTCTATGTTGTAATTAAAAAAAAAGTTAAAACCTCATTCAATTTTATGTCTTATAAGGGTTATACTGAGTTCAATATTGTATAACTGTATTAATTTAACTGTGAACCTCAAAATTTACAGCTAATTTTGAAAGATAAGCATCTTTGCTCTGGAAATTGTTATTGAATATGTTAATGCTGTAATGAAATGCTTCTAATCATGTGGTTATTAAATAATTTAAAAAAACTACTTAGAAAAGCAATACAACATAAAACTTGGACTTTGAGAAAAGTTTTTATAAAAACCATATTATTTATAATGTTAAATATCATTCACCTTGCAATTATATGAAAGTCAGTGATCACATTAATCACCTCCTCAGTGACCTTAGAATATCATTTGTGCCTCCTTTGGGGTTTGCTTTTGTTTTTTCCCCCATACTATGAAGTTCTCATACTAAGGAAAATAAATGTCAGCAAATTATAGTTCACTATACTTTGTATAATCACCCTGGTGATTATGTTTCATGTAAAATTGATAACCGGTGATCACTTTGTCACAAAAGTTTACTCTAGTTTAATTGTTAATTTTAAATGGACATTATAGGACCTTTGCAATATTACCGTACCACTGTATCAGTGAAATACCACTTTTCAGCATGCTTAGCTTAGGTATTATTAGGACATTTGAAGCTGGTGTGATCATGAACTAGACACATGGATGCCATGCAAATTTTATGGAAAACAAGTTCTAGGCCTGTCTTTCTGAACATCCATTGAAGGCTCTTAACACTGACAGAGACATCAGAGGGGGAGGAGGATCTTCCTTTGCATCTCAAGTGTAAGTCAAGTCTCCGTCTGTCAGTGGAACTGTCACCATGTACATGAAACTCTTAGGATGACTGGTAATAGATTCAGCAGTCACTAGGGACATTGTCTAATATATCTGGACTTCTGTTAACAGTACACAAGAGGACAAAGAAGTCAGCTGTTTAGGATTCTGTTGCTTCTCAGGTACAATTGTCCTTTGGTGCTACATCTTTTCACCCAGCAGGTGGCAGCAAATGATTATGACAAATACTGTAACCAGCACTGGGGTATGGGCCTTGCAGGTTACTGAGGGTACCTGAAGGGAACTTCAAAAACATATTGGATATTCTGTGGATCTTAAGTTAACTTTAATTTAGATATCAAACTAGAAGCTAATTTCCTTGGTATTCTAAGCTGGTGAAGTAGTATTTATTGTTTGTGTGTAAACAAATTTACCAGAGATACTTTAATTGAACCTGTGCTTGCTGTCTAGAGTTTATTAACTTCAGTGCCTCCCTCTCTCTTGAGTCACTTTTGGGGATGTTGAAGACAATTTCTGCTTTGGGTTAGTGTCTCACTGGAGGTAAAAGCCTACAATTCTTGCTAACTGCTTTCACTAAGATGTCTGGCACTCTCTTAGATTAACATATTCAAACCAAAGAGGGTTGTGCTACAGCCAACCTCAAGTGGTAAACTGAGTCAAGTGATGAGTTTTCAGAGATGCTGTGAGCTAATTGACTTAAAATTGCGAGTTTCAAACTGGTCACAGTGGAAGCATTTGCAAGAGATATGTTCTAATATTGCAGACCAATACCTTCCCCTGTCCTAACTGGAGATGAAATATTTCAATATTTCAATATTTCACTGATCCAGACATGCTTTCTTTCTTCCTTAACACTGCCCTTATCCACTTAGATAACATTCCATCAATGTACAAACCTCTTATTATCTCACTCTACAAAGTGCAGTCCAAATCCATCTTCCTCCGCAACAACACTGAATATAATCACCTTGCTACAGTCGTCTGTTCCTCCCTTGCCTCTGGCACCCCAGATCCCTTTCTTATGTCACAGGGCTGAATAGTCTTAGTCCACAGTGTGTATTTCTCAAAAGTTTAATGATTAGACACACTAGTGTGAGTTCCTAGAGGGCTCTGAGCCCTATGTCCAACCTTGTGGTCCTGGTAGGACTTGGCACTTACTAGATGCTCACTAAATGGTTGTGACTGGTTTATTGCTGAGAATAACTTTCTAATTCTGTTATATCCTAGCATCTGATTTTAACCAATTTATTAATGATACTTTTTATTTCTCATATTTCATTTGGAATTTTTTATTCCAACTGCGACCCCTGTATCCTCTACTTTCCCATCTTTCTGCTCTTCCCTCCCCACAGAGTCGTCTCCCATTTCCTTCAAGGTCTTGTTCCAATGCCATTTTCTCTGTGGAACTATTTTCTCCTCATCCTTTCAACTCTGCCACTCTGGGTAACCTGATCTTGCTGCAGTGTGAGCCTTTAAATGTGTCCACTAACTTCTAGAGTTCCTTCAAAAGGGGAAAGCAAACTAATCCACTGTGGTTGTCAAGACCGCAAAGAGGAACGCTGAAGTTCATGAGGAATATTCTGATCTTGCCAAAGTTCCTTCCTGGTCCAGACCAAACAGGAGGGCGAATGATGGATAGAGATTTTGGATGTGGGGCATGTTGAAGGTGAACCTGTGGGAGGCCTAGTTCTGTCTGTTTAAAGTGCTTGCCTGTTTTGGCAGCATTCCCTGGAGGCTAGTGGGCTGTTTGTGCTCTAGTCCCTATCAAAGGTGCCCTTGACATCTTACAGTCAAACTCTGTTAGCTTTCCTCATAAAGCTATGTTTGGAAAGGTATCTCATGGGAAGGAGTTTTGGGTTGAAACTGGAAGAAAGGAAGCTAAAAATTTAATTGGGAAGTAAGAGATATATCAAGGTAGGAAGGTAGGGAGGGCAAGAAATTTGAAGTGGAAAATGTCTTGGGAGAGTAAAAATAGTGGCTTTTAGGTGGCATCTGAGCTGGTTGGCTGCTAACCCTTTCATTAGCTGGTTTCCTGAGGCCCACTGGGACTGTCTTCCAAGGGCTGATTGCAGTCTTTGATTCTTCTCACCAGCTGGTGTTACTTCTTAGGGTATGAATTCCAGAAAGATGAGTAGTTTAGCAAACAGCAAAGGAAGTTTTTGTTGGGGGAAAGCTGACCTATCAGTCACTTATCAGGAACTTGTTGAGCCCCTTTAATGTAGCAAGAACAGTGACAGATGCCCGGTGTGGGATAGGGTGGATATAAGGATGAAGATATTATATATGCAGCTTCTCATTTTTGTCTTTATTACTTTGGGTTATGTGGGTAATTTCCATTTGTCTGGGAAGTCAGGCAGAGATTTAACTGGAATGAAGGTTTTTTTTTTGTTTTTTGTTTTTTTTTCTGATAGAAAGAGAACATACAGAGCTTTTCCACCAAGCTTCTGTGAACCGCTGACCTAATGTGACTTCAAATGCTCTCAATACATTGCTCAGGAAAGTCATGACCAGCCGTTCTCCATTTGTGTAGAAAACAGCCCCATTTCTCCTTAGGTTCCTATCCCTACTTGACGCTCAATTCTTTCTGATAACTTACAGGTTTCATATCCTCTTTCTGTTTCCTTATATCGTCTCATCAAATATTATTTTAATACATATTTTGTGATGTCAAAATGTGACCTCATCTTAGGCCTCGTGCATGGACATTCTCCTCAGCCTGGCTTGGGAATATGCTTCTGTAAAGAAGCTTCCACTTTGCTTTAGTCAGGCACCCTGGAAACAAGCATTTTAGGAATTACTTGTACATCCCTTGGCTTGGGCTTTGCAGAATATATATATATAACTGCTATAACTTCGACTCCAGGATATCCTGTCCTGGACGAAAGAACTCAAAGGAATTGTCCTGACAAAGTCTCTCTCTCTCTCTCTCTCCCTCTCTCACTTTCTCTCTCTCTTTTCAGGTAGGGTCTTACTGTGTAACCCCAGCTGGCCTGGAACTCACTATGTAGATCAGGTTAGCCTCAGTCTCATAGAGATCTACCTGCCTCTTTCTCCTGAGAACTGGAATTGAAGGCATATGCAGTCACACCGGGCCTGAGTAATATTTCTTCTTGTACTTGTGGGTAGATTTTTTTTAGCCTATCCTTTCATTAAAGTTTGGTGGAGTAAGGGTTCTGGTTTTACTGGAGGGATGACTGTGGGGTGGTGGCCATCTTCACTTGCTATGCTCACAGTGTCATATTCTATGCTCACGGGGTGCTAAGACCCCATACTCCTTGTTACTGGGCTAGAAACTCTCTTCTCTTCCAGGGTAATCTTAGTTATTTGGCATACACAGCTGCAGTTTTTAACTTTCTCATTATTTGAAAGCCCTTTAGAAATCTCTGTTATTCTTGGGGCTAGAGAGATGGCTCAGGGGTTAAGAGCACTCACTGCTCTTGCAGAGGACCTGGGTTCAATTTGCAGCACCTACATGGCAGCTAGCAACCATCTGTAACTCCAGTTCCAGGGGATCTGATGCTGTCTTCTGGCCTCTGTGGACAGTGCATGACATGGGTGCACTTACATACATGCATACACATAAAAAACACATACACATAAAAATAAATAAAATTTGTTTTATTTTATGTGTATGAATGTTTTGCCTTCATGTAAGGGCACCCATGTGTGCAATGCCCATAGAAGCCAGAAGAGTATGACAGATCTCCTGGAACTGGAGTTGTGGGTGGTTGTTAGCTGCCATGCAGATACTGGGACCCTGATCTTTTGCAAGAGTATCCAGTGCTCTTAACCACTGAGCCAGCTTTCCAGCCCCGAGGAGACAATTTTGGGAGTTCCACTGTCATCCTTGCTGGTAGACTCATCCGTACAGCAGGGTTACACTTCTTCAGTTCACTCCAGATTTTCAACCACTGAATTCTAATGCTATGCCAACAGAGTTGATCCCAAGCCTTTGCCTCAGCCAACTACTGTGTTCTCTTGCCCTCCTGCACCGCAGTGTGTTCAGATTTTGAACATTTCTCTCAAGAAGATGATGCTTCCCATGTCAGTTTTGCATCTTTCTTAATACAAATAAGAATAACTTTCATGGATACAGTGCCTTCCTATTTCATAGTGGTTCTCTGTGTGGACAGCCCCGAGGCACAGAAGAGGAAATTACTTTTCCAAAGGAATTCTACAAACTGATAGAAGAAAGTTGACTGCTTGGTCTACCACCATGCTTGTGGACCTGAGGTCTTGCTATGCAGTGAGCAGTTAGATGTAAAATCCAAATTCTGCCTGTCTACTGCATACGTTCTTCATCATTTAAGTGTCATTCCTCCATTCATGTGAAACTCTGAACTGAGGAATCTTGACTTGCTAGATTCTAGTCTTTTCAAACACACCAGTGATTCTCTGGTGTGCTCTCCAGACAACAGCAGTATTGACCACATCAGCAAGAATAGCAAAATCTCAGATCCCACCCCAGACCTATGGAGTGAAACACTCTGGGGAAGTGGAAACCAGTCTTCATTTTAACAAGCCCTGCAAGGGTTAGAATGATCACTTAAATCTGAGAAGCCCTTCTTTCTAGTACAGACAACATCTTGCCTTTTAGGTTCTCCAGATACAGTGCCTGTTAGATTTTAGTGGACATTAAGTGTTTGAAAGTTTATAGAATCTTTCTAATTTGGAAAACAAAGTTTCTATTATAAGGGAAAAAAATACTTGGCTAGTGAACAGAGAAAGACACTTGCCATGTAAGCCTAGTGACTTTAATTTGATCTCCAGAACCCATATAAAGGCAGAAGGAAAGAATTAACTCCATAAAGTTGCCCTCTATCTTTCACACCCACTCCATGGTACATTGGTACATGTGTCCTCACACCACACACACACACACACACACACACACACACACACACACACACACACGATAAGTATGATAAGTAAGGGGTTTGGAGAGATGGCATAGTGGTTAAAAGCACTTGCTGTTCTTGCAGAGGACTTGGGATCAATTCCCAAACCTCATATTGGGCAGCTTATAACCACCTGTAACACCAGTTCCTGGGGATTCAACACCATCCTCTAGCCTCTGCATGCACCCACATACATGTGAACATACATACACACAGAAAGAGGTAAATGTCATTTTAAACCGTATTACATTTTTGTGATTTTCATACAATATGATTTGATATTTAGATCCCCTCCCCTACTTATAGGCACCTCCCCTTACTGCTCCTTTCTGCTCAATTTAATGTATTCTATTATACACATAATACATACAGTCCATAGAGTCTGATTTGAGTCCCCAAATGTCCTTCCATCTGGGTCCATCCACTGGAGCCTGGTTAACCTACAAAGAGGACCTGGTTAACCTGTAGAGATTGTTTCCCTCCCAGCAGTCATCAGTTGCCAGAAGTTCCTTCCAATGCTCTCTTCTGGCCTCTGCATACACCCAAATACATGTGAGTGTGTGCACGCATGCACACACACACATGCACACATTTTTAAAAATAAAAATAATAGGCAAATAGTATTTTAAAAATGAAAATACTAAATAGAATCAAAATGAGTATTTTGCTATTTGGAGTATCCAATACAACAATATATTTATTATCCAAGTAACCTGAAGTCTTATAATTATCTATAGAGCATGTATAGAGCCTTTGAAAGTAAATATACTTGTTATTTAATTCTTTTTCAAAAAATAATTTATTATTTTATGTGCACGAGTGTATTGTCTGCATATATGTAAATGCACCTGTGTTATGCAGTGCCCACAGACATCAGAAGAGGGTGTCGAATTCCCCTGGAACTGGAATTCTGGACCATTGTTAGCCGCCATGTATGTGCTGGGAATCAAACCTGGGTCCTCTGCAAGAGCAGCCAGTGCTTTTAACCACTGAGCCATTTCTCCAGTCCTTGTTATTTAACTCTTAGCATCTCTGATGGCATCTCTGCATAGGAATGTTTAAGATGGGAGGACAGTGGTGATTTTCCAGAGCTGTCTTCAGATGACCACAAGGTGTCGGTGTAATCCAAAGAAAGAGGTAATGATGCTATTGTAATTTCAGTAAGATACCTTTAAAACCAAATCATTATGTGAAAGGAAAAAACAACTCAAAAATTATATATAATCCTATTAGTCTGTTGTGACAGGGTGTTGTTGTTTCTCTCTTTTTATTCCCATTCTTTTACCTCGGTATTCTTTTTTTTTTTTTTTAATTTTTAAAAATGATTTCTTTAATAACAACATACTTAGAAGAAGCATATCATTACAACACAATTGACATATTCAATAACGTTTTCCTGAGGTAGGATGCATCTCTTTCAAATTTGGCTGTAAATTTTTAGGTTTACAGTTGAATTATTACAGTTATACAATATTGTACTCAGTATAAACCCTATAAGACATAAATTAAATGATGTTTTAACCTTTAAAAAGATCTCCATTTCATTATTAAAATACACAGTTTCATATAGAAAAATTCTTTTTCAATGCAATTGACATTGGATGTTTGCACATGCATTTCTAATCTCTAAATATCTGATTATTACTAGTCACAGTTGGTTACTTTCTGAGCTTCTAGGCATCTGAGCATGAATATAAAGTCATCAGGTAGATTTCAATGGTAATGTTTTTCACATCTACTAATTATTGTTTTTTAATCATTATTTTTTTTATTTATTTTTTCATACAGAAGAATTCATTCCAAAGCAATTGACATTGAGACCTCGGTATTCTTTAATGAAACAAGTTTAGATGTTTCAGTAATATAAAGTGGCAAAACAAACAGCAATGAAAGAATATTAACTGAGTTCTTGCTTGTGTCAGCTGCTATGTTTGTGCCCAGACATAATAAAATGCTTAAAATAATCCATTAAATGAAATGCTAAAATTGATACATTGATTCCCAAGACATTTAGTACATTTACAGATGGGTAAACTGAAGTTTAGGAAGGGTAAATTATATTCTAGAGTTGCACCCCAGTTACTGTGGATCCAAGATTTAAATGTAAGTCTTTGACACACTAGAATCTCCTGACTTTTTTCACCGAGCTGTATTGCCAGTCTGAGAAGGAACATTAATAGTGACCTTTGTCTCTGGACAGTTTTTACTATGCAAGGCATATTGGTACTATTAAATATTCTTTCACGTTCCGGAAATTTATGAAATAAGTTAACCTTTTTGCCAGCCACTGTAGGCATATATTCAATACAATTATTCCTTCAGTATGAGAAGTCCAGATTTGCTATATTTGTGTTGAACTTCAAAAGCTGACATTCAAGGGGAAAGTTTCATATAAGAAAGCCTATTTTGCGAATTTATTACTCCCTTCCCTCTTATAAGACTAAAAGTGCAGCAAATCCCATCAATCTGTTTGGTATTGGTTGCTTAGAGGCAGTCTATGGCCAGCACATGATTTGTCAACTATACAGTCACCTCCTAAAATAGTTTTATTGCTTGATCATAAGCCTACATGACAGGCTGGCCCACAGATGTTGTTGACAGACAAATGTCTGTTATTGTTACTGCAACTATAGCAAGAGTAGTAGGAAAGGCTGAGCCTAGAAATATTCCTTTTATCTAAGCCCCTATTCAGGTTTTGAGGCTAAAATCTAAGAATGGAGATCCAACATATGCTTTACTCAGTAATAAGTGTCCTCCAAAGTAAGGATCTTTCATTTTTCAGTCCTTATGAAGACGTTGATGGAAACCTACACATATGTTAAAATGTTCTTGATATAGTGAGAAGTGAAAACAATTTATCAAATAGTTTATACACCACTTAACATTCAAAATATTTATTAAACAATCTAGATGAATATAATGCCAACGTGTAAGAGTACTATCCAATAGAAATATGAGTCATATATGAAACTGAAAATTTTCTAAGTGTCTCATTAAAAAAATAAAGAGAAGCAGGTAATATTAATTACAATGATTTATCAATGTATCCTTAAATATATGGACTTATATATTCATATAGTTATGTTACTAATTTGTACTTAAATGTAGTCTACCACTAATAATGTATTTTAATATGCTAATGTTATGTTAGTGATTATATTATTAGTATATTAGTGATATATTTTACTATTTTTAATTTTTAATTGAATTTTTATGATTTCACATAATATAGTTTGATTCTATAGTTAGATCCCCTCCCTTATCCATACTTCCCCTTACTATCCCTGCCCAGTTTAATGTACTCTCACATATATAATACAGTCTTGGAGTCTGGTTTGCATTCCCAAATGTCCTTCAGCGTGGGTCCATTCACTGGGCCCACCCAGAGTCCTATTTCTGTAAGGCATTGTCTTTCTCCCTCCCAGCAGTCATCAATTGTTCCTTAGGTTGAGTTGGGATTCCTTACCCATTTTCCAATGTGTATCATGAGATTTTGCCTGGTTTAAGCTTACGTAGGACTTAAGCATGCTGTCACCATTGCTCTGAGTTCATATGATAACTGACCAGCTGGAGAATCTGTTTCTTTGTGGTCATCTAACCTCTCTGGCTCTTATATCATTCTGTCGCCTCTTCCTCAGTGATCCCTGAACTTTGGGAGGCAGAAGTTTGAAATAGGTGTCCTATTCAGGGATAAGTACTCTACAGCCTCTTGTTCTCTGCACATTGGCCAATTGTAGGTTTCTGTGTTAATCACCATCTGCTGCACAAGGAACTTTCTCTAGTGAGAGGTGAGAGATGCTTTCATTTATGTGTAGAGGTTTCACTGAAGATGGATCACTCAGGGTTAAGCATCTCACAGACACTTATTTTCTGCATTTCACCAGTTCTGGAACACTGTAATAGTCTCCATCTGTTGCAAAAAGAAGCTTCTTTGATGAGGAGTGAAAAGTACACTTGCCTATAAATATGAATATGCATATTTAGAATAAAATAAGAAATTACATTGGTCAAGGGATGTGACAAAAGTAGAAATTTCTCTAGAATCTATGACCTCTCCAACCATATGTATTTGGTTATGTTTATAGTATCACACATGAGTTCCCTCCCATTGAGTGGGCCTTAATTTCAAGTAAACAGTTGTTGATTATCCTCAAGATGAAAGTGCCACTACTGCACCAATAAGGATAGTTTGATGGCCCAGTCATTATTGTTTATTAGGCTTTATAGCTGGGTAGGACCAATGATTGGCTTTCTCCCTTGGCAATTGCATATGTGTGTGTGTGTGTGTGTGTGTATTAATAAATGTAATGAGTGCATGCCTGCATGTAGGTGGGTACATCCCTCTAGTGCAGTGCCCATGGAGGTCAGAAGGAGGCATCAGGTCCTCTACAATTGGAGTTGCAGCTGGTTGTTAGCTGCCATGTGGGTGCTGGGAATCAAACTTGGGTCTCTGCAAGAACAGCCAAGGCTCTTAACTGCTGAGCTATCTCTCCAGACCTAGTGATAGATTTCATTAGTTCAATCTAATATTATTTCAACATGTAGTCAATTGAAGTTATTGGTATTTTTACATTTTCTTATCTTAGAAAGTTGGCACATAATTTATACTTATAGCACATCTCAATTTGAACACCAAATTGTCTTGAAAACTATTCGATACATGTTTAGATTTTATAAAAGTTACTGTAGAAAAATAAATTCAAATACCAAAGTTATCCTAGTCCTATAAAAAAACATTTTCAACAACTGATTTATCGCCTTTTAAAGTTAAATAAATTAAATGAGCTTAAAAATTCAATTCCTTAGCTATGCTAGATGCATATCATGTGTGCAATATCAATCTCTTGCTCCTGGCCATGGTTTTAGATAGCTCAGGAGAAAAGTATTTCCTTGAAGTCTCAAACTGGATGCTGACCAACCTCCAAGGATGCTCTCTCCTGATCCTGAAGCTTGACCTGCTCCCAACTTCTTCATCTGTTTCCAGGTGACATACTTCCCTGTGTCAGGATCCCTGTGTGCAATGTCATAAATGGCCCACTCTGTAATTCCCAGGACAATACTCACTCTGCCTTTATGTGGTGGTGAGGTCAGGTACTCTCCTCTCCCAATGCCTGGCCTGGTGTGTGAGACACCCAGTAGCCTTAGCATGAGGTCTCTTTCTCCATCAGCCTCTGCCATGATAGCTTCTACATGATCTTCAGCCTCCTTCCAGAGCTGCCTGGGACTGGAGCAGGTGGCCCTCTGTTGAAAATTTTCTCCAGAATTCTTTACCATGAACAAATATCTCCTCATTAGCCCCGAGATTACGGATTGCTTGAGAAAGCATCCAATCCTTATGAGATGGAGAAGAGATGTATTAGGCCTGGGGGTCAGACCCTAAATCTTGGTCGTTATCCATTAGAGCATCACTATTAAAAGTGAAAAATAATTATTTAAAGATTAAATTAGGGGTGAGAGAGCTGGCTTAGAGGTTAAGAGTGCTTGGTGTTCTTCCAAAGAATGTGGATATGGTTCCTGGCATCCACATGGTGGCTGACAACTGCCTGTGACTCCAGTTCCAAGGGATCTGATGCCATCTTCTGGTTTCTGCAGGCAGTGCATACATGTGGTCCACTTAAATGCAGGAAAAACACTCATATACATAAAATTAATTATTATTATTTTTTTCTTTTTGAGATAGGGTCTCCTTGTAGCCCCAGCTGTCCTGGAACTCACTATGTAGATCATGCTGGCCTCGAACTCACAAAGATCTGCCTGCCTCTGCCTCTCAAGTGCTGGGATTAAAGGCTTATGCCACTATGCCCAGCTTGAAATTAATTTTTTTTAAATGAAAGAAAGTTGTGAAATTCTCTTTCTGTGGTTAGATGAGGAGACACTTGAGTCTATCACAACAGACAACTTATAGGATGAATTTTACTGATATGCAGTAGTGGTCTCTGCTTCAAATTCGAAGAGAACCTAGTGATCTTTTGCAGACTAGAAATGTCAACTGGAAGACAAATGAGAAAAGTCAGAGGCTTGAGATGCTTCTTCTCAGTGGAAGAAATCCTTTAATCACCAAGGTCACAGAGTCAGAAGTACAAGTACAGGGAATGAGAACAGAACGTGGAAATCATTCTAAATCTGCAGAACAGAAATGTAGCTTTGCCTGAATCCACCACAATTAGGCAATTCACTTTAGACAAACCAGAAGGGAGAAATACATCGGCAAGCGTATAGGCTTTTCTAGGATGGAGTCAGAAACCCATCACTGGAAGGTCAGATCAGGACAGTCAAATATCTAAGGAAGGAAGTAGCCTCTGGGTCACTCAGGGAAAGGAGACTTAGGCAAGGAACTGGGATGGGCGACACAGAGGCCTCTTACAGTACATGGGAGTGCGAGCAAAGTTCAGCAGCCCATGGACCCTGCATTTGGAACCACACAGTGAAAAGCACATGCTTAGCCCCATATCATGATACTTAATCGACTCTTCAGCAGGGCCCACCTCCAGGAGGCCTTAGCAGGAGTGCTACGTCACATCTTGTTAATTAAGAGCTCCATCCATTGTTCTTTCTTTCCCTCATTCTCAGCATGTCCTGAGGTTTCCTGATTTTGCCTTACTCTTAATTTGACCTTTAGACAATATTAGACTTTTAGTTTCAGTTTCTTCGGAGGCTTGCGTCTCTAACTGCGTGTTTAAGAACTCATTCCTCCTCATTTATAATAGTTTTGGGAACAAACATCTTTTGAGCTACCTAGTCTATTGGGCATTGTGCTGGATAGCTTTATTGTCAATTGACACACCTGGGTTGGGGGACTCTCAGTTGGAGGATTGCCTTCATTGGACTGGCCTGTGGCCATGTCCATGGGGCACCTTTTTGATTGTTGAGTGATGTGGGAGGGCCCAGGCCACTGTGGGTGGTACCACCCCTGGGCAGGTGGGCCTGTGTTGCATAAGAAAGCAGGCTGAGCAGGGGCCAGGAGAGCAAGCCAGTAAGCAGAGCTCCTTTATGGCCTGTGCTCTAGCTCCTGCCTCCAGGTTCCTGCCCCAAGTTCCTATTTGGGCTCCCTTATGAACTGTGACCCAGGAGATGTAAGCCTGATAAACCCTTTCCTCCCCAAGTTGGTATTGGTCAGAATGTTTTGTCACAGCAGTGGAGAAACAAACTAGGACAGGCGTATACAGGTCCTGGAACTTAGGGGATTTTCAGAGGCCCACAAGGGTATCTGGATCTTAAAAAAATATGTAAAGATTAAAATAATATGAGAAAATGAGCAAGTTGAAAATGAACAGTTCAATCAAAATCTATAAACATAACACTATAATCATTGCCAAATTTAGCATATTCATACAAATTTTGTTGCATTTTAAAATTATTTAGAACGTTGTTCTTTATTTTGAAAGGATTTCTAAGAATACATGGTGATAGTTTATAAATCATAGCCAACCATAAATCAAATGCTACTTGTAGTCAAATAATTTTCAAGAAAAATTATAAACATCCTTTCAAAAATTTGAAGCCAGAATTATATTTAGTGTGGGATAAAGGTTTGTTTTGATACATTTTATGTCATGCAGAGGGGAACTTCTATACTAAGAGTACTCAAGACTTACTAAGGTCTTCAGATAATTCTGAAAAGCAATTTCTACTCATCCATATTAGGTCTTTTCCTCACTTAGATAGAGCAATTCTACCTGGTGGGCAGTGTGATGTTCTAGAAAGAGCCACTGAGCTGTCTCTGGACATATTAATTTAGCTGGTCATGAAAATTTTGACCCATCAATCCTTTCATTTATTTGAATATGCAAATATTCCTGGAAGGAATATGCTCAATGACAAATGGGTCTGGTACCTAATAGATTAATAATATCTGAAAAAGATGCAAGATATGTTCCATCCTGTATCATACGGGAGAATAGGTCTGAAAAGAAATAGGATTGAACACAGAATGAAGGTCTTAATTCAGGGATTAAACTGTGCAGAAGGCTTCAAAACTTCTTATCTATTGTGGTTTAAACGTGAAACTATCCCCCATAGACTCTTGTATTTGAACACTTGATTCCCAGCTGGTGGTGCTGTTTTGGAAATGCTATGAAACCTTTAAGAGGTGGAGCCTTACTGAAGGACATGCCTCACTGGGCGTGGGCTTTGAGGTTTTATATCCTGAATTTGCTGATTGGGTCTTGAGTCTTGTAGTAGGTAGACTAAATTCTCATTCCCTTCCCTGCTAGAGCGTCATACATTACCCCACACTAGAGTATGACTTGCAGAGTCCCTTGTCTGTAGAATACACTTCCTGTTTCATGTCAGCTTGGTCATGTGACTTACTTCAGCTAACAGAAGTGATGCCATATCTAAATATCACCTTGATGGAAGATGGTGATTTACTCTGCCTCTTTCTCCCTCTGCCTCATAAGGATGTTGTGTCCAAAACAGAGTTGACCCTGGTACCTGGAGACGGTACATGGAGCAGAGCCATGGTGACAGAACATCTGCTAATTGGTGACAAGACAGTGGTTACTAGGCATTGTTTATTATCATGGGAAAGCTGATGAGTACAGATTTTCATGAGGAAAATTACCTTGGTGAGAAGGTTGTTCTCATAGTTCTTTTATTGATTTAATTTGAAATATATTTTGGAATCTAGTTGCAGTCAAAACAACCAGCAGGTTAATTCTCCTGGAGTAGTGTTTTGCAAGCTTCATAGTAACCAGCACTTGAACAGAATTAGAGAGTTAACACAAAGTTAATCCTGCCACTCATGTCACTGTGCCATGGGCCCCGTCTGGAGTGAGGTCACGGAGACATTTGAACAGCCAATAATAGTCATTTACTTTTCCCAAATGACACTTTCTGGAATTTACTGATGTAGGCATTTTATATTTTTCAATTACAAATGTGACATTTTATTTTTGCCAATTTTGCTAGTTAGGAATTCCTTGCAGGGTACTTTCTGCACTTCATAGAAAATCAGTGTTAAATAAGTCAGTTCATTTCCCAATGGCTTAATTTAGCATGCTATTTAAGTCTACATGGTGCATACCTGCTCTTTCTTCTCTGAACTCTCAATAAATAAAGTACCTTGACTCAGAAAAACATGACCTTTCTGAATATTTCTGTGTTACCCTAATACATGTACCTGTGCCCTCATTTATCTCACCACACATGCAGTTGTGACAATTTATTGTTTTTCTACTACATATGAAGTACCATTTTATATCCTTCAGGCGCATGGAGAAGAAGAGAAATCACATTTTATTCTCTTATTCTCTTGGATTCAACATCTTACTTCTTCAGAAAATAATCTTCCTAGGCAGAGGGCCTAGGAAGTCCAAAGGTCATGAGACAAGACTGAGCTTAGAACATATCCACCATTCCAAAGCAGAGCTAGGAGCTGAGAGTGGACCAGGGAAAGGGCTGTAGGCCACAGAGTTCTTGTAAGCCATGCTAAGGATTCTATATTTTGATCTAAACATAATTATAACCTTAAAAATGATTTATGTTTTAGAAGACAATTCCAGTTGTTGATAAGGGACAGGCAACGAACAAAGGGAAGAAGGGAAACTTGGGAGGAAGAGCTTATGGAGAGGGACAGGATGATCTAAACTGTGTTGTGCTGGTAGAGGTCAAAAGAAATAATCACATTCAGGATGTACTTGGAACACTGAACTACTTGCTGACAGGTTGGGTGTTGGATGTGAGCCAAAACAATATGAAAGATGTCACCACAGTGTTTGGCCTGAATTACTGGAAAAACTGTGGTGTGCATAAAAAGACTGGCAAAGAAGCAGATCATTTGGGGGATGAGGAGGGAGAGCATTAGTCTTAGCATGTGGAAATGTTGTTCTAGAGGCAAATCATCTGTAACTGGGACTGCCATTGTACTAGTGTGCAACAGTAAATGCTCTCACCTTTCCACTTGGGTGGTATATATAGATACACAAAGCCCACTTTGACACCCACTTTTACACCATTTAGATTTGAGGTCAGGTGAATGTTAGAAAGAAAGGAAAATCCCTTTAAAGATCTTCTGGTAAGGTTATCATTATAAGAAGGGAGAAACAGAGACTTAGAGCAGCAGGCATGTTCTCATGTGCTATGTATACAGTGAACATTTATTTTTGTTATTATTGCCTGATTCCCATTCTGGAGTGCACCAATTTCTCTCTAGTGCAGTAATGGGCAAGTGTGGCCTGTTGGTTAAATCTGGCCTCCCTCCTGATTTTACAGATGAAATTTCACAGCACACATTCATGCCTATTTATTAATATATTACCTCTAGCAGCTTCTAAACTATAATGGCAGTGTGAATAGGAAGGCTTCATGGCCTTAAAAAGTTAAAATATGCACTATGGGACCCACATCCTCCTGCCCACAACTTTCCTCTTCACGTTTCTGAGTTGATGGAGGAGAAAATATTTAATCTAAGACTAAATTTGATTTAGATTGGGCCAAATTTTAAAACTACCTGAATATAAAAATTGTGTAATGGCCAAAAGATAACTCAAAATCCTTGAGCTCTGATTCAAATTTTTAGGGAAATGGTTTTGGAGTATCTATCAAAACATGTTTAATGTCTAGGGAGTTGGGCATGGGTAGAAAATCAAAATATATCCTCAATCTATTTTGTCAAATTCAGTTCACTATGTAAGCATTTTACATATCCTGTGCCTGGTCATTTTGTCTTAGATGTGTGACTTTGGAGTTTAAATGCAAAATACTAACTCTTAAATTTTTTTTTTTAATTTATGTGTATGAGTGAATTGCCTGCCTGTATGCCAGTGTTGTGCAATGCTACGGAGGTCAGAAGATGGCATCAAATCCTCTGGAACTGGAGTTATAGATGGTTGTTAGCTGCCATGTCATTGCTGGGAATTGAACCAGGGTACTCTGCAAGAACAGTTACTGCTCTTAAGCTCTGAGACACCTCTCCAGCCCTGCAAAATATTAACTCTTTAAAATATTTAAATTCTTTATCTGCTAATAAAAAGTTTTTAAAAAGATTATATGTTCATGTGATATAAGTACAGTTGAATAAGCTATCTAATTTAAGAAGTATTTATGAGAGTTTCCTATATCTGAGCTTTAGAACTTTGTAGCTGATAGAGAGAGGAAAAAGTAAATTCATAAATAATGAAAGCAGAACTTTCAAAGGTAACTTTTCATGGTTATAAAAATGCTCTCTTCCTGTCTATATGTTGTGACTGAGCATTTAAATATTGCTAGTATGATAGAGAAGCTGATTCTCACATTTTATTTCCTTTGAATGTATTGAAATTTACTAGCCATGTTTATTGGTTACTTTGGCTAGCAAAATGCTAGAACATAAGTGAGGCAGGTCCAACTGATACAATAAATGACAGAAAAGAATGTTTGCTCAAGTGTTTTAAAGGAAAGAAGAACACTGGCATCACAGAAGTCAGGAAAGGATTCAAGGATTCAGGAGAGCTCTGGGAAGGGTTTAAGGATGGGTTAGGATGATATGAGGGTATGCTTATTCACAGACACACAGATACACACACAGACACACATACACAGATACACACACACATGCATGCACGCACGCATGCATGCACACACTCCAACCTAAAATGTGGAAAATATTTGGGAAACATAAATAAATCCAGTTGGAGTCTGGCATAAAATGTATATACAAGAATAATTTGAGATTACAGTGAGTAAATCCTTTCAGGCCATGCTGTAGATGAGCTCGAATGCCACACTGAAGAGAGTATCTACCCTGATAATAGTTAGGAAACCACTGCATTTCTTTTTAAGCTCCAAGCATGACTAGAAATGTTAATCTGGTGGCAGCAATTAAGGAGAATTGAAGTAGAATAGAAAATCTAATTAGCAAACATGCAAATATTGCGGCAAAAAGCAGTGAGACTTTGGCACCTTAGAATAATATAGAGGGACCTCTAACTCAGTCTCAGTTTTATGAAGCTTTCTGAGAAAAGGGAAGGAAGACCCTGTGCCTGAGAGAGGTTGTAGGTCCAGTATAGTGGTGGAGTGACCCAGTGACTGCCTGGTCTTCTGGGAAGTCACATTTAATGAGAAGTGTGTTGTCTGGATGGAAAGTAGAATGAAAGAGGGGCTTAAGTGTTCCACTGTGAGGGGTTTCTCAGTGATGGAAGAGGCTGGACCAAAGTTGAACATCATCCAGTGAAACCAAGCCAACATTTAGACAAAATGTTATTAGCAGGATCCACTAACAGAAGTCAGGTGACCCAAGGGAAACCAAAAGATCACTCTACCCCCTGACATAAGATTAGACATAAGACAAGATGTTTGACATGTCTGCTTCTGTTATTTGTCTAGTATGTCTCTTTAAACTCAGCGAGCAGCCATAGAAGAAGGGAGATGGGTTATGATCGCATACCTGGGGGTTGGAAGCTAAGGACTTGTTCACCCAGACACATTTGCTTTTCTTCTTGTCATCTACTTTTTTGCCTTTGTTGCCACGATAGCCTGGGACCATGTTTTTGAGTTGACAAACTTTATTTTTAGAACATTTTGGTGTACATAGGAGTGTGATACAGCTGACAAGCAGGAGGAATGAGGGGTCTTGTTATTAAAAGGCACAGTACATGAACTGGTACAGTGTTCCTGGGTACAGACATGGATTAGTTGTAAATGTACAGTCTGAATTTACAGCAACCACTAAAAACAGCTGAAAAATAAACTTTGCATTCTAAGAAAAGAGAAAAGTGGATTATATACAATAGTCAATGAATATCACACTACTCAAAAGATGTGAAGACAAAAAATGGAAAGACCAGGGTTAAAAATATTAAGCAGTAACAAATAAGATTGATTATCATTATCACTTATGACAATAGTTCACTTTATGAGAAGAAAGTGAGCTTTAAGAGTGATGATGACTACCTTTAATCAAAGCACTCAGGAGGCAGAGGCAGGCAGATCTCTGTGAGTTCAAGACTAGCCTGGCCTATGTAGTTAGTCCCAGCTCAACTGGGGCTACAGGGGAGACCCTGTCTCAAAAAAAAAAAAAAAAAAAGACCAAGAAAAAAAGAAAAGAAAAGAAAGTGAAACCTTGTTCAGTTCTGTCAACAGTCACTTTAAACACCAGTGGTCCCTGGTCTACATAGTGAGTTCCTGGACAGCTGGGGCTACAAGGAGACCCTGTCTCATAAAAAAAAAAAAAAAAAAAAAAGACCAAGAAAAAAAGAAAAGAAAAGAAAGTGAAACCTTGTTCAGTTCTGTCAACAGTCACTTTAAACACCAGTGGTCTTAATATAGCAACTAAAAGACTATAGATTAAAAAGCAAGACATAACTGCCTGTTGTCCTTGAGAAGTCCACTTTCTAATAGGTTACTGACAGAACCCCAATAGTGAAGCTCTACTAAAATGGTTTCTTCTGCATCCAACGTTTTCAAGAAAAATAGAATACTGTGCTTTATTTATTTCAACATAGCTAATTTCCCTCTCCCCTGCCTGAAGCCAGAGGGAATTCTCCAGTGTTCACTGCGAGGACCTGGGAGAACTCCTGGAGGTAAAATTCCCCAAAGTGGTGCAGGGAGGTGGGGATTCCTGGATCTAGGACCACTGTTTATATAAATGAGTTTCCAAAGCAGAGTTAAAAATATTTGCATGTGGGTGAGAGGGAAGCAGGAGAGCCAACGATAATGGAGAATTTCCACCCCTGGGTAGTGAGTAGATTATGATGTTATTAATAGACATAAAGGATCACATGAACACCCTGGTTTTGAGGGAAATTATGACACTTAGTGTCGACGGTAATAAGACTAAGAGTCTTTCTCTTTTTCTCTAGAATCAAAGATGAGTCACCTAAGCATGTTTAAACAGAATAACAAATGAAAAGAAAAACACCCTCCACCCAAGAGACTTCTTGTAGCTGGTCCACAGACCTAGTTCTCTGCTAGACACACCCAGTGGCATATATAGGCTCCCAGTGGAGTCTCTTGGCTTGTAGCATCTGGCAATGGCAGCTTCTAGGAGTTTATTTCCAACAATGGTAAGCAGGTGTTACCATAGCAGCAACGTCCAGGGACCACTCCCAGTGGCCTGCATCTTTACCAACAGTAACACCACGCAACAGATCTTTCTGCGGTGGGCTGCCCTTAAAAATTACCAGTTGCTCTAGACTCCTATGCTCCTGGAACCACATTAGATTCTGAAAGGTTCAGCTTTATAGAATGGCTCCATAACTCCAGGAGAAAATTTGCTTAGAGACTCTGAGCTTCCAGCTTGAAAGACTGATAGGTGTTTTCTTATCATCAAGTCCTCTGTATACTTGGCTTGCAGAGCAATTTGTATGTATGGGAGGTCACTAAACAGCCATGTCTAGAACAGTGTGACAGAAAAACTTTACAATACATAGAAAATCAACAGCCTGGACAAAGGGTTTGAAAGTCATTGAGAAGTGTATCCACGAATTATGAATGGGTCTTTGTGATCTTATCCAGGCTCACATTCCTAGCTGCTTTTCTGACTTGCTTTTGTTGTTAACTAAGGCATCAAGGCCCAAACCATGCAGAGTTCCTGCCCTATGTAGAACTTGTCTCCTAAAGGTCACACTAGAAAGTTGGTCATTCCTTTCCCAAAATATCCCAATCTAGGGGATTGTGGCATTGGCCAAAGCCCCCACATGTCTCCTTCTCTCACCACATCCTGATATTGTGGCATCTATGTCAACAGTGTTCTGGGAAATGCCCCAGACCTCCCAGAGCCCCTTATTATAATATGCATACTTACCCAATAACCCTAGGTTAAAAAATATGAATGACATGAAATAATTTTTGCACTGAGGTTCATCAACCCAAATGATGGGTTAAGTTTAAAAACACAAATAAGGGGACCAGTGAGATGGTTTAGTTGGTTAAAGCACTTGATGACCTGAGTTTAATGCCAATAACCCACAGAAGGAGAGAACTGACTTCTAAAATTTGTCTTTTGATCTCCACAGCCATGCTATGATGTGTATGTACCTTTACTCACATACATCATATACACACAATATTGATAAATAAAATTTAAAAATTGAAAGCACAAATAAGTAAAATAAAAAAGTCAATGTTGCAGAAAACACTTCTTAATATCTTGAATTTAATGTTACTTTCAGGACCTGATGGCTTTCTCTAGAATGGGTCTAACAAACAGTGAAGGCTGACACAAACTGGAAAGAATTTAGCTAAGGAGGAATTCAGATTGCGATGAAAAGGGAGTTAGGTCTGTTCACATTAAAAAAAGAAATCTCTCTGGAATGACATAAAAGAACCCTTTAAAAAAGGTCAAAAGAAGTTTACCTTAAATTTTTTAATGGTAAGGGTCTCAGTTTTAAATGACGTCATCTGCAAACAGACTAAATCAGTATGCACTGCATTTTAAAAATGGACAAGTACCAACATTACTGACAGTGAATGAAGATTTATAGGTTCATAATTTGGATAAGATTTCTCAATACAAATTGCTTTTCAGGATCTTTGGTTACACATGGTTTGTATTAGATCTATCGTCATTCCCTAAATTCAAATTTCTTTGCGTCACACCCAACAAACTGGCAGCTAAATTGGAGGGCTTTATGTATTTTTTTGTGTTATTTTTATAAGGGTGATGATAGATCTGAAGTCACCTGAAAATGCAGGATACTAAGTACAAGTAGCCCTCAACCAATTAGCCACAGCAGCCTTGTTATCATCTCTTTGTCTTTATCACATCTTGCACTACAAAGGAAATCATGGTAGTATTTATGTATCACCCAACCTTTGTAATGGAATGACTTAAGTGCACTGTGTGACAGTCAAACCTGGTTTCCTGTATGAAAGTGGTTTATTCAGGGCATTTCCTTAAATCAAACATCTAGGTTTCATTTGAAATACTTATGCATATGAGTAATGCTAAATGTGAATATCACTTCTTTATCTCTTTTGACTCCTACTCCAGGGTACTTCTAGTTTTTTTTTATTTTGTTAGTTTTTGTATTTTTTTTT
>NW_008358774.1:9441497-9444397 GCF_000622305.1 Nannospalax galili | reverse complement strand
TGTGAATATCACTTCTTTATCTCTTTTGACTCCTACTCCAGGGTACTTCTAGTTTTTTTTTTATTTTGTTAGTTTTTGTATTTTTTTTTAATTAAGTAAAGACACAGTGAATAATTACATCTTTTGTTTATCATAAAAGTACTATCTTTTGGGACTGGAGAGATGGCTCAGTGGTTAAGAACACTGGTTGTTCTTGCAGAAGACCCGGGTTCAAATCCTGGCACCCACATGGCAGCTAACAATTGTCTGTAACTCCAGCCCCAGGGGATCTGACAGCCTCTTCTGACCTCCATGGGCATTGAAAGACATGGGTGCACTTAACTACATGCAGGCAATACACATGCATACACACAAAACAAAATAATAAATAAAAATTTTTTCAAAAAAGTTTAAAAATAAAAAAGTACTCTTTTATCCATTTTTTACCAGGATCCTGATGGAATATATCACATATACATAATACATTGATAGCCCTTATTTCTGAAGTAGACTGTACACACTAAGACATTGTTTTCCACATGGGGCCCCAAAAACCTTAGCATCTTCTTTATTTTATTTTTATTTTATGTGTATTGAGTGTGTTGCCTGTATGTGTGTGAGTGCGTACATGTTGTGCAATGTCTGTGGAGGTCAGAAAAGGGTGTCAGATTCCTCTGGAACTGGAGTTACAGATGGTTGTTAGCTGCCATGTGGGTGCTGGGTGTCAAACCTGAGTTCTCTGCAAGAGCAGCCAGTGCTTTTAAATGCTGAGCCATCTCTCCAGCCCCCAACATCTTCTTATATTCTATAATTAAATAAAGCTTCTTTTGAGTCCCATTAAGGGCACATTAAATGTAGAGCCTAATAGTTTCTATTCATTTCAGTTTTGAATTTTTAAGAAACGTGACTAGTAAGCAAATGCAAAAGTAAATGCTAGATGTCAGCTTGTTCTGTAAGATTTAACTAAACGTTGCACGAGCCCATCAGATGTTAAAATGGATGTAAGCTAAGATGGCTGTAAGGACTGATCTTGGGGGATTTTCTCACAGGTAATTCTGGTTTTAGTTTTTTTCTCAATAAATGATGCATTTGATTTTCCATACACATTGTAGTTAATTATACCAGAAAAATTTCTTATATGTACTATGTGTTATCTTTAAATAAATCATATGTATGTTAAAACTAAGTTTATTTTTTCTGGCTATAAAATAATAGCTATTTTTTGTAGATAATTTAGAAAATATGAAATATAACAATGAAAAATCCCCCTGGATAATTATTTTTATATGTTGAGACAAAATTATTAAAAGTGCCTACCTGTATTTGTTTAGCATTTCAACTTTTAAATTGAAATGTATGCATTTAATAAGTTGGACCAAGGTCTTTTATGCCCTACCTCCAAAGCCATCCCAGTTCTGACCTCCATCGTTGTTGATTAGTTTTGCCTATTTATCTCACATGATTTTGGACTTGGCTTCTTCGGCTCACTATAACATACTTCTTTTTCTATCATTGTATATTATTCCACTGAACAAGTGTTGTACTTTCTACCTGTTCCCTTGTTAATAGATATTTAGATTGCTTTCAACTTGGAGATGGAGAAAACTGCTTTGAAACTTTCATACATGTCTTTTGTTCATTTCTCTTAGCTATATATCAAGGAGTAAACATTCGCAGTGTCATAGGTAGGTATATGTTTAGCTTTTATTAAATATTGACACTATTTTCCCAGATTATCTTATCTAGATAAATTATGCATGTTGACTTTGATGGCAAAATTGTGATAGTGTTTGTCGACTTCACACAAGTCTTAGCAAATTTTGCCCTATTTATTTTGAAATCCCATTTGCTACAAGATCAGTGGGTTTAAAGATTTAGTTATTTTTATTCTCTGTATATGAGTGTTTGTCTGTCTGTATGTATGTGTACCATGTGTGTATCTGGTGCCCACAGAGGTGAGAAGAGGGTGTTAAAGTCCTTGGTACCAGAATTACAAATTGTTGTAAGCCACCCTGTGAATACTGGGAACCAAACCTGGGTCCTCTGCAAGAACAGAAAGTGATTTTAACCACTGAACCATCTTCCAAACCCCACAATGTGTGCTCTTGAAATGTAAGCCCCTCCCCTCCCCCCATTGAAATCAGTGATTCTGGACCCGTTTTACTTTTATTTTACTATCTTTTAGACATCTAATACAGGATAAGTCTATGTTTCTATTACCTTGGACTCTATATTTAGATTTGGAATCTTAGTATTTTAAGAACGTTTTACTTTGTTTACTTTATTCTTAGTCTTAGTAACAGTCTATATATAGTCAGTATGATTCATGAGCTAAAGAATAGTTATGTACTTGTGGAGGAGGGTCTTCCACAATTCTAAGACATTGAGAAATAGGACAACAGGATACAATGAATGTACAGTGAACACACAAGTCCATAGAGGTTGTATATGTGCTGGTCATGCTTTTTAGCACATAGGTTCACTAAGATATAGTAGCTTGAATAGCTAAGCCTATTTATTTATTTATTGAACTGTTTATGAAAATCCGAAATCATGGAAATTGCTAACAATTTTGATATATTTTGTATTATTTTTAATCAGGAAATGAGATGTTTATTTAAAATTTTTTCTTTCAAGCTGGGTATGGTGGCATATGCCTTTAATCCCAGCACTCGGGAGGCAGAGGCAGGCGGATCTCTGTGAGTTCAAGGCCAGCCTGGTCTACTTAGTGAGTTCCAGGTCAGCCGGTGCTACAGGGAGACCCTGTCTCAAAAAGAAAAAAAAATTTTTTTCTTTCTAGTGATAAAATAATGCTTGTCCACTTCATAAAATTTGGAAAACTAACTACAGATAATAAATATATAAATTTACTTTTCACTGAACATCATGAAATAGTTTCATTTATTTAGTTTTTCTTTTTT
>NW_008358774.1:9414518-9441437 GCF_000622305.1 Nannospalax galili | reverse complement strand
ATATATATATAGTCTATAGTCTAATTTGTGTCTCCAAATGTCCTTCAATGCAGGCTTATCCACTGGAGCCTGGTTAACCTACCAAGAGTCCCCTCCTTGAAAGAGACTGTCTCTGCCCCTCTCAGCAGCTACTTGTTGCCTCAATTTCCTTAGTTAGGGTTGGAGCTTGTTATTCACTCCCTCATGTCTATGCTGGGATTTTGCCTTGTTTGAGCTTGCATGGGACTTGTGCATGCTGTCACCATTTGCTTTGAGTTCATATGAATAACTGACCAGCTGTCTGGAAAACTCTGTTTCCTTGTGGTTATTCATCTCTTCTGATCTTTCTACCCCTTCTTTCACAAAGATTCCCAAGCCTTGGGTGCAGAAATTAGATGTAGATGTCCTATTCAAGGATAAGTACTCTGCAGCCTCTTTCTCTGCACTTTGGCCAATTGTGGGTTTCTGTGTTAATTACCATCTGTAACATATGGAAATTTCTCTGGTGAGAGTTGAGAGATGCATTAATCTATGGGTATAACAATAAGTCATTAAGAGTCAGTTTAATATGATAACTGTTTAGTAGAGACTAGTATTAGGTTCTCCCGTATGTCCTGTGACATGTCAGGTTCCTAGACCTGATATCAATGTCAAGTATGGGTTCCATCCCAGGAAATGGACCTTAAATACAATTAAAGAGTTGTTAGTTACTCCCATGATATTTGTGCCACTATTGCATCAGTGAGCATATCTCGTCAGACCAGTTGTTATTGTAGTTCACAGAATTCACAGTTGGGTAAGGTTGATAATTATTTTTTCCTTCTTGTAGCATGCATAGCACCTTCCAGCTCTATGAACTCTAGCCAGTAGAGATGAGGCTCTGAAGTCAGCATCAGCTTTATTTCTCCTTATTTGTTCTATAGCTCATGCATGCAGCATCATCTAGCTTATGGCATTTAGAAAGGACAGTGTCTCTCTGTTATAGGATAACTCCTTTTAATCTCTTTTTATGATATTTACATATACACTTTAAGAAGGTTTCCTACCACTATATAAATACATATAGTTTTACATATAAATACATATAAATTTATAATACATACAAATAGTATTGCTTAAAAGATTTTTTTTTTTTTTTTGCCGGGCATGGTGGTGCATGTCTTTAATCCCAGCACTTGGGAGGTAGAGGCAGGTGGCTCTATGTGAGTTCAAGGCCAGCCTGGTCTACATGGGGCGTTCAGGCCAGCTGGAACTACAGGGAGACCCTATCTCAAAAAGATCAAAAAAAAAAAAAGATTATTTTTTCAAAGGCATTTCTGGGTGTACCTGGGCTTAGGACATAGTGAGATGATCTCTTCTGAGGTGCTTTGAGATGTGTCACATTATAGAAAAATGTATATTGTGTACTCTGTCCCTTATCAATCTCAAGAAGGTGACTGCCTTGGTCACTTTTATGTTGCTATAACAAAAGACCCAAGGCTAGTACTTTATTTTAAGCAGAAGTTTAGTTAGCACACAGTTTTGAGGCTGAACATTCCAGATGTGACCATTCTTATCTGTTCAGCCTCTGGTGAGTGCCTTCTGGCTGCATTGCAGAATGAAGGATGACATCACAGCAGGAATGCACAAGAAAGGCAGAGAGCAGTCAAGTGGAACAGGAAGCAGGAGAGATTCAAGGACATGTTAACTTTTTTTCTAGCAACTCACTCGTGTGGAAAACAACATATAGGTTAATTCTTTCTGAGAATGACATTCCCAATAACCTTACCATTTTTCCTTAGGCCTCACCTCTTTAACCATCACTGCTCCAGGGACCAAGAATAAAACACATGAACGTTTGAGTGCCATGCTCAACTCATGTCCAAGCCAGAGCAATAACCAATGAATTCATGAAGCACACATTGTATACACACAGCTGTTTCATACTTCCCAAAGCTCACTTGGCTCATCTCTAGTAAGGAGATTCTATTGGATTTGTCCCCTGAATTCTTTGGTATGATTTTTAATGGCGGTTGTTAATTTCCTTATCATCCAATACTAAAGATATTCTGAAGATAAAGGACATATCTTACAAAGTTCTTGTCTCAGACTTAGAATTAGCTACTATCAAAATGTCCTTATTCTTTTAGTGATTACATTTCAAGGGTAAAATATAGGCCTAGGGAGCATTCATTGCTAAGTTCATACTCTGCTAAAGCTTTTCCATTGAGCAGATGTAGGGAGGAAGAGTGTGTATGTGTACATGTGTGTATTGATTTTATTTTTATTTACTTTATGTCTATGTTTGTCTGCATGTATGTATATGCATCATGTGTGAGCATGTGCCTAGTGCTCATAGAAGCCAGAAGAACCACTGGATTCCATAGAACTGGAGTTATGGATGATTGTGAGCCACCATGTGGGTACTGGGAATGGAAACCAGAGTAGACTCTCTGCAAGAGCAGTAAGTACTCTTAACTGTTGATCCATTTCTCTAGCCCCTGCACATTTTAAAATGACCTCACGGATATGTGCTATTTCCAAGTCAAATTCAGAAGTACAGAATTTTACTCTGAATTTTCTGACTTTGCTATGAGCCTGCTTTGTGGGGGCGTGCACCATCTTCCTTCTCTCCTTCACTCTTTATGGTAGTATGGTATGGTATGAGCCACTGGAGGCAATACTTTCTCCTCTTGAACCCTCTCTTCATCTTATTTTTAAAAATAGGCTATCTTCTCATTCTAATCTTGAATATGCTTGAGCACTTAGAGGTGAAGTACAATGATAGTTTATCTCAGAAATGGCCCAACAGGAATAGTATTTCCAGCAAGCTCATCCATTCTTTCTATAACATCTGCTACACAGAAGTTAGATCTGCTTTCTTGATTCTTCAGGCTCTTACTTTTTCTTGTAATTTATACCCGATTGTCTCTCTGTGATTACTAATGGTAATTTTATCTTCCTTTCAGATAACATTTATTTATTCTCTTTATGATTTTGATTATTGTAATCTTTTTTCTTTAAAATTATATTCTTTTTGTTTCATACAATTTTAAATAATGTTTTATTTCTATGAAAATTTCATCCATGCGTATGACGTATCTTGACCATATCCATTTGCTCCAACTTTCCTTCCCCCTTAACACATCTCCCTTATTTTTTTTTTTTTTTTTTTTTTTTTTTAAATAACTCACTGAGTAAAGTTAGTGCTGTTCATATGTGTACAGGTTTGGGGTCATCCACTAGGGGCATGGGCAACCAACTAGTGGTCCCACCCTAAAGAAAAGTGACTCCTCCCACCCCCAGCAGCCATCGACTGTGTTGTTATATATTGCTATCTTTTCTTTCTATTAACAATTTCAGACAGTCCTAATTACATGATGTATCTGAGTTTCAAGACCTGCCAGTCATCGAAGGTATGGCTCTTTAATTTGTTCTTTGGTTTCTGTGGCTTTGCACGTGGGGCCCTTTCCTCCTGTGAGTCCTCATGGTGGACTCATGTTCTTTGACTGTTTCATGTCCTTTATTCTTGAAAGTCACTTTGGAGGCTAAAGAGTTCTCTTCTTCTCATTTCTTTTTCCATGAGCAGTTTAAATATATTATTAACATTTTTTAAAAGTACTAGATGTGAAAAGATTTCTCAATATTTAGGCTCATATTTTGTATCTTAAAAAAAAAAGTAGTGTATTTAACGTTACTGTTAAGGGTTTGGAGAGAGGGCTCAGTAGTTAAGAGCACTTGCTGCTCTTGCAGGGGACCCAAGTTCAGTCCCCAGCACCCACATCAAGTGACTCACAACTGCCTGTAACTCTCAACTTCAGTGTATTCAATACCCTCTTCTGGTGTCCCTGGGCACCCACATACCCATGTGTATAAACACATACAGATACACATATACACATACATAAAAATTAGAATTAGAGCATTGCTGTCAAAAAGTCTGCTGATGAGCTGTTTTTCTTTTACTGAAAAGATGCACATTCTCTTTGCTAACGTTTCCAGATAGCTTTCCTTTTTCTTTAGGTTCAACAGTAGCTAAGTGCTGACTGATTTTATGAGGTCTAGGATGTATTCTTCTTCTTTCAATACATGTTTTCTAATGCTTTTTGCATGCACGAGAGAGAGAGAGAGAGAGAGAGAGAGAGAGAGAAAGGCTTTTGCTGCTCTTGTTTTGAGATCAAGTCTCCCTGTAGCCCTAGCTGTGGAACTTGCTATGTAGACCAGGCTGGCCTTGATCTCAGAGATTCATTTGCTTCTGCCTCCAAAGTGCTGGGATTAAAGGCATACACTATCACTCCTGGCTTTTGGTTTTTCTTTTTGAAATGATATCTCATGTGGCCCAGGGTGGCCTTGAATTCACTAGTACCCAAGATTGGCCTTGGCTTCCTGATTCTCCTGCCTTTATCTCCTAAGTGCTGGAATTACAGGCATGTGCTACCTACCAGGCTCAACTTTAACCATTTTTTTTTTTTTTTTTTTTTTTTGGTCTTTTTGAGACAGGGTCTCCCTGTAGCCCTAGATGTCCTGGAACTCACTATGTAGGCCAGGCTGGCCTTGAACTCACAGAGATCTGCCTGCCTCTGCCTCCCAAGTGCTGGGATTAAAGGTGTGCGCCATGCCCGGCAACTTTAACCATGTTTTATTTCAGTACTTTTCCCAATTTAGACTCTATTTTTCTTCCTTATCAACTCCAATTATTCATATATTATATTTTTGCATATCTAATATTTATCACTTTTTCTTGAGATATTTTTATTGCTTCCTTTTTCATTTAAAATGTCTTCCTCAGTCTGTTCTGGCTACTTTTGTATCCCTTCTGGTTACTTTTGATCCCTTCACTGTATTTCTGATTTTTGCAATACATGTTGCTTTCTCACGCCATTTGCTGTTTTCTTGCCATCTTTCCCGCCTTGTGTCATTTCCTAAGCATTCTTTTGAAATAGGAAGTTATGGTTTTTCTGCTTTAAACACTATTTTTTTCTTTCTCATGCATTAAGATTTGACTTTGATGATTTTCTCAATTTATATAAAAGTAGAGACTTGGTGAAAATAGATTTCTAGAATTACAGAGCTGCCTCTTTTATTTTCACACTCCATTAAAATTAGCAGTTTAAATTCTGAAATTTGAACTTACATTTGCCATTGTTTTGCAGTGCTGGAGATCAAACCCATGGCTTGGTCATGTTAGAAAAGTGCTCTGCCATTGATCCAGACCCTCCATCCCCTTTATTTTTCTTTTTTAATTTTTAAAATTTTATTTTTTATTAGTCTATTGGTATGTGCACATGTGTGTATGATAGTGATAGATGCACACAGACGCACGCATACACACACACACACATACACACACACACACACACGTTGATTTGTGTGTGGAGGTCAGAGGACAGTTTTGTAGAGTCAGTTCTCCCCTTCTATGATTATTTGGGTTCTGAGGATTGAACTCAGGTTGTTAGGGTTGACAGCAAGCACTTTCACCCTCTGAGTTATCTCACAGGCCCCTATTTTTCATTTCTGAGATAGAGTCTCACAAAGCTGGCTAGGCTGGCTTTGAACCTGCTCTTGAACTTGTGAATCTCCTTCCTCAGTGTGATGGTTAATATTTTCAACATGGCCAAGAGCCTATGGAGATAAAGGGTTGAATGTTATGACTTAAATGTGATATGTTTGTATGACAAGTTGACAAGGGATGGATTTGTGATGTTTAGTACTGTCAACTTGACAGGATCTAGAATCACAAGGGAATCCATGAGGTATTCTCTATATTAGATTAATTGAGATGGGAAAATTACAGTAACCGTGGGCAGCATCATTCCATGGGCCGGGATCCTGGATTGAATAAAAAAGAGCATGGTAGCTGAGCACCAGTATTTATTGTTCTCTGCTTACTGAGAAAGGATGCAATATGACCAGCTGCCTCATGTTCCTGTTGCTGTGACTTCCCTGCCATGAGGGGCTGTGTCCTCAAGCTATGAGCCAAAATAAACCCTCCCCTCCTTAAGCTGCTTTCGCCATGTATTTATTGCTGCAACAAGGCAAATAACTAATACAGTCAGCCTCCCAAGTAGCTAAGATTATGGGCCTGTGCCACCAGGTATAGCTTAACATTTTTATCTGAATCTTTCTCAGTGTCTGTTCCCCTGATCTGATCAGTCGTGATTCTGTTCCTGAATGTGGATACCTTCTCTCAGAAAGCAGCCCTGATTGTTGCATTGGAATGGCCCAAACCACAGTCTGTGTCAGCACTGTTCTCAAACTGGCTGCCAGCAGTTGCTGCTTGCTTGGAGTGCTCTTATTCTCAAAGCATCAGACACTCCCTTATTCTTTTGCTGTTTTTCCCACACTTGCTGACACAGTGCAGGCCTGCTGGTGTTTGACAATTTGTCTTCATTCCCATCTCGAGGTCAAGAGTGTCTTGTCTCCTAATTTTGTTACAAATACTGCTCATGGGATTTTGGTTATGCAATCTACTTACTGTGTGAAGACGTGGAAAATCTCAAATCCTTCCATCCATTGCAGCTTCTATTTTTCCGGAATTCTCTGATGCCTTTTAGAAGTCAGGCTCTCTTATCATGGCTCTTCATCTTTGTAGCTGGGTATCAGTTTGCAGAAGGGAAATGTGAAACAGCAATGTACTATGTGTATACACTCTGGTGTTTATTTGGGGTAGCAGGCCGCTGCTGCTGACGTGTTACTATATACATCTATGGGTGTAGCCTAGGAGTTCAAGTGTTGTGACCAGAAATATTCTTCACCTGGGAAGTTTTTCATTTGGTTTGTGGTATGGGCACTGTTTATAGAGTGTCTTTATTTTCAAGTGTATTTTTGTCTGAGGGACTACATGATTGCTAATTACCCAAGGACAGGTTAGTCTGCAATGTTTTTTCCTCTCCAGAAGCCACAGCTATTCTCATCTGGAAAAAAGTGGGTTTCTAGTTGCCTTTGGAGTATTTGTTTTCAATTCACTTTGGTTCACTTTTTAGTAGAAGCCAGGTAGGCCCACTATTGTTTCTAGATTAGAGTGCTTGAATAATTTTATTTTGTTGCCTACAAACCATTTTGGTATTGGAGGATATGTCAGTTATACTGTCCGATAAAGCCTAAGACTTGGGACAATGGTGGAATTACTTTCAAATGAAGACAGGTTTCTATTGATGTTAATGAATGGAAAATTGGGTTATCCTGTCCTCAACATTTATGCCATCACTTGTCATTAGCTTTTATGGCAACAAGAAAACAGTGATATGAAATATTGCTTTTTACTTGATTCCATTTTGATGTGTATATTATTATATGTTTTTTAGATGCAACAGTAAGACATTCAACTTCTGAAATATACCCATAGTAGAACACAAGTTAATATTTAAGCATTTTCCCTGTGCAAGACATAGACTAATTTGTGATGTGAAAGATTAGAAATTAACTCACAAAGTCCTGAGGTACCAATGTAAAATGGACCAAGTATAATATCCCAGGGGTTAGTGGAGACTGAAGTCTTTTGTAGAGAATGGAATTTAAAGTGTTCATAAAGTTCTGTGAAGATAAAGTGCCTGTGCATCTAGTGTGATGTGCATATCTGTAAGTCCAGGACGCTTGAAAGTAAAGTATACTTATGTAAAACTCTATATTGATTGACCCGCTTATTTGTATATATAAAAACTACTTGCAAACTTGTTAGTGAATTTCCTTAGGATAAATATTAATTTTCTACTTATACACAAGAAAATCCAGAAATATTTATAAGAATAAACAGCCAAACCCTTTATACAAAAAATATATACTTTATTTTCAACTGAAAAGGTGCAAGCATGTAACTTTTGGTCACACTCTCAACAAATAAACTGCCCAAAAAACAGTCATAGTCAAAGTAGAAACAAACACTTCCAGGTGGAATTCTCACAAGCTCTACTGAGCCAGTCATGTTTTAATAAAGGCCATTTGTTCATTCACAGTGAGGTAACCACATTTCCTACTAGAAATCAGACTCCATGACACTGTTGCCTCACTGCTGGCATACCATCTATTCTGATGGACCGTCACTCTGATGGCAATTCCCATTTTAGTATCCACTTCATTTTGAATTGACAAGCCTTGTCTTTCCTATGGTGTTCAGAATTTGAGGCTATCAGTTTGAAATACCAAAGCATTTAAAACAAAAACAAAAAAGGCACAAATAACTTTAAATTAACTTAGGTAACTGTACAAATATATATATCTACAGTATTTACAGTATCAATAAAAAATCTGGCTTGTTACAGGCAAATTTAGACTGCCACAAGCTGTCCAGTCTAATAGACAGGATTCTGCTTCCTGACTACTGTCATTCGAATCAGAATGTCAGAGCTGAATATGCTGTTCTGATTTAAAGAACAACTCGATTCAGCCTCATCTGGTGGAGAACACACATGCTAGCTATGGCCAGAGCTGCAGGTAGGATTTCAAGCATCGTATAACTTTCTTCCTTCATTATGCTCCAAATAGCAGGCACATTACTATGTTAAGGTGACATCTGATAGTACTGCCGTTTCTACTGGTGTCTCGGCTATTCCGGAAGCCAAACCTTAGAATACATTCTGGTGCTGTGCGCTAATGTAGTTCGACTGTCAAGTCCATACTGTCTTCAAACCAGTGTCTGGGATTGACAGACTATTAGTATGACATGGCACAATGTTTTCAATTTGGTGGGAATCTTTCTCTCCTAGCAGTTAGAAACACAGATTTAAATTAACTTGTGCTACTGAAATCATTTTTTACAGAAAAATGAGATGCAAATCAGTTCAAGTTATGGTCTAATGAGTCCAGGACCCTCACTCCTTGGCTTTATGCCATGTCACCATACATCTTCTTATAGTACAGTGACTCAAAGATGTCGTTGTCCCCGGGACAGTTGTAATGGCAGGCACAGGTCTTGATGAACATCATGTTCCTCTTCATGATCTCGCCATCAGGACACTTGAACTCCACTGGCAGGGTGGTGGTTCTGTGGGGGGTGCAGCACCGACCATCTGTGCATACTCCGCAGAACTTAGCCCGGTAGGACTTCACACTGGTGCAGCCAGAGAGCTCAAATTTGACAGGTTTGGAGATTTTAGGGGTTCGGATGCACTTTTTGCCCTTCTAAGGAAGACAGGGGAGAAGAGAAACATCCGTTACTACAAGGGGAGTGGCCATCTTCTGTCCTCTGTATTCTAGCCTGATGTCATCTGACTTGTGTTTATATTCTGAGGGGAGAAACTTTGAGTTGCATTTGCCAGTTTTCCAAACATAGCCATGGCCTCTTTTGGAATGTCTTGAATTAACTAATGCTGGGGAGAATTTTGTAGTGGAAAACTGGTGGTTGCTATTACACAATCTCTCATTCCAGCAAAACAGCTCCATGGTTAGATATTTTGGGAGATAACAGGCCTGTAATAACAAGGGAGGCCAGACATCTAACTTTGGTCTCATTCACTACCATTCTCAGAAAATGAGCGAAAAGAAGGAGAGCAAGTACCTTAATGTTCTCTTCCAGGTCAGCCTCACAAGGCCTGACCATGCAGAGCCGACTCTGCTTCTCCAGTCTGCAGAAGGCATTATCGTTGGTAACCCGGGTAGAGATGCCCATCCCACAGGTCTTGGAACAAGCGCTCCACTCTGTGGTCTGGACCAGGCAGTTGGCTCGCATCATGGTTGGGTCTGGGCCAAATGTGTCTTCCAGTCTGTAGGCTGTGAGAGTAGAGCATACAAACACAAGGTAAAACGTCTGGATAAGACCATTTCCCCCCTTTGCTGGGCATAGCCTCAGCCCAGGACGGGGGGGTGGGGGTGGGGGGGCAATGAAAATAATAGTGGAAGACAACTCACCAGCCAAGGCAGGGCCAACCATGGTGCGGTCCTTGGGCTCGTCACACACCCATTCCTCACAGCATTTTCCCGGCAGCTTGACCCTTCTCGGGAAGGGACAGTCGGGACTGGGCAGGCGGACGTCATTGCTGCACAGGGGCACACAGCCCACTGCTCCGTCCAGGCAAGTGCACTGGTATTTGCAGCTGCTCTGGAAGGACTCTCCGCTGCGGTACACGGCCCCACCGAATACACAGGGAGCACCATCTTTGGCTGCAGGAGAGCAAGGGAGAGGAAGCGAGATGTAGACGTCAGACCAGAGTCCCAGTGATCAGAGCAGCTCTGACTGCTTGTCAGGGTGGAGAGCTGGGGTCAGGGCTGCAGGAGGTCAACTGGAAGCAGCTGTGGAACCCGACTCTGTGGGCGCAGCTTCTTTTTCCAGCGGGTATCCTGCTGGGCGCGAGGGAGATGGGGGCAGGACAATCCAGATGCTAAGGGCTTGGGCCAAGGGGCTAGGTCTAGATCGGGGGCTGCAGGTCTTACCGGTGCATACTCCGATCTTGCGGTTGGCCGGGGAGCCGAAGTCACAGAAGAGGCCCTTGTGCGGGTCGCAGGGGTCGCGCTCGGTGCACAGCTCGCCCAGCTGCTTGGCGCAGACGCGGCAGCAGCCGCAGCCGTCCAGCACCAGGCTCACGCCGGCCGGGCAGCGCGGCGCGGGCTCCGGGGCGCACTGGCACTGCGCGCTGCAGTCCTGGCCGGCGGCCGTCTGTGGATAGCAAGGGGCGGGCGGTCAGCGGCGATCGCTCGCTCGCTCTGCCCTCCCTCCGTCCCTCCGTCTCTCCCCAGCCGCCACCGGCCTCGGCGGGCGCTCCAGGAGCTTACCCTGCTGCAGAGGGCGAGGAGGAGCGCGAAGGCAAGGCGGACCGGGCCCACCGAGGAGATCATGGTCGGGGCGCGGCGGGAGGACGGACGCCGGGCGGCGGGGCTCAGAGGCAGCGGGGGCCGGAGCCGGGACGCGGGCTCTGGGCGGAGGTGGGTGTCTGGACGCGCCGGGCAGTGGCGGCTGGGGCTGTCGGCCGGGGCGGCTGCCGTCGGGTGCAGGCGATGATGTCCCGGGTTGGAGCTGGAGTGGTGCAGGCTTGCCTCTTCTTGGAGGGAAGAGTTGTTGTGTGAGACTAGGCGGGCGGACGCTGCTTTTTATATGCTCCGAGAGGCCGGCTCGCCAATGAACTGAATGGAGTCCTACACAAACAGGGACATTCCTCGCATTCCTCCCCACCTTCCTGCCTCATCAACTCACACCGGATTGATCCTGACCCCTTGACACTCTGCATTCCTCCGTCTGAAAAAGCTGGCACACTTCAGCTCACCAGAAAAAAAAAGGGGTGGGGGGGGCAGTATTTCCAGCATAGCACCAAATAGAATTTTTTTCCCTTTTATCCTCTTCCTACCCCTCCGGATACAGATCATTTAAAAACATACAGGCAATTATTGTTTTCATACATTTTCTTCTTAAAATAGTTTCGACCCGTTTTAGCCACTGACATACATACTTTTTAGGACTTAGGTAGCTGAAGAGGAAAACAGCAGGGGTCCCTAAAAAAATCTCTAAGTGTTCCCTTTTTATTCTTTTTGAAATGATTATTTTTGTTTTCCTTTAAGGGACTTAGTCTCTTGAAATTTTAAACAGCAGAAGGGTGCTTGTAGCCATTTGAAATCGCCCAGATGCCCACGTGGAAAATCCCGAGTTCTGTATCTGATATACAAACATTTGATCTTCTGTCACTTGAGATAACGGTTTTGGTGCAGACAGTCAGATAAGAAAGAGAACAAAGCCAGAGGTCTGTGTAAGGACACAGGTTCCTGGGGGAGATTTTCACCACTCTTCATCCCTGGAGAGTTCTATTGTTGGAGGTCTAGGGTGGGAAGGGGATGACTGGGCATCCTGTCTCCAGAAAAAAAAAAATGGGCCTGTTATTTCGCAGCAAATGACTACTTGCTGGGTAAGTAGGTGGCAGTATGGGAACACAGGGATGGGAAGAGAAGGAACCAGAAAGGAGAAGCCGGTTAGGAGTTTGATTGGGACATTTTTAACACAGCTGTGCTGAGGCTTTTGAGATATGAGTGATTTAAACTTATACTAAAACCTGTAATCTTCAAATGTGGATGAGCGTTAGTTTGCCTTGAAGTAGAACATTTTATTATATAACAGGAAACACTGTACCCTGTTGTGCCTGGTTATAATCTATTTTTTTTTTTTGCTTTGTTTTGTTTTTGTTTTTTTCTCTTGAGACAGGGTCTCTCTGTAGCTCCAGCTGGCCCAGAACTCACTATGTAGATCAGGCTGGCCTTGAACTCACAGAGATCCACCTGCGTCTGCCTCCCAAGTGCTGGGATTAAAGGCGTGCACCACCATGCCTGGCATAATCTGGTTATAAGATAAGTGCATAATATATTTTTAGTGGCTCCTCACATGTCTATGGATAGTGATCAGAGCCTCTTACTACTTAAGGAACATGCAGACCAGTGAAGGGAGGTCAAGTCAAAGAAAGAATAGGTTTCGTTCTTGTGTCTATGTTGATGCCAAATATGAGGAATAAACCTAAGCTTGTTTCCATTTCTTTTTCCGAAAATATTTTATTTATTATTTTTATTTTGTGTGAGTGTATTGCCTGCATGTATGTAAGTGCACCCATGTCATGCAATGCCTGAGGAGGTCAGAAAAGGGTGTCAGATCCCCTGGAACTGGAGTTACGCACAGTTGTTAGCTGCCATGTGGGTGCTGGGAACTGAGCATGGGTCTTCTGCAATAGCAGCCAGTGCTCTTAACTGCTGAGCCATCTCTCCAGCCCTGTTTCCATTTCTCAATACTTCTACTTAGCTTTGCTCAAGAGACCAGGTGATGAAATGTGCATTCATTTGGAACCCACGTTACTTAGTTATTTACTGGATTTCGTGTATGTGTGTGTGTGTGTGTGTGTGTGTGTATGAATAGCTGTAATTCCCATTTTTTTAATAAAGGGAGTGATTCTAGGGACTTGCGAGTTTTGTTTTCCCTAATTTTACATCATTTGCCACTGATGATACCAAAGACTTGCCAGCTTCCTTGCCCTTGCCAATGCTTCTGATTATAAGTTTAATTAAGTATATTTGAAAAGACAACTTTTAGAAACAACATTATAGGTTTATAATTTGGAAACAGCTTATTTAAAATGACCAGTTTTTAAATGTTTCAATTTATCCATTAACATATAGCCAAAGGAAAAAAGAATAAACAGTTCAACTCTAGTAACTGACCACATCATCTGCACACAATTACCTTGTTAGACAGGATGCATGTTTTAAAGTGCAGTTGTATGTCAACCAGTGAACAGTGTGAGAGGCTTGCAAAGGGCTCCCGAAGCTCAGGCAGAATTTTCATCATTGTTATTTAATGTTCCTTTCAAACATTCCTCAAAGAGAAGAGGCCTGAGAGTTCCTATTCAAGGAAAGAACATTCCAGGTTATGTGAACAGCCACATATGTATTAAAGGCATCTTGGCCCCTAATTTTTGCTTTCCTCCTTGATGATTTTTAAAGATCCAAAAATGTGGGAAGCCACAGTGAATCTTCCAAGACCTAAACTCCCAATTATGTCTACCACTAATGGTCGGAAAGGTGGGGTGGATGAGGAAGGGGAGGAATGTGAAGGGTGAGCCTCACCTGAGGTGGGATGTGGGCTCTGAGGTGAGCTTCCTAGCTTGCAAATGTGAAGGAGATGTGATGCAAGAGAAGTTGAGGGAGTCTCTAAAACCCCAGGGCTGCCTGAGAACCACCACCAAAGACTTCCTGCACCCAAGGGACAAGCTCAGTGGAGGGGAGAAGTTGCTGGACTTGGTTATAATTGGAGACCTTGGGTTGTGTTCTTGGAACTGCCATTTACAAATCTCAAGGAAGTCACAAGAAGAAGCCATTCTTCAAGTTCTCATTTATAAAATGAAGATCAGAGGACATTTTAATTTCATAGTTCTAAAGGTTGTTAGACATGGTAAAATCTCCACTGATACTTTATGTTTGAATCTTAATTTTAATTGTTTCTTTCTCCCTTCATATGGAGCATATTGCTATTCTTCACTGCTGTTAAAATGTCGACAATATAAAAAGAATTCAGTTTTACTATAAAACTCTCACCTTGAAATCTCAATAAATCCACATAGGTTCTAAATGGTTGGTTTTAGTATTGACTAAGAGGAAATATCATATTAAAATGTACAGTGACTATAAAAATGTCAGAATAGAAAAAAATACATACTACTCACTAGATGCTTAGACTGAAACTTTGTGACTGAAACACTCAAAAGGGTTAAAATAAGATTGTTGCTGTGACAGCCACACAGAGAAAGAGGGAAGGAAGGAGGGAAGAAAGGATGGGAGAGAGTTGGGGGAGGGGGAGAGGAGACACTGAAGACCTTCACAGCTGGAAAGTATGTTTTTATTTTGATACAGATCATTAAGTGCCAGGAAATCCAGAGGGAAAGGCTGACACTCTGCCTCAGTTCAGCCCATGGCATCTGAATTCTTACACTCTTATAAATGACTCAGCAAATGTTTGGATGCACCTGGGAGGTAAAATGAAAATAGTGGCTTCTTAGAACTTCATCCACTTCTATCCCATCCCAATCTTTTTGATTGACAGGCAGTCAGAAATGGAAGAGAAAAGGCTTTGAATTTGTATGCCAAATGGTGAATATGTACTAATTTTGGCTTGTAAGGAAGGATTTAGTTAGAAAATGCTTTTAAGAGCACTTTTACACCCACATCCCAGTAAGATATGTGTGGGTCGACTGGGGCGTCCTGTGTGCAGGGTGTTTGGTTGAGTCTTGTAAGATGTTCAGCTGGGCATGTATTACATTCCTTCCCGTATGTTTTCTGTTGTTTTTTCCCCCTAAAAAAGGTTATTTGATCAGGTATCAGACAGAGAGAAAACCTGGCAGGACTACAGGGAAGTGGCCAGACTTGGAGTGTTTGTGTACTTAAAGAAGGAATCTTGCACATTTTCAATTTTTAGTTGTAGACATTTTCTTATAAGAGCAAGCAGCAGTCAGTGCCAGCCCTCAAAGCGGAAATCAAAGCTCCCAGGGAAACATACCAGAGGAATGTGACTCAGAGCCAAGACCCATACGCAATGCATACACTGAGCTGTCAGGCTTATAGGATGTCTGGCTCTGGCCCTATAAGGGCATCAGGACAGTGAGCCATTTGTCCTTAGGGTAGGTTGGGAATGGACTTCTTGTATTTTTGACATGCCTTAAGTTCAATCATGTAAATGAATACCACCAAAAATGGGACGGGGTGGGGGGTAGTATGCCAGAGTCTTTTTTGAAAAAAAAAAAACAGTCATAAATATTATTCTAAAATCTTCAGGGACCCCAGCTTGGTTTACATCACCATCTATTTGCTTAAATGAAGGATAAGGAGAGCACCCTCTCCCTGGGGGTTAGAAGTGGGAAGGAAGCACATATGTTTGCTGTGGAAATTGTATTCACTGCCTTCCTGCTCATGCCTCATGATGAATTCTCTAACTTTTTAAGGATATTTTCAGATGCAAAGGTATTTCTCAGAAGGCAGTCAAGGTTTGCTCTGTGTGATTTGTGTTATATTTGCCTGCTCATTTCCTTGCTTGTTCATGGAGTTAGGGGCTGGAAGAGCAAGGTGAAGACGATTTATGTGCTAATAAGACATTTCCTACCCTTTCCCATTTGTCTCACTTTGTTAGTTTAATTGGACAGTTAGCTGACTTAGGAGCCTGTGTTTCTTCTGTACTTTTGTTAACAGGAGGTGGTGCTAGAGAGCACCCAGCTCTGGGGTCTCAAGCTTTCTCTAAGGGTCATGAACTGAAATATGTTATAATTTAGCATTCAGGAGCATTTGCCACCATTTCCCAATCAAACTGAATGTCATATGAGATGTGATATTTAATGGGAATGGAAAAAGGAGATGTCCGTAAAATGTGTAATTTGGAGAGGCTATTCAGTAGATTTAGGAGGAGAGGGCTGAGTTTGGCTTATTTATCCCAAAGGATGGGGGTCAATGAAGGAGACCAACTTTGAAAGGACTCCTGAGAAGTCTGCTTGAATGCATCCCCCAGGATTTGGCTGGTGGGGAAGGCGGGGAAATGCTCCCACTCCAGCCTGAGGCTCCAGTCCCTTCTCCTGGATTACTGCTTGAAAAATCATCACAGAGAAACCAGAGGAAAGGGAAGGAGGCAGGAGGTGTGAGTTCCATACCTGCCATTTACCTGCCCAGAGGCGGGGGGAAAAGATATCTTTTCTGAGCTCCAAATTTCCCACCTGATCAGTCACTTCATAGCTCCAGGAGGAGATGCTTATGAGAACACTTTCTCACACAGGACTTCTCAAATCAGCCTTTCTCTTCTGTTCTTCCTTGCTGCATCCCCATTCCTTATTATTTTCTGTAATGGTGGAAACGCACCAGCGCATTTCTGCTATAATTATAATTTTCAAGAAACTTAAAAAGAAATTCTGGGCTTTGCTTTTTGTGTGTGCCTCACTTGACAGTAGCTGCTCCTTCATTTCCATTATTATTTCTGTACTATTTTTATATGTTTGGGGGGGGGACTCCAGATAGTCTTCCCCTGTAGTAAAAGCTATAGAAGCTACATTAGTAGGTATATGGTCTGTAAATAATACCACAGTAGGGCTGGAGAGATGGCTCAGCGGTTAAGAGCACTGATTGCTTTTGCAGAGGACCCAGGTTCAGATCTGAAACACCCACATGGCCGTTAACACAACCATAACTCCAGTTCTGGGAGATCCGCTATTTTCTCCTGACCTCTGCAGGCATTGCATCACTCAGGTGCACTTATATATATGCAGGCAATGCATTCAAACACATAAAATAAAAATAAAACAAAGAAACATAATAACTAAGTTCTGCTTGTGTCCATAAGAGTCTCCATAGAGTTTGTATTTCTCAGACACAAAAATGGTGTGCATTTGTTTAACACAGTGCCAGAGAACTGTACACTTTCCATATGTTTGGGTGACGCTTTCTTCCTCTTCATTTACTAATGTGAACTGTGCTTCCAGGATGGTGACAAGTCTGTTTTCAAATTAGAAACTTGTGGCTAGTGTATTCTAGAATACTGAAAACTGAGTGGTTCAAATTGTCCAAAGAATTGCTAAACCATTTCCTTATGTGCAAAAGCCTGTAGGCCTCATATATTAAAAGCTGACCATGTGGCTAAGCCTTGGCTTATTCAATTCAAAAGAAGTAAAGAAATTCATTGTGCATTAATTTGACATTAGAACACACAATAAGGGTTTTATTTGATTAATTCAACAAGAATGCTCCTTAGAGCTCTGGGTACATGGGATAGATATTTTAAATTTACAAAGCCCTTTACTTATACTATCATTTCATTTTTTTTTTTTTTTTGAGATGGCGTCTGTCTACGTAGCTGTGAATGACAGTTCCCAGAAAATAAAACCCTACATCTTCAAACTGAATCTTCGTTAAGGCTGATTAAGTGATTAAGTCAATGATTGTGGAAAGGTTGGGATATTGCAGACCCAGAGTCTAATTACAGTTTCTCTCAGGTTATCTTTAAACCCCCCAGGTAGCCATTCTTTGCCTACCTCAGTGTCTGATCTAACGTCCTATGACTAACAGGTAAAGCTCTTTTGAAATGTATTTATTTAACAAAACCCTAGTTACCATCAACCAAAAGGCTGAGAGTGTCATCAGATACTGATGTTCCTGAGATCTATAGCTAAGATTTCACCAACTTGCTGTCCCCGCCCACTCCCCCTGTTTGATGTTTCCACCAATGTATTTTAGATGTACCTTGATTTATGACTTTCTTTAATCTGTTACTATAAAAACTTCATGATACTGCTTCCATGTTGGAACATGGAATTTGGGGTGATCTAAATCTGTGTTCCTGAGTCATGGTAACTCATGTTTGGCTCCAGAATAAACTATCTCTTATACCTTTTGAGGTGACAGTTGCGTTTTTGGATTGGCATAGCCCAGGCTGGCCTTGATTCTCCAACCTCATCCTCTTGAGTGCTAGGATCACCGGTATGTCCAACACCCCAGCTTTATATATACCATATCACCTCAGCCTTATAGTAACCCTCTGAGGGTTATTCTTCCCAATTTGTAAGGATGGGAATTAAGGTCCAAGGGTGTTCACACAACACAAGCATGGTTAGAGGTGGTATAGGAATGTGTGAATTTGAATTTGGTTTTTAAAAAAACAGTCCCTTGTCTTTGCTTTCAAACTTGCTTTTTTTCTCATTCTATACACAATGTCTGTCCTAAGATAGTTATCTCAGGTTTTCTTAAACTCTTAACGCATACACCCTGAGAGCTACATAAAACACCTGCAGGCTGGTTGGCATGGTAGTGAGTGTTACTCTGTGGTGTGTGATAAATACGATGCAGAAAGATAATGTTTACTGCCTTATATTAAGAGAGAAATTTTGGCTTAGTCAGATTCTTTTTCTTTTTGCTAGCAATTAAATTTTTGTGATTTTTGCAATGTGGACAGATGTGTTGCCTCTTATCCACTAATGAACTGATGCAGCTAAATGAGGAAAAATGAATCTAGATGATGGCTGTGATCCCAGAGACTCATGTCAGGGTGTGTCCCGCAGTGACATCAGCGTATCCCACGCTGAAAAGATCCCTGTCCAACACTGTGCAGTCTTGTTTAGGCTGACTGAGACCAACCACAGAGACCATAAAAGACTTCTTGAATAATTACATCATTCACTGATAAGCTGCCCTTATGAATAAATATGACAGAGTCTGTGACAGGCTGTCCACACAGAAGCATTATCCACTGCAAACATGGATTTTTCATAAGTGACCTTAATGGACATGTCCCTGAATGTCATGGATGTAGTGTACAACTTAGGAACTTGTCTTGGTTGAAAATGTACTTTCCTTAAGCTGGGTACACATTGAATTCAGACTCATAGCTTTCGCCCTCTGTGCTTTAGGTGTGGAGTGATTGGGTTTGAATCATGGCTCATTTCATGTTGTTAATGGAATGTGATTTCTGTGGTAACTATGTGTGGCAGAGCTCAAGAGTGTTGTCTAGGAATAGCAGGCTCATAACAAGGGAATTTTCTCATTGACTCATGCATGTGTGAGAAAGTTAACAACTATAGCACAAAGTTTCATATAACCATGGACTTACTAATGTCTGGAACTATTTCAGCATGAAATCTATATCTTCCATCTAGACAATGAATGCCTGTTTTGTACAAATAAATCTTTTTTATGGTATTCTCATAATTTCTAATATCTCTATTCTGGTTTCCTTGATCATATTTTGCCGTGCTATTTCCATATATAGCTAATTCCTGAGGCTCTGTCTGCTTGCTTTCAAACCAGTAGGTAAGCAAGCAAGCTTCCAGTCCAGCTTCAGATGAACTTTGAACCAGTCTTACTTTGCATTAGGGCTGGGCACTACCATGGCCAAATTATCCCCTGCTGACTTTGACCACTTTCTTGGCATGCCCCTCCCTTACCAGTCAAGTAGATTTTTCCTGGCCGGCTTCTGAAGTAGTTGTCAGAAGGAGGACCACAGTATGGTGGTATACCTTCTGCCTCTCCTATGCTCTCATTTTACTCAGCAGAGCCTGGTCTTAATGTAGAGTGGACTCCAGAACTCCACATTCTTATGTTTCTCATGCATCACAGCCAACTTTCCAACAAAGGAAAACGATCTTATGTTGAGCAGAAATGGCATCTGGAAGCCATTTTGGTCCACAGTAAGTGCCAAAGATGAGGGGAATTCTTAGGCAGAGAGAGAGAGAGAGAGAGAGAGAGAGAGAGAGAGAGAGAGAGAGAGACAGAGAGAGAGAGAGATTGAGAGAGAGGCAGCAGGAACAGAAAGGAGACAAACAGATCAACAGGCACATCACCCAGCAGTTTTTAGAGGGGTGCTACTGGGGGCTTTTCTGCTTTGGTTTCCTCCGTTTTCCCAGCATTTATGGTTGGGGAATTACTAGAGCTTTGCTGTTTCAAGCTGTTAAATATTCAACCATGGTTGACCTCAAAAAGCAAAGGAGGTAGGGGAAGATACCAACTGATCACTGAAGAAAAAAGCAAAAGCAAAACACTTTGGTGTTTGCCTTTTGTTTTTTAAAATCTTAAGAATAAAGCCTGACAAAATAAAGTCGATTCGTTTATTTAAGCAAGATTTTAAAAACAATTCTAGTTTCAAATTTTAATATGAAGTTTCATGACAAGTTTATTTTGTAGTTTAAAGCATTTGATAAAGTAAGCTGCCAATGTAGAGTTACGAGGCCAAATTTTTGTCAGTGAAATAATAAGAGAAGTGATTTGAATGTAGAATTTGCTTTGTGTGTTTCATTATTTCAAGAGAAATCTGTCTCTTTTTTGGTCTGTTTCACAATTTAGCGATATTATTGAATGCATGATGGTGATCAAAACTCTTAATCTGTCTCAGTTCTCCTGGCTTCTCTTAATTCAGAGGTAATAAACACATGACTTCATAACATTTCATAAAATCTTTTTGACAATTTATAAGGTTTTAAATGCCAAAAGTCTTGTAAAGCACCAAGTTCAATGCTTGTCACAGAGTAAGCACTCAATAAATGCTTGTTAAAGTCAAATGATTTTTTTCTTTTAGTTTATGTCTAAATATTTTCTGATATTCAATTTCTGTATTAGCATATTTGCCAAATATCAGCCCTCAGCCCAGTAGCTTCCAGGGCCAAGTTGTGTGCTGACTGCACTGAAAGACAAGAAGGCTGTGACAGTTCATGTTGCTTTTTTCTAGCAAGACATGTCATTATTGTTTAGTTTGTGAATGATTTATGAGCTGTGATGCTGTCATTAGGATGTCCTTTTACGTTTTCTGTTTTTCTTCTTATTTTCTTTCTGTCATCAGAATGCCACAGGGGGAGCATACGTTCCTGAAAGAAGCAAAGAAAGTAGTTGCAGATCGAAATCATGTAACTAGATTTTGTTAGTATTCCCTATGAAGTAGGAATAAAATAGAGATAGTACGGCTATTATACCTTCTTAGATTCAATAATTTGGCGAGAGTTACAGAAATAGTATATGGAAAATGCCTCAGTGAAAATGGCAAGGTGTGAGTTAGTGTGTATGTGTGTGTGTGTGTGTGTGTGTGTGTGTCTGTGTGCTGTGTGTATGTGTATGTGAGTCAGCATATGTGTGAATAAATATGTGTGTCAATGTATGTGTCTGTATGTGTGTGTATGTCTCTATGTATATCAGTGTGTGTATGTTTATGTGTGTGGTGCGTGTCTGTGTGTACTATTGGCATTGTAGGAGGCAATATAGTTTCTAGGTTTTGCCATTAAAGTCATGAAATGAAAGAAAGGGGGTGGAGAGAGAGAAAGTGCTAGTCTATATAAAATGATGGTTTGAATATAGTGATGTCATATCCACAACCTCAGTGGGTGATACAGAACACATCCTGTATATACAGAGATATTTAACCTCATGAAATTCAAAAGCTGTCTGAAGCAATTGCAGAACTGAAAGAACTGTAAAAGTGAAGCATGAAATAGCATTTGAACAATACAATTGCCTTTTATAGTTACAAAAACCATGACCTAATTTTATAATATTAACTGTAGGAAAACAAAACAGAACAAAAAAAATGATCATTTTTCTTGCCCCTTTGAAGAAAGTAAAACACAGAACTCCAGTAATAGAGGCTCTTAACAGATGGAAGGTTTGATTATGGTACCCAGGGTCCCTTCTCTGATGAAAAATGATCATCAGCCCACCTTCCTTCAGTCTCTGTGCTTCTCCCTGATGTCCTTCCACAGGAGCTCAGATCACATTGACAGCACCTTTCCCATATTCTTTCTCCTTTCTCCACTGTCCAGGCTCTTGTGTTCTGAAGAAACCTCATCCCAAAGTTGTTTTTCCTCATGGACTGTTTCCACGTGCCTTTCCTGTTTGTGGTACATGAGGATTACTGATTTCCAACTCGTTGAAGGCACTGTACCTTGTTCACCTTCTTCCATTGTCCCGTACAGTGGTTACTGGTCCATGAGATGCTCAGATATCTGATTACAAATTATTCCTGGGTGTTTCTGTGAGAGTGTTTCCATAAGAGATTAGCATGTGAACTGAGTAAAGTAGTGGGGCTCCCCACAGTCAGGCTGGGGGTCCCAGGACCCACTGAGGATCTCAATACAGTAAGAAGGCAGGGAGGCTGGATTTGCCCTTCCCCTGCCTGACAGCTAGAGTTAGAATGTGGATCTCCATTGCCAGGGCCTTATTATTCTACTTATTGCCCTACTTATTCTCAGGCCTTCAGACCCAATCTGGAATCTGTACTACAGCTCTCTGGCCTTCAGGCCTTTATCCTTGGCTTTTCTGGGCCTCCAGCCTGAAATGGCAGCTTGAGAGACTTCCGAACCACAGCATTAAGTACCTTCTAACCTGTCAATCTCACCTATTAGATCTATTTTTCACACCAAAACTCCTGCTCTCATCTTCTATTGCCCCAGTCTAACCAAAAGAACAACCATCCAAAATCCCTTCTAGGTTCTTGCTACCTGACACTGCTAAGGCAGTCACAACTTCTCTACATCTTTTGGACTGACATTACCTATTTTCTTCTGACCCTTGCTCACTTACCCTTTACATCAGTTGTTGGATTTAACTGAGACTTTGATCTCTTGCTTCTGTCTTTTCTCTTGGACACATACACGGCTTTATTTCTTTCTCTGTCTATGACTCAATATTTCTTGCCAGTATTCCTTCCTGCATGGGACCACCAGACATGAAGAACTCTAGCCTTTGTTGCTAGGTAGGGGGGATGGATGAGCTTTCAGCCTGAATTCCACCCCTTCCTTTAGTTTGCAGCTGTAGTTTTCATTTTTTGAGCCATAGGCCATATATTTTTAAATTCAAAGCCATCAATTGGGTGTAGTGACACACACATGCTGTTAATGGAGGAGGTGGATCTCTATGAATTCCAGGTCTTTCTAGTTCACATAATGAATTCTACGCCATCCAGGGCTGCATAGTAAGAACCTGTCTATAAAATAAATAAGTAAATAAATAAATAATAAATTTAAATCAAAATGAAAAGTTCAGTTCCTCGGTTGCATTATGAGAGCTCAGCAGCCACATATATCTAGTGATTGCCACATTGAATGGTGTTAGCAACTTTCATTGATGTGGGGAGTTTACTGGACAGCACAAGTTCAGACAGATTTCTTGTGCTTTGGATCTAGCTTCCTCTTGTCTCCTGTAAAATCATACTCGTTCTTTCCTTCTTTCTCTTGTCTTTCAATTTGTTTTCTCTATTGGCTGCTTCTTGTTGACTCATAGATATATGCACATTCTGCCACCTATAAAGGAAGTACTTTGTCCTCCAACAAAGCAGTTTTCTCATTTGGCCTCACATTCCTTTAGATGTTACTAAAACACATGCAAGCAACAGAGTGGTGCATAGCGGTACACACAGATGCCATCTATCTGCCTGTCTGTCTATCTATCATCTATCACCTATCTATCGATCTATCTATCATCTATCATCATCTAGCATTGCCTTCTGCAATTCATTCTTTCTACTGTTGCCTGAAGACTCTATCTATGAGGGTTCTTCCTTCCCGCCTAGAACCTTCACATGTTCCCATCAAGTCTTTGCTCAGTACCTGTTCTATCAGTTCTGATCCATTACTATTTCTCACCCTGCTGCTCACCTTATTTTTCACTTTCTCTTTGGTCTTGTCTGTTTAATAAATGACAATTTTATCATGCTGTCCTGTACATGTACATTATAACTTGCTCATATTAGTTTTCTAGTCTTACTGCTTTCGGTCAAGTATATTTACACAAAACAAACTTTTGAGTGGATTTGAATATTTATTTATATTTGGTCAAGTACATATACACTTAAACATATACATACACAATGAAATGAAAAAGTTAAAGAAATATCTTTCATTGTTGTTATACGTGATACCCATGGCATTTTAAAACCCATCTTATTCCATTATTGTCTAACTAAATCCACATATTGGGAATCAAATATACATACACATTTTTTTAATAATACAAATTTAATATAATTGTCAACAACAGTTGTATACCATCTATTCTCTACATATTGAAATTACTGGAGACAGTGTATAAAGTGTCAAATCATCAAGAATTTTGAAAAAACATGTCACTTCAATTGTAAAAATCTATATTTAAATATAATTTAAAAGATAAAATCATATTGAAACTGAAAGTGTCAGTATATCAGAAAAACATGATTTTCTTTTTTTCATTTTTTGTTTTTTGAGACAGGGTCTCCCCTGTAGCCCTAGCTGGCCTGGGACCCGCTACGTAGACCAGGCTGACCCTGAACTCACAGAAATTTATCTGCTGGGACTAAAGGCATGTGCTACCATGCCTAGCAATTTTCTTTTTTTTTTATATCTCATAATAGCGATGAGGATTATACAAAAGCTCTTAAAACAATTATGAGAATAAATTCTATTGTCACTTAAGTATCTAAAGCTATTTTCCTTTACGTTCTTCCAGAATGATTTGTTCTTATTCTTTACCTTAATTTGAGGGACTTCATTTATCCACACACATGCCTGCATATGTGAAAGCGTGCATGGCCCTAGAACCCCAGTAACAAAAGTGGCTACTCTGTAAGTGACAGAAGGAGGTACAGAATGAGGATGAGAAGTTTGGTGATGTTGTGGGCATTAGGGGAGTTCATATGTACTGGAAACTACATATGGGGTCCAAAGAAGAAGATATCATAAGGTCATTCAGAACGAAGACACAGAAGACCTGGGCTTCGGGTGCTAAATCAAGCCCTTTCTAAAGAGAATCTCACTCTCAACTCCTCAGTTTATGAACTAGAATGTCCTCCTATACATCCAAAATATAGTGTCTGGTTATTGTACTGCAAATGATCCTATTTGATGAAGAATTTACCGGTGTGGGAGACACATCATTTTATTTTCACGTGAATATTTTCTGATGTAATTACTTGTAACATTTAAAAAAAAAAATCCCTTCATTGTATTGGGATGAATTGGACATCATCCCAATATCCCATCATCCCTTATATTTTTGTAAAACTTGGTGGGGCATATACAAACTGCTAAATTTTGGTGGCTTTTACAAGGTAAAGAATTTGAAGCTCTGGAGGGGAACAGACAGACATTTCTTTGGTATAAAATATCAAAAGTCAGCCGGATGTGGTGACACACACCTGTAGTCCTAGCACTTGGGAGGCAGAGGCAGGCAGATCTCTGTGAGTTCAAGGCCAGCCTGGTCTACATAGTGAGTTCCAGGACAGCTGGGGCTACAAGGAGACGCTGATTCAAAAAGACGAAAAAAAAAAAAAAACAAAAAACAAAAAACAAAAGTCATAGGGGTGCTTACTGGGAAATTGCTATCTTTAAAATTTTTTTTTTCTAAGTAATTTAAGGGATTTCTTGGAAGTTGATTTCTAAGCATGTGTGAATAAATTCTCACATAGCACTGAATATAAACAAATACACCATTCAGTGAATTCCTTATATAAAATTTTGGAACTTGCTTCAACTTCTAAATATTCTACAAATATTCCATATTTAGCTAAGATTACATGTTTGTTAAGGTCCTAGGAACTATGATGGTTTATAATACAACATGTTTATCAGTCTGTAGGAATTTTGTGTTTATTGATCATCTAAATAAAATTCCTGAGGATTTTGTTTTCATACTTGGTAGGTTTATGGTTTTCAGAACACTGCAGAATGCAGTATTTATATTACTCTAGCCACCATTTACTTAAGTGAATAATTCTCTGTGAAACTGGACAATAGTACTAGTAGGTATTTAGGAGAAGTTGATGATTGGCAGACTGACTAATGGAACTCAAAAAATTAAATATTTGTCAAAATTGCCTAATTTTAGGCATAAGAATATTTAAGTGTGAAATTCTTAGACTGCTATATTTATTCAGATGCCACATGTAAAAAGTTGGCCATTTACTCTTGTTTACCTCTCAATAAGACAGATAATACATGAAGATTTTGAGCATTTTATTTCCAAAATTGTGTTAAATGTGGTGGGATATGAAATACCTGATTCTTGCTTGCAAGGAGATTCTGCAGTTTGTGGATCCTAGGCCATGTACTGAGAGCAGATCAGTGGCTTTCACAGCTATATGAGTTTGAAGTCACGGGACCCTGAAAACTCTGAAGCACCTGTGTAGCACGATATGTCATGACCTTGAACACGGAACTTTTTGGGAACTTTGAGGCACAAATTGTGATGGAGCTATGTGCTTGGGGACTTGAAAGTCCCTGTTCAGTTGTCTGTGAGCATATGTGATGTCCACGTGTGGTGATGGAGAGAAGAGTACCAAATGCTCTATGATCAAGGAGGAGGAAGTGAACAAGCTAGAAACACCCGATCTGGACTTTCTTATGGACACAGTTGCATTAAAAGAAGAGGAAGAGAGAAGCAGCATGGGCATTCCAAACCTTAGGGATGGAAACTGTTGGGAATGATGAGGCAGATATGGAAGAGAGATGACAGATGACTTAGACTAACGTCAACATGGGGATAAGTTGGAAAGGTTAAAGAAGGGACTGCAGTATAGGAGCCAGAAACAGAATTTTGATATTTTTCTTTCTTCTAATGTTGAATGTAGTTGAATCTATCACTTTCATTTCTAGTTCTTTAGTGAAGAATATATATTCTGCAATCAGCATATGTGTACCTGAATATGCTAAATATCGTCACAATTGGGCTTGTTGATGGTTGTGCTCATTCATTAAAGGAGGGCCAAGCAGGGTCATTGGACCCTCACCAGATTATCTAGCCACTCTTCTCAGCCAACTATGTAATTTGACGCTAATCACACATGGCCTCCTGGATTTGGGGAGGGCTAATATATACAAGCTGGGGAAGGCTAGGAAGAGAAGGCATGACCCATGCTGGATAAAGGTGCATACCCTCAGGTCATACATACACCTTAGCAACCCCTCAGTTATCGTGGTAAGTAAGCTCAATAAATTCATTGGTTCCCCAGTAAAACTTTAATCAAACATTGGCTTGATACTAGAACCTTAAAAGGGTAATAAACACTGCTTAGAATCCTCAGGAAAG
>NW_008358774.1:9399152-9414444 GCF_000622305.1 Nannospalax galili | reverse complement strand
ACGTAATCTTAAAATGTCTATTGGCATAGTTTAATCTACTTTTTAAGGAACAAAATATATATCTAGTCAAAGTGTATCTGAGAATATTTGGTTTTTTATACCCAAGCCTTATCTAAATAGCGCATGATAATTAAAAGTACCAGACTGGTGGAACTAACCTTATTGGATGTTTAACAGTCATAGTTTGAGGCCTATACTAATGTGGTCAGAGGGATTTAAAGGACAGTTTTTGCCCCTTGCCTTCCAAAGTTGACTAAGTTCCAGGGGACTATGGAACATCTCTCAAAATGTCCTGTAACTGTGGAGAATCACCTGCCCTCTTGTTCAGGAAGGACATGGAGACCTCACGAAATGGACTTGAACCAGTGTCCAGTCTACAAAGAGGAGGGTCAACTTAGAGGAAAAATCTCATTCATGCTTCCAAGTGAAGCCAGACATGGTCGAGCAGGAACTTTGACTTATCTTCACATAGGTGGAACTGGTAAAAGAAAGGAGCCAGGAGCTCTTCCCAAGCCCATGTGACCCCTGAGGAACAGATTCTCAAATGACTTTAAGTGTAAAAATAAATTGATTTATTTGGGCCAACAGTGGGTCTTAAACACCCAAAAGGAAAGTATAACCAAAGAGTAAAGTCATCAGTATATTTCTTTAAGAGTTCAAAAGATTACACTTCCCAGACATTAGGCTTAAGTCTATATAAACAGTTACTTAGGTAGCAGGGATAACAGAGTATAAGGGCTCTAGTGGGGGGAGGGAGGCTATGGGAGGGTGCCATCTGGGAAGTGGATGTATAGGTGAATAAGATGGTTTGGGGTATTCTGTGTGATACACACACACACACACACTCACAAATCAAAAAATTAAAAAAATGAATTATATTTGAGGAAGAAGCATAAAAATGTACATCATGTTAATCAGTAGAGGTGATAAACATTACCACTGAAATCTACCCGATGACTTTATAGACATACACAGGTGCCAAGGATCCTAGTGCAACTGATTAAGGCTAGTAATAATCAGATACATTAGAGATACAGATTAGAGATGCATGTGCCAACATCTCAGTGTTATTAGCAAAAACAATGAGTCTTTCTGTAAGAAACAGTATATTTTAAAATGAAATGGAGATCTTTTTTAAAGGTTAAAAACTCATTCCATATTATGGCTTACTGGGCTTATACTGAGTTCAATATTGTATAACTGTATTAATTCAACAGTGAACCTAAAAATTTTATAATCACTTTTGAAAGAGATGTATCCTTGCTCTGGAAACTGTTATTGAGTATGTTAAAGCTGTAATGAAATGCTTCTTCTAAGAAAATAAGAAAAAATATTTTAAACAAAAGTTACTTAGACAATTATTTCTCATTGATGATTTTGTTCCTAACCAGAAAGTACTGCTCAAATGTGAGACTTCAAATCTTGGTCTCCAATACTGCAGTACCCACCTGTAGTTAAGGGAGACAACCAGCTATTGTTCTAAAATGATGGATAAATTTGTTTTCTCCCACTATCTAGAAGCTTTTGAGAGGGAACTGACACTGATTCTAAGCACTCCAATAGCTATCAAAATACCTAAAAGCAAATCCTGAATCTATCACTCTAGTGTCCAGCCTTGGAAGACAAAAGAAAAATGAGGAGGAACCCAATAGAGAGATGCTTTTGAAGACCTTGTCAAGAAATTACAATGGACTCTCATATGAACATTTGAAAATTGCCCTGTTCTGACTTTTTTCTAAGTTCCCTGTCTAGAACTTGTAATGCTAATTACTCTTGCCTTTACTTCTCCTTCACATCTCCTATTCATGAGTCAAGGACTTTCTTTGCCCCTTGGAGATGCAACTTGGGATTCTTTTAGATAGACCCACTGAAGGGGTACTGCAATTGTCTCACTCTGCATCCCTGTTCAGCATGGAAGAAGCCAGAGCAGTCTGCGTCCTGATTCCCTATTGGCAATTTGGGTAACCCCTTCAGAGGATGGCATGATAAGAATAGGAGGTAGGAATTGGCTAGGCAGTTAGGGTAAAAAGACCCCAAAGTAGCCAGTTTCTTGGCTAAAAGTCAAAATGTCCTTGGGCCTCTTAGCAACATACTCTGTTCCAAAAATGCCAAAAGTATTTGGGAGCTTGTATCTAATCCTTAAAAGATTTTAAGTTTACCTCTTCAGAGGGGGGAATGTTAAAGTAACCAAAAGCCCCATAAAAATAAAGAAATCAAAGAAGAAAAAAAGAAGCTGTTTGAAAGGCCTGCAGGAGCTCCTAGCTTTGTCCAAAGCCACTGGGGTTGATAGTTTTACTTCCTCTGACAGTGCTTGCCTGTTGCCTCTGAGTCTTACCTTTGGACCTTTGGTTATGTTGCTAGCATGCTATGTTTCCTTTTCATAGCTGCTACTGAAAACAAAGGCATCATTACTACATGGGAATGCCCTTTCCCAGAATCCAAGGCTCTTCTCCATAAAATTTTTATGCAAAAAAGAGTCAGAGTCCACATTGGTGAGCCTCTACAAGGTGTGAGAATATAATCATGGGTCTAGTTGGTCTCTTCTCAAAGAAAATGAGAAAACCTTGCAGGCAAATGTTATAGCAAACATTACATAAATGCTTGTTTGGCACTGTTTACATAAACCTTAGAGCACTGAGCAGTTTCTTATTCAAATTTTGTCTTCTTTTAGCTCTCATCATTACAGTACTTGGGTAACATTCCATGAAGGGTGTAGTTCAGATAGGAAAGTACTTGGAAGTCAGTGGCACACACATGAAATCCTAATATTCAGGAGGCTGAAGCAGGAAGATCATGAATAGTAAGTCAGTCTAGATCTTTGGCATAACATACATATGCTACATATGTGCTGTGTGTAATGTTTTCAGTGTGATTGTTCATAGAATCCTGGAATGGTATGTTTATTCCTCTAAAATAACATATGTCAAATTTGACATCTTAAAAAAAAGTCAAGATTTTTTGAAAAAAAAAAAAAAAAGAGCCGGGAGAGATGCACACAGACGTGTTCACTTGCTTGTGCTCAGCTTGATTTCTTTACTCTCTACAGTTCGGGATTCCCAGTCCAGGGAATGGTGCTCCCCACAGTGGGCTGAAATATCCCACATCAATTAAGGCAATCAAGACAATCCCCAACAGACATCTCCAGATACTGATCCAATGTAAGCAATACCTCATTGAGACTCTCTTTCCAAAGATAATTCTGGGCTGTGTCACCTTGGCAATCAAAGTTAACCATCATGTACCATTTTACACCATTACCAGTGGTTTACAGATTCCAATTTCTCCACATTTTTGGTAATCCTTGTTCATCCTTTTAATTATAAACATCCTAGTGAACATGAAATTGTTTTATACTGTGATTGTTGTTTTAGAGAGGATCTTGCTGCAAAGCCCAGGCTGGCCTCAAACTCATTCTCTTCCTGCCTCTATCTCTTTGATGCTGAGATTACAGGCACTGAACAGTGTACCTCCATTCTGGGCTCTTTGTGTGATTTTGATTTGATTTCTACGGCCAATAATTTGTTCAACATACTAATGCCATGCAGTTTTTCATGTATACGATGGTGTATCCTGTTTGTGAGTTCCAAATATTATTTATTTTAGTGTCCAGATCTAAATATGAGCTGGCACATAGTAGGATCTCACTAATACATATATAAGGAATAAAAACATATTTAGCTTTAAACAATACTGTGTTTTCAACGCTCTATACAAAAGGTCCTGTGTTATTGTATAAACAGTAGTAGTCCCAACACATTAATGGATATGTACATATAAATGTAAAAATATGGGTTCTTTAAACACATTTTTAACCAGTAGAACATCTTTTATTTTTTTTTGAATGATAGCTTACTTACCTTTATTTTTCTCCTTGGAAATCAATTTCCGACAAGCAATGCATCAGGATTCTTTATGGGAACAAAGTTTAACTCCAATTGGTTGGTAGCTATGCTTCAGCTAAGTTGATTGTAAGGCCCAAACCCTCAGAACTGATGTTTGTGGAAGGCAGAGAGAGATATGAATCTTACACAAGAGTCTGCTCCCTGAAATTAGAGATTAGAACGATATGGATTTATTTTTCAGGATATGTTCCTTCCTGGATGTCGGATGCCAGATTTTGCAGTTTATCAGGATCGAGATAAAATGGCTTTTCAGAGTTTAAGGAGTTTCTGTCTGTATAAGTATTTCATTCAAAGGAGGAATCTCAGTCCTCTGAGAAGTTCAGAATAAAGCACAGCCGCAGGCTCGTGGTGCCCAGCCCTGTGCCTTGGGCCCTTCCTGATGTAGAACCCCTGGTGTTAATTCAATGATTGTTCCAATCCTTTCAGTGAGCTAAAAAAAAAAAAAAAACCCAAACGTATGTGTACCCATATATATACACACACATAAGTTTATAGTGGTTTCATGCTTTTGTAAATGGGGTATCATTTGTTGGTTTATAGGGCAAACTAATGTGTCTTTGTTTCTCTGCTTGTTTTAATAAATGATATCTAATAGTTTTTTCTTCTTACAGCCTGCAAAATACTAGGTTTATGAAAAAAATACAAAGTGTTGCTGGGTGTGGTGGTGCACACTTTTGATCCCAGCACTTGAGAGGCAGAAGCAGTCTGATCTCTGTGAGTTTGAGGTCAGCCTGATCTACATAGCAAGTTCTAGGCCAGTTAGGGTTACAGGGAGACCCTGCCTCAAAAAGACTGTTGAATAAATGTATATTCCTTGAGAGAGAGATTATATTTCTTTCTATGATTTTTTGTAACTCTTGCAATGATGTTTGCACACAGGAGACACTCAATATTGAAAATATTTATACTGTTGAAGAACAAACATAATTAAATTCATTACTTGGCCAAGCTGTCTCACAAATTCTTCTGTTCAGTCTTTTGCTCAGTAAAGGATACATTTACTGATTGTTCTAATCTGAAAACTGTTGGTCTAATGGCCATTTCTGTAAGAATTTCCCATCTTTCTGCTTGCATATAGGCAGGCAGGCCTCGTTTACTCCTCAACTCTTAGCTTCTATGCTACTTTCCTTTTGTGGCATTTCAGGGTGATTTTCCACAGCCTTTCTTTTAGCCAAATGGCATCTATCTTTATGTCTCACTAAATGAAACTCCACAAGGGCAGAACTGAGCTATTCCTCTCAATGGCCCTAGACCAAGGTCAAACCATATGTGTAAATGCCAATTGATGAGTATGTGCTATTTGTAGAGAAAATACATCTTCAATGATGATGCTGTCAGGTATGTGGTTTTGAAATGACTATTAGGCATTTGAGTCTTGTACTCAGAAAATTAACTGGAAAAAAAGAACAACTCTTAGAACTCAACAGTTTGGAGATGAAAGATGACTTAAAGTAAAAATTGAGAACTTCTCAAAAACATACTGTAGAATATAAGACAGAATGTAGGGACTGGAGAGATGACTCAGCAGTTAAGAGCACTGACTGCTCATTAAGAGGACCCAGGTTCCATTCCCAGCACCTGCATGGTGCCTAACAGCCATCCGTAACTCCAGTTCCAGGGGATCAGATGCCCTCTTCTGACCTTTGTGGGCATTCCATGACATGGGTGCACTTACACACAGGCAGACAATACACTCATAGGCACAAAATGAAAATAATAAAATATTTTAAAAAGACAGAATTTGTATTATACTTAATAAGTTATACCTATGGTGTAGGTATATACTACATACATATACATACATAATACACTGTATTGAGTGTTTTCTTGGGAACTCTGCAGAAACCCTTGCAATATGCACTGTTTGTGATGACAACATACTGCAGGGACTGCAGAGAGCATTCAGTCCAAACACTGGTTAATAAAAAAGATGAACTCACTGGTTTCAGATTGCACAAAGTAGGTTGGTTCGGTGCTGAAGCCTTCCTAGAGCTGCAATAGCCCTCTGTTCATTCCTCAACTTTCCCAGCAGCCCTATAAGGTTCAGACAAACAGCTGCCCCTGCCTGGTGGCTGGCCTCCCCTCCATACACACTGTTTCCCTTTGACCATCCCTGTGTGCTGGAAGGGGTGGGATGTGCTCATAACATAGGTTCCTACAATCTGCAAAAGTTTCCCTACATATGTGAATGATAATGTGGGTTGATCATCTCTAATGCGAATATCTCAAATCCCAACTGCTGCCAAGCCTGAAAGTTTTAAAGCACTGACATGATGCCAAAAAGTGGAAAATTCTATACCAGGAAACTGATTCATGTGCAAAATTATCAAGACTATCATATAAAATTACCGCTAAGCAGTAACTGTATACATAAGAAAATGAATTTTGTATTAGATTTGGGTTCTAGCCCCAAGATGTCTCATTTTGTATTTGCAAACATTCTAAAGTAAAATAAAAATTCCGTATCTGAAGCATTTCTGATCCCAGAATTTTGGAAAGAGATACTAAACATGGAGTGGCGGCCATTTACCAATGACTTATGCAAGACTAATTACAGGTTCAGACAAATCTTCACACAACCTCACAGCTTTGTAAATTTACTTCCTTTTAACAAATGCGAGGAGTGGGTTGTGCAGATACTATTACAGGGCAATCAGTGGTGAACCCAGATTCCTAAAGTTTTTAGAAAATTTATTTATTTTTAATTAGGTGTATATGTGTGTGCCTGCTAGTTTGTTTGTGCATCGCCAGTGTGCAGGTATCCACTGAGGTCAGAAGAGGGCGTTGGATCTCCTGGAACTGAAGTCACAGTGTTGTGAGCCTAGAAACCAGGATTCTCACCAGGCCTTTCCAACCTCCCCAACTTTGCAGGTTTCCCAGGCACTATGACACCTTTTATAAAGTTGTAAGAATATTGTGATCTGTTGCATTTGTCAAGTAATACGCTATATTAAGACAGAAAAAGCATAATACTTCCTGAAAAATTTAGAAACCTACGTAGTTTTTGATAAATCAATACAGGAATAATTACATTGTCCCTAAAACAATCACCTGTCAGAATACAGGTTTATAATCATAATAAATTATAGTTTCATGACAGTACAAAACAAAAGCTAAATCCAGGAACATTTTTGTTTAGTAACCACATTTTTGTTTGGCTGTATAATAAAAAAACCCACATTTTTCCTAGTTAAACTTACTTGGGAGAGAAATTACGACAGCTCTATAATGCACATAATCTTTTCTTTTAAACCTGTGTACATACTGCCACTTTATTCTTTTTACAATAATCTATTTAGAGAACTAGATTAAAAAACCCAATAAAAATATTAATATTAACAAAGGCACGATGCTCAATCATATTTGAGATAATGAATAATGTTTATTTAAATAGTCAAAGAGCAGAAAGTTTTTGATACCCCCAGAACAAAATAAATGATGGATTGTTACCTTTACAGTAGAAACATACTTATTAGTTAAAATAAAATCATTTTGGGGTTGGAGAATGACTCAGCAGTTAAGAGCACTAGCTGTTCTTGAAGAGGACCAGGGTTCGATTCCCAGCACCCACTAAGAACTGTTGGTAACTTCAGTTATAGGGGATCTGATGCTTTCTTCTGACCTCTCTGTGTGTACTGCAGAACATGGGTGCACTTACATATATGCAGGCAGTACGCTCAAACACATAAAAGAGTTTTTAAAAAGCCAGGTGTGTAGCTCATGCCTTTAATTCCCATCTTTGAGAGACAGAGGCAGGCAGATCTCTGTGAGAACAAGGCCAGCCTTGTCTCCATAGTGAGTCCCCTGTGGCAAGAGGGAGACCTGGTCTCAAAATTGTTTTGAAAGTATGGGGCTGTGTGATGAATCATTGAGTAAGAGAGCTTACTCTGCAAGCATGAGGAACTGAATTCAAATTCTCAGTATAAAAAGCTAGGCATGGCTGTGTGTTCTGTAACATCTGAATTGGAGGGCAGGAACAGGTAGATCCTGAGAGCCTGTCAGACGGTCAGCCTATGTGAAAGCAGGAAGCTTCTGGTTCAGTGAGAGACCTTGTCTCAAAGTAATAAGACAGTGAATGATAGAAGAAGAAACAGGCTATTGTGTTCTGGCTTCTGCATACATGCACATGGTATTTACCCACATACACATGTGTATGCAGTACACATATACAACACACACAGACACAGAGAGAGAGAGAGAGAGAAACCCTTAGCAATATTGTTCATAAGAAACACAATAGAATCTACCACCACATGTTATTTACTTGATTATGATTGTTTTTAGTCCCTTCTAAAACTTTTGAGAACATTAAAAATTTATGTATAAGGTAAAAGTAGTTATTGAGTAGTTATTGTGAAACAAATGCTTTTTTATACTTGGAGACCAGAGAAAAATGTCTTCGTTGGATGATATCAATGACATCCTTTGATCTCCAAAATGCAATAGGGGGGACTAGTTGACAGCACGAGTGGGGTTTTGTCTCAGGAGGAGGTTTGTGAGGAGTGTATATTTTCCCTAGACACTCCTTAGGTCAAGCTTGACCTTGTCTTTATTTTCTCCATGTCTCCAGCATAATGCTTTGAATATTAGCAGTAGGAGTGTTGACCTGAAGTGAATTTAGCAGACATAATGCTCCTTTTCTCCAACACATAGAACTGTCTTACTTCAACTAACTCTTGGGAATTCCCTCACCAAAGGTAGAAGATGCTATTTGAGCAAGTCTTTGCACACCTAGTAAGCCACCTTTACAGATCTAGTTTCCCTCATCCCAAGTAAAAATAGCAGGAATTACACATAGGATGTCCTCTGAGACATACTGCTCTTGATAGCAGTAGAATCATTTAGGTAAGTAGCTTGTCCTTAGTTTTTGGAATGTTTTCAAAACTTTATCATCATCATCATCATCATCATCATCATTATCAATGTGTGTGTATGTGTGTATGTATGGTGTGTGGGTGTGTGGGGACACACATGCCAAAGTGTTCATGTGAAGAACTTTTGGGGAGTTGGTTTTCTTCCTCTGCCATGTTTTTGAGGAGGGTTCTCTCTTGTAGCTTCTGCCACATTGCATACTTCAGCCTAGCTGGCCTTGGGTCATCTCCCATCTTGCCATAGGAGTGTTGAGATTACAGATGCGTACCACCACATCCACTCCATTTGGTCTTTTTAATGTGGATAGATTCCTGGATCAAACTCTGGCCATCAGGCTTTGTCAGTGCTTGTATTCACCAAATCATCTTGCTGGCTCCGGGTAGCATGTCTTTTATTGGATGTGTTTACATACGCATGGGATTAGAGGGGTCCCTTTCAGTGACAGCATTATAAGAGAGAATCCTGTGAGGCTGGAGATGACTGAGAAGTTAAGAGCACTTACTGCTTTTGCAGAGGACCTGGGTTTGGTTCCCAGCACCCACATCAGGCAGCTAACAATGCCCTAGAAGGGGATTCAACACCTTCTGGTCTCCATGGGCACCTGCATTAATGTGGTGCATCTAAACTCATGCAAGCACACGTGCACATAAAAAAATCTGAGAGAGAAAGAGGAGAATCCTGTAACTGTTCAGCATCATGAAGTTGGAAGAAGGAAGAACTGAACTAGAAGATGAGTGGGTAAAACAATAGGGAGTCAGTATTTATTGAGTACAAAAAAAAAAAAAAAAAGGATTTGGGGAACTTTAAATTGAAAGCAAACCAAACAAAACTGACTGAAATTGGAGACTCTTTTTCTTTTAACTTTACGCCAATCTTTTGGACTAATTAAAAAACAAATATAAATTGCAACCAAACTTGCACTTCTCACAAAAGAAGTTAGAAGTATTTCTAACCCATATTTTACTGGGATGATTTGTTAAGACTGTGTTAATAATCTCAAGTGTTATAAAAGTTCATTTACAGATGTTAGCAGGTAACGTTGTATGGGCAAGCACAAATAGAAGAGTAATGTATTTTCCATTTTTAAAAAGTTTTTAGTTTTCTGCAGTGCTGAGGATGGAGCACAGGGCCTTGATCATACTAGAAGGTGCTCTACCACTGAACTACATCCCAAATTCTTGTACTTTCTACTCTAAGCATATACTGGCTAATTTAGGAGTAAGAATTTATTTTTAATCTGTGAAGGTAACACTGTGAACTTTGGTTCCAGGCAGGATGGAGCAGTAACTGATGGAATGTGGCTTCCTGCTCTGAAAAGTAAGAAAGAAAGGACCAAGGCTGGAGAGGTGGCTCAGTGGGTAGATCGCCTGCAGCTCAAGCAGTGAAGATGTGAGTTTGGATCCCTAGCACTCTCCTAAACATTTGAGCAGGTCTGTAATCTAGCACCAGGAGGAGACAGGCAGATCCCAAAAAGTTTGTTGGCTGCCATTCTGGCTGAAGTGGTAAGCTCCAAGTTCAGGGAGAGCCCCTACCTATGTCAAAAAAATAAGGTGGAGAGTGATTGAGGAAGACACCTAACACCAACCTCTGGCCTTCACATACACCTGTACACAGATGTGCACACATACACAGAAACACACACACACACACAGAGGAGAGAGAGAGAGAGAGAGAGAGAGAGAGAGAGAGAGAGAGAGAGCTGCAAAAATTCAGGCATTATCATGTGATGACCACACCCTACCATTTTTATCTCCACTTAACTGTAAACTACATACTTTCTGGACATAAACATAGCAAAAATAAACACATTGAATTTAAACTTCTTTCATTTTTTTTTTTTTAAACACAGAGGAAAAGCATTTGTCCTATAAAATGAATGAAATGAAATGGTGATTTTTTTTGAGGGGGAGGATTTTCTTGGGGAGAATGCAGTTTGCTGCTTTTGAAGTCTTGCGACATAGCTTATGCTGGCTTCACTTGCAATCCTCTTAGGTTCTGAAATGCTTGGCTTTTAGGCGTAAGCTGTCACACCTGACCTCACTGCTAGTTCTAATCACTCTGTCTTCTAAATTTGGCCTCTACAGTTCATTTGTTGTGGTTCCTCTACAGGAAGCTGCAGGAAGGAAGGAGAAGGGCCATACAGGAAATACTGGACAGTTCTGCTCCTATCTGCCAGAAAGTTCTATGAAACAAGGAAACCATCTCTAAACTGTCTTATAATAGTGTTTTCTTTTTTAACCATCAGCTTAGGACAGTATAATAGAAATGAAAACATGGCTGTTATTTGCGGTTATTACTGGTATAATGAATCATACCAGTATTTGGTGAATAATATGCAATTGACATAATTTCTTAGTTCTATATTTTTATATAGAAAAAAATAGGCTTTCTTGTCAAATCTTTGAATTCATATTTAAAGACATGCCCAAGCAGATCGTTAGTTAGTGGCAGAACTAGTGCTTAGTACAGGTCTCCTGGTTTCTGTTCCGTTGCTTTTATTTGACCTTCTGACTCTTGTTTTTGTAATCTCCCCATCCCGTCCCTTCCTATTTTCCTCTCCCGTTCCCCTTTCCCCTTTCCCCCTCCCTTCCCCTCCTTTCCTCCTTGTCCCCTCTCCATTCTCTTTCCCTTGTGTTTCCCCTTTGCTTCTCTTACATTGTCTCATCTTATTTACAATGCAGAAATATACTCTGAGTGAAACAAAAATAATTGGAAAAAAGCAAGTTGAATTCTAACCTAATTGTTGTTCTCTTTAGTAACTTTCATCAGCTTGGTTGGTTCCATTCCCATCATATTAATTGGCTTAGTAGATGCAGAGACACAGCACGGGGCACAGCAGTCCCTGGGGTAAGTGGTTCTCTCAGGCCTGCTTGGAATATCTTTATAGTAAGATTAGAAATAGGCTGAGGTTTCTGTCCATTACCGTTCAGTCCCCACTCCACACATCCATTCCCATGTTGTTTAGCAGCCACTGGTCCTCTTGTCCAAATGGTTAATGGCTCCCAAAAGAGGGCAGAGACCATGGTGCCCATTCAGCTCTCTCCTGATTACTTTTATTAGGAATAGACTAGTTAAGAAAATTGTTTCTATGTATCTATTTACACTTTTAATATTAATATAATTGATATTTTGAAAAACAAATGAACAGAAAACATCCTGTTAAAATAAAACCTAATCAGCCCCCCCCCCCAATTCAGGTATTATCATGTGTAGACCATCCTTCCATTGACTGTGGCTCTGTAGAGGCTGGCTCTGCTGATTGCTTCTGTGCACACATGTGTATCTGGTGTCTTCCTAGGATAAGGGGAATGCACAGGAACTTACGTTTGGGGTTATGAGAATTCAAGGAAATTTACTTTATTTAATGTGTTTAGAGCACTGTTGGTGTACATAGTAAATAGCCCTCAAATGTGTTATTTTTTAGAAGATTTATTTTTATTTTATGGTATGAATGTTTACCTGCATATATGTAAGTGCACCATGTGTATGTCTGTTGCCCTCAGAAGCCAGAGGAGACATTGAATCCCCTGGATCTGGAGGTAGAGACTATTGTGAGTCCCCACGTGAGTGCTAGGAACAGAGCCTAGGTCCTCTGCAAGAGCAGCAAGTACTCTTAACCATTGAGCAATCTTTCCAGCCCAGATACTGTGCTTTTTAATAGTGGATATTATTAAAGAAGATTAAAGGTTACCAAGGTTACAGCACCAAATTAATATACTAAAAAACAAACAAACAAACAAACAAACCTATCAGGGACCAAACTTACATTCTGGAAAGGGTGTCAAAATTTGCAAGTGGGCTCTCATAAGCACTGCTAACTCATAGAAGGCTCATTCAAAGAGAAATAGGAAAATAACATTTCACCTAGCAGAACTCCCACAACTCAGGTTAATTCACGGCTTAGTTAATAAATTCTTTTCCTTTGAAACTTAGGGTTATACTAAAATTTTAAGATATTTCATTATTATCTATTGTTCATGAGTGTTATTGCCTGCACGTACGTAGGTGCACTTATGTTGTGCAGTGCCCATGGAGGTGAGAAGAGGGTATTGGATCCCCTCAAACCGGAGTTACAGACAGTTGTTAGTCACCATGTGGGTGTCAGGAACAGAACCTGGATCTTCTGCAAGAGTAGCGAGTGCTCTTAATCGCTGAGCCATCTCTCCAGCCCCTAGCCCTAAAATAAATTTTAAGTAATACCAAGAAGTCCTTCCAGATGTGGTGCTGCATTTGTGATGAACTTCCAGTAAATGAGCACAAGATGTAGATTAAATATTCACTAAGTACATGATGGTCTTAGGCATTCTGTTAGAACATCTGCCAAAAATTACGTATCATAAATGTCATCTTATTCTTAGTCTTGATAATAAAAATTGGCAGCTCTTTCCCCTCATTGAGTTAAATATATGCATAGAAACAAAAATATAAAGAGCTACAAAGAGTATTTGGGGTCTCATGCTTTCTAAGCTTCTAATAATGATACCTATGTAGTCATGGCTGTGGGGAACTCACTATGTAGACTAGGCTGGCCCCACATTCACAGAGATCTGCCTGCCTCTGCCTTCCAAGTGCTGGGATTAATGGTGCATGTCACTATGACCAATAACTATCCAGATTTTTAAAAATCCCCTTTCTCTACTTTTATTAGCAAGAGATTTTGCACATAGGCAGATTTCTTAGGGCAATCTGGATAGTCAAGGAGCTGATCAGAGATTTTTGTAGCTACATGGTGTGCTGCCAAGGGAGAGAAGTGGTACACAGCTTCAGACTTTCAGTACCGATCATGTTTGCAAGTTCTAGGAATAAGGACCATGCCCTAAGAAAATGGAAATCGCCAAGTCTTAACTGACCTTGAACTGAGGCCTAGAAAGGATCAAGGTTAGTCGCAAGTCCTGTTTTCTGAGAAAACTTAACCTGCTCTCAGAGAAATATATCATTTGGAGCTTCACACTTTTTTATCCTTAGTATTCACTTTTAAAAACTGCAAGGCATGCCATAAAATAGGAAGATAGAGTCTTAAAAGTAACTGTGATGAACATAATGGAGAAAACAGGGAAAATGGTGGACAAAACATGCGACATGAGAACTGTGACAGTCAAACGGATATTCTAGAAGTGAAAAATGTGTCACTTAGCATTAAGAGTTTTGAGCATCTGGAACAGGTGGGTGGACTCATTAGAATACAGAATTATTGACCTGGAAGACATGTCAAAATGAAATCAAGAGAGAAACAGAATGGAAAGATAGCACAGAGCAGGAAAGACATGTGGTACACGAACTGACCTCTGAACGCACCGTTCTCTGGAAAGATAGTACATACTTAGCTCTGTCAGTCACTTCTTTCTAGACCATTTGATGAAAATATGTAGAGACAAATTCAATTCCCATGTTTATTCTAGAATTTGAGTTCAAGAGAATTTGGGGGATTGGGAGACAGTTTTTTTAAATAAAAGTTTAATTTCAATGGGAAAATTTGTTTTCCTTGAGTAGCATCTTTGCCAAAATCTGACAACTCCTGAAAAGAGAATTGAGAATAAGGTTTTGGGAGTGAGTGAGAAGACCCTGAATCAAGTTTTCTTTCTACAGGATATGGGGCAAAGTCCTAAGAAGACATTAGCAATGCCATGTTTTATTTCAATTCTTATTCTGGTTTTCATTTCAAGGCTGTTTGGATCAGTGGAAGATCCTGGCCCCATTCTGTTTCCTCCTGTTTCCTTTTCTTCCCATTTTTGATTGACTAGTGCTATGTTTCTGCCCTCCTGTTGTATTAAACATCTATGAGGTTTTCCATTGCTGGAAAGATAGGCAGAAATTATATTTTAAAAATCCAAATCTTTGTAATTTGAAGCATGAGAACTGTTTTGCCAGCTGTCACACATTTCTTTCATGGATCTTAAACTACTTTTCTTGAAATTATCATACATTGTTAGTAGATTCACCCTGATAATGTTAGGGAAAAGTAATATATTCTGACAGTAGTCTCATTAGGCCATAAAGAGAAACAGAAATATAACAAGCATCATATTTATGAAGATGTGATGGTTAGTTTCATTTGCCAACTTGACACAATTTAGAATGACCTGGGAAGAGAAGTCTCAGTGAGGAATTGTCTAGATCAGGTTGGCCTGTGGACATGTCTGTGGGGGACTGTCTAAATTATATTAATTGATGTCTGAAGCCCAGCCCATGTGGGCAGCACCATTTCCTGGGTTTGGGTTCTGAACTACATAAGAGTAGAGAAAGTAAGCTAAGCAGTAAGCATGGATGCATTCATTTCCCTGCTCTTGACTATGAATGTAATGCGACTAGTTGTTTTAGGTTCTTGCTACCTTGACTTTCTTGCTATGATGGATTGTGACCTGGAATTATGAGCTAAACTCTTTCTCTCCTAAGTTGCTTATTGTCAGAGTATTTTTTTCACAATAACAGGAAATAAAACTATCAAAAAGTGAACATTATATTTTCTGTCTTTCCTATTTATAGATTTCAAGTTTCATGTTAAAAAGCCACTGCTCATA
>NW_008358774.1:9393874-9398964 GCF_000622305.1 Nannospalax galili | reverse complement strand
CCCTCCCCCTCCCTTCCTTTCCCCTCCCCTCCCCTCCCTTCCATTCTGCTTTTACCCTACAACATTCCCTAAATCCTTCATGGTAAAGAGGTTTCCCCTGGACAGCTTATAGATTATCTCAATTCTGCTTAGTTCACTAGGATCATCCGGCTTCTGAGAGTGGAAAAAGATGTCTATCAGTGCCCACGTTCATGGGCATTTAAAGACAGATGCAACTTCAGGATGTACTGATAGTATGAAAACACTTTAAAGATTTTTTTTTTAGTATAAAACAATTTTGCAGCTGTTATATTATTTGACTCAAAAATGGAGGAAGGAAGAGTAAACAATATTGTTATCCCCATTTCACCAGAAGGATTAAACTGAGGTAGAGGAAAGAGAGATGACTCACCCAAGGTAACAGTTAAAAAGCAGCAAAGCCAGAGCTTACTCATTTGGTACTATTCAGTGTTACATTGCTTGCATAGGAGGCTTGGTAGCCTGGCTGGGAGAGGGTGCACAGGTAGTAGCATCAGTGTTCCTGAGTTTGGCCTTTGCTCCCTAGCCCACAGTAGGCTTTCGTTTCTGAACTGATCTCCAGTTCTTATTGAATGATAATTCATGTCAAAGCAAACCTGTCCTGTCTATATGCTATTTCGTTTTATTATGATGAATCAGTAGCATAAAAATAAGCTCTCATGAGACCTATGTAGACTTCTGGGTCAAGGAAGGCCCAATTTCAAGTAAGAATGTTCTCCAGGTTAGGACTCTCCTCTTGATAAAGGTTAATGTGACTTTTGCCCAGTTCATTTCTATGCTTGACCCCTTCACACTTTAAAATTTAGTTTCCACAGGATTTGGAACTTTGGACCTCCCCAAGGGCTTCACACATTCTGTGATTCTACTTTTTCCTGTGTAAGCTCACAGAAACTCACCTATTTGAATCAGAAGGTGGCCAACCTGGCTCCCTTGCAGAAGTCCAATAAACATTTTGACTCACTTAGAATACAAACTCTAGGTCTCTTCTTGAACTTGAACTCTTCAACTTAACTTGAACAACACACAGAAGGAGGGATAGCAGTACTGGAAATAACGCAAGAGTATTAGCGATGTCATCACACATTTGCTGCATTCTTTCTCTCCATGGCAAACACCGTGCCAAGCACTTTGTATGTGCTATCCCATTCCATCCTCACAGAACCTCTGTATGATTGTTAATATTTTACAGAGAAATTATGTAAATTTCCCCAAGTCACAAAATGACATAACTGAAATGCTACCATTTTCTAAGAACTAGCCAAATCTGATGAACATATTATATGGTTAAAAAAAGAATATGGAAATTTTTGGTTGTTTTATTTTATTAAAACAGGGTCTCGCTCCATAGCCCAGACTGCTCTAGAATGCCTTATGTTGCCTCAAACTTGTGATGACCCTCTTGCCTTAAAATCCTAAGTGCTGAGTTTATAGGCATGAGCTTCATGCCCAACGCTTTTCATTTGTTGGATTCGGTTTTGTTTGTTTGTTTGAAGTTTTGCTTTGGGGTAAGGCTGAATTAAATTGGGTAAAAAGTTTTCTTTATCTTAGGTAATAGACAGGTCAAGTAATACCCTTGAAAGCTTAAAAGATCAGAGCCAACTTTGACAAAATTGAATAACTTTTATTGAAAGCCATTGGTGGTATAGCCCATCACCACTGCAGACCTATGTCCCTTTTGGGTCAGCTGGATGGTTCATTAATTTGTTCTTTCATTTATTCTAAAACTATTTATTGATATCTAATTTGGTAGAAAGCATGGTCCCTGAGGAGTATGGTTCAGTGAAGAGATGTGATTCTCTTTGAGGCAAAGAAAGCGGCCCTCACTGCTCTGCCCATGGTTGTTGTTTACCTCGGAGGATAAGAGGAAGAGGAATCAGGAGTGAGACGCCAGACAGGGGGCGCATTCTTTAATGCATGTGGTTAACAGTAGGCACCGTGCCTTGCTCTCTCCCTGCTGCTCTTGGGCTGCGCCTGCAGTTTAACAAGGCGATTGCTTCATAAATACGGTCAAATGAATTAAAGCAATAGCTTGAATGTTCCTTTTTGCCTTAATCATTCCCCTGGAATCTTGCTTATTAAGTTGTTGACTGGAATAACTGGATACTGTATTCTGGCTTAGTATAAATATTCCTGTATTAGATTAAATGTGACCAATTTCAGTTTCTGCTTTTTCTCTGTAACCAGAAAATAGCCTCATTATTCACCACATCTTGTATTCTTTAGTATTGTATTTTGGGTCAGAACAGTGTTTTTTCTTTTCTGACTCTCAAGATACAGAGGACATCTCCATAGTAAAATTACTTAAGGGGGCTGGAGAGATGGCTCAACAGTTAGAAGCAATGACTGCTCTTGCAGAGGACCTGGGTTTGGTTCCCAGCACCCACATGGCAGCTAACAACCATCTGTAAGTTCAGTTCTGGGGGATCTGAAGCTCTCTTCTGGCCTCTGTGGGCATTGCACACATGTGGCCTACTTACACACACACACGCAAAACACTTATACATGTAAAAAATACATTTAAAAGATTTTAAAAGGAAAAGTACTTACATATGACTTAACTATTAAGTCAAGCCTAATGAAGTTGATGATATTTGAGTTTTTAACCTTATGTCAAAAAAACTACAAGTTAAACAATGGATTGCCTTTTATTTTTAAAGAAAACATTCAAAATGCTTACAAAAGAATAAACATTTTCTCCACAAACTTTTCTGTGGTGTACTCCAGGGTGAACAATAACTTGTGTCTATATTGAATTTGTGTTTTTTTCCTGTTTCCTTATCAGGATTCTCCCTAGCTGGATGGCCTGCTTTACAAAATGTTGCTCTCCCAGTTCCCATTATTATGTGAGTATGTGAAGGATAATTTATTTTATATTATTTAAAACCTTGTGAATATTATTAGCATGAGAGGAAACCATGGAAATTATGGGTTCTTGGTACACTGTTTTAACAAATATTTACTGAGAGCCAAGAAAAACAACATTCACTGCATGCCTGAAAAACAAAAGGCCACAGTCCTTCCCTCCTTGGAATTTATTGTTTATGGTTTGTATTGTTTATATCAAAACGCTCTACAACTGTAAAATTACAACTGGCAAGGGGCAAGGGAGGCGAGTGTGTAACAGAATGAGCATTAGGGGGAATGGATCCAGTTGGGGAGCTCAAGGAGGTTCTTTCTGTGCAAGTAATGGCTGCCAAGGTTAAGTGCAGCTGCTGACCTGATGAAAGGGACCAGTGGGGGGACATGAAACAGCTCAGTTCAGTTCAGTTCAGTGTTTATAGAACACTTACCATATGCCAGGCACTGTGCCTGGGACTCTGGAAATAAAAGTGAAATAGACATGGTGTTTGCCTTTGGGAAAGCTCACTCCAAGGGCTTGTTGTCATGTAATTTATAAATTTGAGAAACACTCTTTATGCACTTATTTTGCTCTTTATGTGCTTATTTTGCTTCTAAGTAATTTGAATCTGGTCTGAGGATTACCTCAGTGGGCAAATCTTCCTCAAGAAACCCAGCAGTCTTTCTGAAATACATTCAATGTTTAAAAAACTTATAGACATAGCTTGAGAGATTCAAGTCCAGCAATGCTGTTTCAAACTTTCCCACTGATTGAATATGGTCCCTCCCAACAGCAAACCACATGCCTTTTAGAGTCTGCCAGCAACCTGACTCCAGGAAGGAAACTTGACTACCACCAAACAACAGATGCAGTATTGCTTTATATTTTTTTTGATCCATTAATTAAATCTTGAGTTTCAAGCCACACATAAAAGCAACTTTAAAGAATGCAAGTGTGCCTGATCAATGGTTTTATATTAAGCAATACTCAGACCCTGAGTAGAATTCCCAAGTAGCATACCTATGAAGTATTAAGGGTATAAACTGAGTGGAGGAGTGAGAACTGTGATAAAATGGCAGCGTCTGAAACACCAGGGAAAGAATAGACTAAAATAGCTCTTGGCCTAGTCGGAAGGCAGGTCCTCACTCATGCACCCACATAAAGCACAGCATTACTCCCTACAAAAGTCAAGTGTCTTTCATAATTGTTTTGTTTCTGATCTGGGCATTACCGTTTTATCCTAGTTTTGCAACCATCAAGATCTTGGTGAAGCATGTGCCCTAGGCCAATTCTGAGTGGCAAGCACACCTGCTTTTTTGGTTTACCTTCTTTGGCTCACTTCACCAAGTCCCTGGACCTTCAGAAGGGCCATGACTTGGCTTTGATGGCTCCTTGGCTTGTACTGTCATCTCTACAAAAGAATTGGGCAGATCGCTAGACCAGTGACACCTAGATCGTGTCAGCCTCCTATCTTACTACATCATCTTATTCCTTTTGGTTTTTCTTTGCAGGAATTTGCAAATTTTCGTAGTATCACTATACAATTGACTTTCAATATTCTTGCATTTGGCAACCACAGATTCAACTACTAAGAGCTAGAAAATATTGGAAGGAAAAATTGTGCCTGTGTGCAGTGCGTCATTGCTCTTCCTCTAGTAAACTCCACTTTATAGTTATATCATCACACATATTCTTCCACCTGATGCTTCCAATGGTAACAGACTGAATTATGGGTAAAGATCGCTTCTAAAAGTCACGACCTATTCCAGGAAGGAGATCATCTCAGACTGCCCCAAGGATGGAAAAAAGGAGGAGAAATGGTAGATAAAGACAAGTCCAGACACTAGAAGCAGCCTTTGGCTGTCACTGGTCTGTTTGGTCTGCCTCCCACTCTGATGGTGTGCTTTGTTTCTGCTTACTTGTCTGCTAAAATAAACCTTCACTACTTGATGGAGGCAGAGAGAGGCTGAACATGTACAGATGTAAAAAAAAACACTTTCCCCTGTAAAGTAGTACAACTATTTGCCATAACATTCATGTTGTATTAGATATAATAAGTAATCTAGATTAAATGATTTTAAAGTATATGTATGGTTATATGTAAATCCTGTGCCATTTTAAATAAAGGATTTGAGCAGTCACGAACTTTTATGTCATTAGGTAATCTAGAACCAATGTCCAGCTGTGTTGTAGAATGACTATTAAACTATGAAGGCTTTCTTGAGTACACTAA
>NW_008358774.1:9393392-9393846 GCF_000622305.1 Nannospalax galili | reverse complement strand
TTTTTTTTTTTTTTTTTTTTTTTGAGTAGTTCAAGGTATATTTTATCTTTGGGATTTATATATTAGGGGAAAAGTAGTATTTCCAGCCTATAGAAGAGGACATTTTTATATTTTATCATTCAATGATTTGTGGCATTTTAAACTTTGTTATCCACTTATGGCACAGTAAAGCAGCATTGAGCAGTAGTTCCTATTTGGTTTTTGAACTGAATATGCCAAAAAATCCCAGTCAAATATTTTGAATGTATTAACAAGATAGTTGAATCGACATATGTTCTCCCTTATATGTGGATCCTAGAACCAAACCCTGATAAGCGAGTATGTATCCAGACATAACTACAGGAACCAGGATAATGGAAAGGAAACAGGGAGGTAAAGGAAAAGAAATAACCTGAAAGAGAAGAACAATAGGAAACAGGCCTTAATAAGGGAGATATGGATAAAAATTGGGTTA
>NW_008358774.1:9391985-9392995 GCF_000622305.1 Nannospalax galili | reverse complement strand
CCTATAATAATTTGGTCAGAGGGACATAAAGGACAGTTTTTGCTCCTTACCAGCCTAGGTCTACTAGTTCTGGGGATTATGAGCATCTCTCAAAATGTCCTGTAATTGTGGTGGGTCACCTTGATTTTTTAAATAATTATGAGACATCAGAGTAGAAAAGAGATCCTAGATGGAGAAACAAAATCTTTGGCATAAACTTCAATATATATGTATTTAGTCAGGAGTAGATTTGGATTTCAGTGACAGAAAATGCATTACAACAAATTTGAACAAGAGGTGGTGGTTGTCCTCCAGACATAGTTGCGGGCGGGACAAACACTGAAGTTTCTGGCATGGTGCTTCACAAATATGAACAGCAGGTTTGGGGACACAATAGTGGAGAACAATGGAAAATGCACTATAATAACAAAGTAGTTATACTGAAAGAGGGAGAAAGAGGGTCCCCTAGAGGGTTTTTAGTCTCATTCATAAAAGAGTTTAAGGATGTAGCAAGCAACAATGCCAGACAGGCGATACCTTCTTTTGAGTTGTTGGCCAGGGTGGCCAAAGGGATTCCCAGATAGTAACCCAGCATAGAACTGGGAAAATGAACAGCAGACCCCAATCTTATCCAAAGGAATATTGACAACTGATTACCACTAGATGAGGAACAGCTGACCCTCCTAAAACTAGGACCTCTAGATAGGCTGACTAGATTCACCAGAAGGGCAAGTAGTGGGGAATGGCTGGGGTGCCGACAACACAGCAGACAGTAGCAGGGATATCAGATTATAAGGGCTCTAGACAGGGGAGGGATGCTGTGGGAGGGTGGCATCTGGGAAGTGGTGTATAGTTGAATAAGATGGTTTGGGATGTTCTGTGTGATATATACACACACACATACAAACAAAAAAAAATTTTTAATGTATTATATTTGAGGAAGAAGCATGGAAATTTATATCATGCTAATTAGTAGAAGTGATAAGCAATACCATTGAAATCTGCCCAATGACATTATAGACATACACAGG
>NW_008358774.1:9365728-9391713 GCF_000622305.1 Nannospalax galili | reverse complement strand
TGTGAAAAACATTACCATTGAAATCTACCTGACGACTTTATATCCATGCTCAGATGCCAAGGAGCTCAGAAAGTAACCGACTGTGACTAGTAATAATCAGATATATAGAGATTAGAAATGCATGTGAAAAAATCTTAATGTCAATTGCATTAAAAATGAATTTTTCTGGATGTGCATTTTAGTAATGAAATGGAGATCTTTCCTAAAGGTTAAAACCTCATTTAATTTTACATCTTATAGGGTTTATACCTAGTATAATATTTTGTAACTGTAATAATTCAACTATAAACCTAAAAATTTACAGCCAATTTTGAAAGCGAGGCATTTTAGCTCAGGAAATTATTATTGAATATGTCAATGCTGTTGTAATGAAATGCTTCTTCTAAGTATGTGGTTAATAAATAATTTAAAAAAGTTTTTCCATATCCTACAATGCTTTTCTGTGATCTCAGTTACTTGGGAATCTAAGACAGGAGGATCACAGTTTAAGGCCAGCATGGGAGACTTAGACTCTGCAGAAAATTAAAGCAAAGCAATAATAATAAATAAATGGCAGGCACTGTGGCAGGCGCCTTTAATCCCAGTCCTTGGGAGGCAGAGACAGGTGAACCTCTGTGATATTGAGGTCAGCCTGGTCTACATAGTGAGTTCTAGGTGGGCTAGGACTAGGGAGACTCTATCAAGAAAAAAAATAAAAAGCAACCAAATTAAATAAAAAGAATTAGAATGAAACTCAGTGGTAGACTCCTTATTTGGGACATGTGAGGACACATTCAATTCTTAGTAAAAAAAAAAAAAGTTTTTAAAAGAATGCTTTTTAAGAAACTAAGTTGGAGACACCATTAAATGGCTCATTACAAAATGTAAAACATACTTCCTTTGAACAATCTATAAAAACTTGAGAATTTGTTTTTGAAAATGCAGTGTGTATTCTGCCTTTAACAATTTCACTGTTTCTGTGAAGAGTTATTATCACTACGTGGAAGTTAGCTGTGATTTTTGTCTAAGTTTTCTAAGTGAGCATGATGAGAAACGTTATCAGACTATCTGTCTAGCAAATTGTTTTTGCCATTTCATTTCCAGATTATTCTGTGAAAAGGAATTTACATGAGTACCACTTTACTCACTAAGGAACCATTTCTGCTTATTTTTTCTGGAAAATATTATTAATAATATACCCCACCAATGATTTTCTAGCCCAAAATGTTCTTGTATTATTTTGGAACAAGTAACTAGTGACTCACAGGACACTGGGTGTCCAAGAGATGGTTAATCGGTGGTCAGGTTAGGAAATTCTGTTCTATTGACTCTCGCTTTCTTAGCTCAGAACAGCCTCTCGCCTCAGGTTTTTTCTTCTGATTCGTCATATTCATGGTCCAGTACTCATTTGTGTTTTTACACCAAAAGTAGAAACAGTGACATGCCATGAGAGGTATTGCTCCTATTTCATTTCCAGCTCAGCTGAAAACAGGAAAGACAGGCCATTTCGTGGAAAAGCCCATTTTGTTATATTTCCAACCTGAGAGGTTTGGATCAACTTGGCTGAATGTCTGAACTTTTGGCTTCTTATAGTAAACCTTTGAATTTTTGGATTTTAGTACAATTCCTACTTATAAGAAGATGCCAGCCATATTTAGGTTATGGTGTGTGCCTGCAATGGTACTGTAATTGAGCACCAGACTATGGAGAGCTACAGCACAAGAACATATAGCAGTTCCTGACAGAGACTGGACTGGCTAAGGACGATCAGCTGGAGGTTCATGGATTTGAAGTGCTTGTGGCTCTCTGAAGCTTAAGTGAGGATTTCTTTGCAATGAGTAGAATTTCCCTTCTGTCCCTTGTCACAAGTTTAAAACCTTCACAGCTTGTATAGTGTAACCATTTGGGGTCCACTTTTAACTTGGACTAGTGTAACTCCTTCCTGCAAAAAAACTGAAAAGAGCCACGCTAAAATAGATAAATAAATTCAAAAGCAAAAATTCTGGATGACTCTTGGTAGGATATGCCAAGGCTTACCAGAAAATAAATCGATGCTGCTTTGTGTTCTAATAATTGTCCAATGTATCCCATGAGGCAGAGGAAGTTTATAGTTAGAACTACATATAAATTATATCTTTTGTTATGATATATTAAGGTGAAATTTTAATTGGAAAGATTAAGAAGAGAAGCCAGAAAAAAGTCATATTTATATGATTCCAGGCAATAGGGTGGCCTTGGGCAATTTTTTCCTTGATATTATTTATATTTGATCACTGTGTGGGTTTGTCATGGGGGTTGGTTTTCCTTACATTGTTTTGTTTCCTCTCTTTCTGTCCTAGTTTGTTCTTCATTGCTGTGACAATATACTCTGACCAATGCCAACTTGGGGAGGAAAGGGTTTATTCAGCTTAAATCTCCCAGGTCACAGTTCATCAGGGAACTCAAGGTAGGAACTCAGGGAAGGATCCTGGAAGCAGGAGCTGGAGCACAGGCCATGGAGGAATGCTGCTTACTGGCTTGCTCCCCTGGCCCCTGCTCAGCCTGCTTTCTTATGCAACACAGGCCCACCTGCTCAGGGGTGACACCACCCACAGTGGGCTGGGCTCTTCCATATCACTCATCAAGAAGATGCCCCTCAGACATGGCCACAGGCCAGTCCAATAGAGGCGATTCCCCAATTGTGACTCCCTCAACCCAGGTGTGTTAAGTTGACACTAAAGCTATCCAGCATACTTTCTCTGATCTAGTGTTTAGTTATGTAGTCCAGGCTAGCCTCAAGCTTTCCATCTTTCTGCCTCAGCCTCACAAGTGTTAAGATAAAAGGCATGCCCCACTATGCCCAGCTTCCATTTGTTCTCTTGTGATCCAGCCCTCTAAATCATCATCCGCATTACTTATCATGATTCTCAAGCATGACAGAGAGCAAAATAAATCATGTATAACACAAGATTATGTTGCTATATAATGTTGTTAAATAAATGTAGTTCTGATAGTTTGCTGTCTACTGCATTCGTTTTTTGAATCTTTGATTTTGCAGTGAAGGCAAGTCATATCAAGGAAGAAATGTGGAAGAAAGAGAACATCAGTAGCATAGAATGCAGAGATGAAGGACACCAACTCAGAGGAGTTTGAACCACTCAACACTAAGCCATATTGAAGGCATCCAATTTGGTGTTTGTCCAGGTTCTGAGATGATGATATATTTCTTTTTATTTTGTGTCTGATTGCTGATGGAATAGCATTGAACAAAATTGGAAATAGCTCTTCCCTTATGTTTTTTTTTTTTTATGGTTTAGAGTAAAAGCAAAGTGTCAGAGTTCTTAAAGGCCATCTCTTCATGAATTTCCAAGCTTTGGGGCAGACTCAGAGAGCAGAAACAACATTTTTAGGAGTCTATCAAACTGTATATAATATACTAAACTTTAAAGATTTGGTTCATAAGTAGCTGATGAAATAACCTTTCATTTCCGGTAAACCCCCACTCCTCCCCCAAAGCAAGAAAAACAAAGTAAAAGACAGCTAATGCCTGTTAAAACGCTGCTTGCAAACATCTTTCTTTTTTTGTCTGAATTGCTGGATACCCATTTTCCTCCTTAGTGCTTGGAAGAGTATCAGTCACACTTTAAGGTCTAACATTTCAGGTGGGTGAGCTCCAGCTGAATAATGCTGGATGAGTGAGAAAGTCCTAGATGTGATTTATAAAGAAAACGTTGACAGAGCTTGGATTCTCACAGGGATGGTGGGTACCACCGTTATAATAATGCTTTCCTTTAAATCTCTTCCATTAAGTGTTCCAAACAGTGGAATTTGTAGTTTTTCCTTTGGTCTTAAGATCAAAAACATGAACAATTTTACATTTCTAAGGTTGGATAGTATCTGTGTTTCCACAGTTTCAGTGGGAAAGCAATCCACCCTTTCTCAGTTTTATTAAAAACCACTATCTTGGCTCCAGTCTGTGCTATTATAGGCACTCTCTTTATGCCTTATATCTTCTGAGGAGGCTGTCTTTTGCCTCCTTTGTAAAAGTTTAACTTAAAACTTTTTGGTAATTTCATTCATGGAGAAAATATATTTTGCTCATATCTACCACTCGTTCTTTCTTTCCCTCCAACATCCTCCCAGACACCCCACATCCTCTTTCCAACATCCCAACTTCATGTAGTCTCCTCCTCTTCCTCATCCACCCCTTCGTCCTCCTCCTCTTCCTCCTTCTCCTCCTCCCTCTTTTCCTATAACCCGCTATTTCCAAGTAGTGATGCCTGCATGCTTGTGGGTATACAACTTCATCCACTCAAGCATGAACAACCTATCGTGGGCCAGACTGTTAAAGAAAACTTGCTTTCCCTCCCCATAACAAAAGAGACACCCTCCAAAACAATATAAGCTATTGTCATCACTCTTAGTTCCCACTAAAACTTAATGGTAAGACCTTACTGCTGAAAACACCACACACTTAGGTCACAGGCCATGAAGAAAACAAGTTGGTTTTGACCTGGTAGCTTCCTCCCTGCTACCTAGCTTTCATAGTGCTGGAAGGTGCTTTGAAGGTTGCTGGAGGAGAAAAGCCATCAGGAGTCTTACTTAGCTGTGAACTCAGCAAGCTACAATAATTACCAGCTTGGAAAGATATGCCCATTGGTACAATAGTGGCATTGAATGCTCCTTTTGAAAAAAAAAATACTAAATTGATTTTCAATGACTACTGACAGAAGATGATAAATTGAAGATGGGGTAATTCAGTGTTTAAACCAGACTGAATTCAAATCCTCATTCTGACAGTGACTGGGTGACTTGGGCAAGTTACATAACCCTATGTCTCTGTTCTCACACCTGCAAAATGTGGATATTAATAATACCTTCCTTCACATTAAGGTCACAAATGTGAGGTATCTAGACCATGGTAAGTTTCCAATTATGGATGTCAACATGACATGTTTTATATATTTTTAACAGATAATTTGGAAATATTTGTGAGTAGAAAATATTATCTAAGATGACTTCATTCAGTAACAAGATTGATACTTCTATCTTAAAAGGATTTTAGCTGGGTGCGGTGCTATCTATAATCTCAGCACTTGGGAGGTAGAAGCAGAAAGATCAGACATTCAAGGCCAGCCTCAGCTGCCCACTGAGTTCAAGACCAGCCTGGACTACATGTGACCATATCTCAAAAACTCAAAATAAATAAGTAAATTAGTAAATGAATAAAATAAAAATAATTAAAGATGATTAGTTAATTGGGAAATTCTTTTTCACTTATTTATTTGTATATTTGTGTGTAGTATGTGTATAATGTATATCCATGTGTGTGTGGGGGGGTATACACATCCATGTGTGCATGTGCAGGGGTGAAAGGAGGATGTCAGGTGCCTGTTCTATCACTTTCTGCCTGATTCCCTTGAGACAGGGTCTCTCTCTGAATCTGGATCTTGTTGTTTGGAGTAGACTGGCTGGCTGATAAGCTCCAATATCTTCCTGTCTCCACTCCCAGCACCACTGAGGTTGCAAGCATGAGGTCACACCTGGCCTGTTTTACATGGGTACATGGGAAGGGAACTCAGGTCCCCTTGCCTGTTCAGCAAGCACTCTCGTGGTGGCAAATGAAAATTTATTGACAGTAAAATGGCTGTGAAGAACCTTGAATGGTGGAAAGCCCCAAGAAGAAATAGAGAGAAATAAGAAATGAATGAGAAGGGTAAACAGGAATGTGTCCTCGCCCCTTGGGAGTTATTACCAGCCCATCCAACACTGAAATCTTTGTTTGCCAAATTGCTACATTCTTTCGATCTTTGTAACCATGTGCTTATGTGTAATGGTTTGCTTAACTACGACATACAAGCTTCTGGAATGCCCTACTTGCTTGCTCTCTATAAATTTCCATACAAACTTGAACTCAGCGCTGGTGCCATTGTGGAATAATCCAGGTGTCAGCCCTCTGCTGTAAATAATCTCCCTTGCCTTCACTTGATTTGGCTACTCCTGACTACCAGAAGTTTCTGCAACATTTCTGGAGGCCTCCATAGAGATCAGGCCATATCCCCAGTTGTTCATAAAGGCTGCTGCTGGATGGTCTCTGGAATAGAGAAGTGCTCATCCCCAAGGGTTTCTAGGATCTCCTTCCAAGAGACCAAAGAGGACTGCGAGGCCGGTAACTGGAGCTCTCACCAGGTAAAGCAAGACCGAGAACCAGAGTGGCCTACAGACCAGGTAAGGGCCCCCGAAGTAGACAGACAGGAGCTGATGTGGGCTGATCTCCCACAGGAGGTTGCATCCAAAGCTTCGACAGGATTCTGAGGTGGCACTGACCAGAAAGCGCACACAATTAAATCTTGAAGGGATTCTGAGGTGATACTGGCCCTGATTTAGGTAAAACGGGAATTTAATGGGAATAAGTAGGAATTATTTAATGGGAATAACTAGGGAGCAATCATCTTAAACTGATCATGCATGAATGTGAAAATGAAAGTGACAATTCTACAACTCTGTGGCTATAGAATCTGAGAGAGCCCCAACCTGCAATTCCTCTGAGGCCATTTACCTAAGTGGGCACTAACTTCCTATGATAGGAGGTGACCGAGCGCAGGGCTTATATGCATGGCCCTAAGGTAAGACCTCTTACGTTGCTGTGAAGTGAGTAGTGCTGTCCACCCCTTCATGTGCACACACTACATACATCCTAGGCACATATAAAATTTCAAGCGGGTTCCTCCCAGTCCAAGTGTCCTCCAGGTGACGCTGGACAACTCTAAACTCTGATATGTAGGAGATTATGGTATTAAGATGAAACTCTCCAAATTAAGAACTTTTTGTGAAATCAAGTGGCCTGATATCAGGCCATGTTGAGAGAGAATCTCCAAGCCCAGATGGAAGTTACTTTAACCCTAAAACCAGCCACATACTTACCAGAAGAGGAGAGAGAGCTGCTCCATAGCTGTGGAGGTTATGGAGAAGGTATTCTCCTCCCATTCAGATTTAAAAGATGAGTCCCTACTTGCAAAAGATCATCCTAATCAAACTTGCTGATTATTGTGTTTCGGATGCATCTAGTTTTCATATATTATATCATATGTGTCTATGATAATAGTTTTTCATGTGTTATTTGAGATTTCATGTAATTATGTTATATATGTCTATAAGTTCTCTCACGTATTGAGATCTCATGTAATTCTCTCATGTGTGTCTATAATTATCTTCATATGTTGTTTCCATCAAAACAACTTTTTAAAACAAACTGGCTACTTCAATTTTTCTTTTTCCTTCTTTTATTGTACTCAAAATTATTGGTATTATTTTTATTTTGGCATGCTAATTAAAATGCACATTGCACATTTATAAATATGAGTATTTTGATGATGTATTCAAAGGCCTTATAAACTCGGGTACCCTAAACATCTTTAAATCTATTAAACAGTGTCTCAATCTATTAAATGTCTCACAGAACTTTTAAATGCTAATTGTTTATACAAAACAGCATCTGAGCTGGTTAAGGATCCTATTTGTTAGATACCTTTTTGGTTTTGGTTTGCTTTCAGAGTGTTTTAAGGTCTCTATTTTGTCTGTGTGCTTTGGAAGTATTTTGGTTTCGACATCCATTTTGGTTTTTGTTGCTTTCAGACCACTGAAGGCATGTTTGATTCTGACTGTTTCTTAAAATTTACTAGTAGTGAGATTTTTTTTTCTTTTTCTTTTTCTGTGGACACATCTCCCATTTCTAATCTAAACAAAAGCCCTGTCTAGAAGCCATTTGGGAGGGAACTCACACTGTGATTCTCGTCAGTCTAACAGCTATGAAGGTGACTTTCTGAAAGCAGGTCCCAAGTTCATCACTCTCACTGCTGGACAAAATAAAATTAGGAGGAACCCAAGAGATGGATGCTTTTGAAAACCCTCTCAAGAAATTCTAATGGACTTTGATTTGAACATTTAAAATTCATTCTGTTCTGACATTTCCTGGTTCCCCACCTAGAACTTGCAATGCTAACTACTCTTGCCTTTACTTCTCCTTCACATCCTCTCCCTGGCACCAGTCAAGGCATTTCTTTTCTCTCTATAGCTAATGGTTATATACTTTCAGGGTCTTTCAGGGAGGCTCACTGAAGTGGTATCCCAATTTGTAACACTTTGCACCCCTATTCAGCATGGGAGAAGCTAGAGTGGTCAGGGCCCCAATTCTTTATTGGAAAAAAAAAAGGAGGTAGGAACTGGCTAGGCCATTTAGGGTAAAGACCCCTAAAAATAACCACTTTCTTTCTCAGCTGAGAGCGGGAAATTCCCTTGGATCTGCCAATAAACTTGTCCCTATCTGAGTCTAGAGATGCCAGAACTGTCCAATCCAAAATGACTCTTCTTCCACCATAGCTAGAGACTGTGGACACCAATAAAGGGGTCTTTTTTTTCCATATCTTTTTTTTTTTTCTGAAGTAATGTCCCATTCCTGGAAGATGTACTGAAGATATGACCAGAACCTCAATGGACCTGGACACTGGGGATGACCAGCTCATCTCTGCATCTCTTCCTCTCTCCACTAAACTCATACTGACCCCTGAGTGTTGAGTCTTATTGGAAAAGTACCTGGAATACCTGGGGCTCCTGGCTGGCCCCTCTAGCAGGACCAGTAGTCACGGTCCTCCTAGCCCACTAGTTTGGGCCTATTCTGATAAATTTGCTTTCTAGGTTTATCCAAAATGGGAAACCAGATAGAGGCCGTTGAACTCCAGGTGATTCTTCAGGACTATAAAAGAATACCTATAAAATAAGACATAAAGGCTTATGTTGATGAAGAGAAGGGAATGTGGTGGCAAATGGAAATATATTGACAATGAAGTGGTTGTGAAGAAACGAACTGTGAAAAGCCCCCAAGATGAGATAGAAAGAAAAAAAAAAATGAAGAGGGTAAACAGGAATCTGCTCCTACCCCAAGTCTACCCACCACTGAAATCTTTGTTTGCCAGACTGTTACATTCTTTTGATCTTTTGTAACCACATGCTTATGTGTAACTGCTTCTTTAACTACCAAGTACACACTTCTGGAGTGCCCTACTTGCTTGCTTTCTATAAGTTTCCATAAAATTTGAACTCAGTGCTGGCAGCATTATGGAATAATCCAGGTATCAGCCTGCTGGTATAAACTCCCTCTCCTTTACCTCACTTGGCTACTGGTCTCTTGACTACTAGAAGTTTTAGCAACACTCTTACCCACTGAGCCGTCTCCGAGCTCCTGGATGATTCTTTATTGAGTTCTCAGTATGTGGTAAGTGCCATCTTCCCTCAAGGAGCTCAGAATCAGCTGATGTATTTGTTCTTTGAGAATCATCTTGATACAAAACAACCCCCACATTTTCAGAATTCAACAGAATGTCCACAAGTTTTGTTACTTGTATTTTGTGATCTTATTTTAGGATGCAGAAAACAATTATTTCTGCTATTTATTTTATGTATACTCTAAGGTTTAAGTTGCTAGGAAAGGTTCATTATGATTTAAATAACATAGAACCTTAATAGAGATGGAGAGTGTCCTGTTACTAATGCCTATGTTGTTTTAAAAAGTAATTTTTTCTACAAATAATCTCTTTTCTTCTCCCACATCTACTAAGCAGAGCATAAAGAGAATTCTTGCCTATAAGTTAGTACTGTTGTGGGACAGTAGTCCTGGAGAGACATGAACAAATGCCTACTCACTCCACTAGGGACCAACCAACATAGACCTAAGTAAGGATACCACCAAAATTCTATTTGGTGAGCCAATGAGTTTTAGAGGGACTATTTATAGGAGTATAGGTGAGGAGTTACAGGAGAAGAGATGAGTCAAAGATAGCTGTATCACCAAAACCCCACCCCAACATGGGTGACAGCTCATGAAAGCAGCAAAACTAAGTTGTGCACAGGAACACACTGCACAAACTACAGGTAGCATAACGGGCTGAAAGTGTCCTTTCCAGGAAGGTCAGCTGGTTTGTGTTTCTTCCAGGCAGTTTGGTTTGTCTGAGTGTCTCTTTGTAGTCTTTGGGAGGGGGTAGCTAGTGAATCTGGTCAATTTTAGGGACTTCCTGAACCTACTTGGTTGCTTACTACTTAATCTTAACACATTTACCTACAGGATGGAATGTTTCCTGTGCCCTCACAACATCCTGTTCTTTACCCAGTTTCCCTCAAATTTTCTTTATAAAAAGAAAGTATTTTTTTCTTTCTTCCTTTTGCTGATGATGTAACTCAGAGCCTAGTATACGCTAGGCTAATACTTTACCAATAAGCTATATCACCAGCCCAGAAAATAGTATTCTTACATAGAAAAGAGCAATGTTTTTTAAGATGTGGTATTTCTTACAGTCTGAAACAAATTGAGGTCATCTACAAGAGTGATTATGTTCATAAAGCCTTAGATTAATGACTTTACTTTTCTCCCTCCCTCCCTCCCTCCCTCCCTATTTCTTTCCTTCCCAACCCCTTCTTCCAGTTCTATATCTGAAGAGAGCCCTCACTGGAACTCAGACTTGGATTTCTAGCCTCTAGAGCTCTAAGAAATTTATGTCTATAAGATGGACATGATGGCCCATATTTGTAATGGCAACACTCAGGAAGCTAAGTTCAAGACCAGCATGGGTTATATCACAAGACCACCTCAGAAAGAAAGAAGGAAATAGGAAATAAGGGAGGAAGGGAGGGGAGGGAGGAAGAAATTAAAGAAAGCAGGGACAGAAAGTCCATTGTTTAAGTCACTTAGATTAGTATCTTTGTTATAGCAGTCCAAACTGACTAAGAAATGTTATTGTAGACTATACTTTCACCTACTAGAAGATCAACAGAGTGAAAGAGTGACTAGGATATGACAAGGGATGCTATTTTAGAGAAGGTGGGGGGATCGGGGAAAGCCTATCTACAGCAGTGACCTTAGAGCTTTAGAAGGATGTGAATTAAACACCAGAGCATCCTGGTAGAGGCAGAAAGGACAGGAAAAGTAGAAATCCAGAGACAAGGAAGAGCCAGAAATGAGAGACAGAGGCTGGTGTGTAGTGGTTAGGCCAGGAGATTTCAAGGGAGACAGCACAGATGGGACACAGGGACCTGTCATGCAGAGTCCACTTGGCCATTATAAGGGAGCAAGTGGAAGGCCATGAGCCAGTACAGATGATAATCTGATTGACCTTGACACATGTCCCTTCAGCTATAAGCAGATGATTGAAAAGAGGCAACGGGGAGGCAGGGAGACCAGAAAGGGACACATCCTCTGTCCTAGAAGAAAGATGGTACCTACCTGGGTGAGAAAAGTTTCAGAGGAAGGGGAAAAACAGGTCACACCATTGAGTTGGAACTGACAGATTTGTTGAGGGAATTCACCCAGAGAGTAAAGGGGAAGCTAATCTCCAATTATTTTAAAAAAACATTTGACTTTGTTCTCTGAACAAAATGCTTCCTTCTTAATCAACTATCATAATCTAAATGATTGGTATCTACTGGATTTTTTTTTTTACTTTCCCTTTAATTGTAAGAGAAAATCAAGAGATAATAAATATTTTCTAAATGACTGCTACTTAATAATTACACAGGAAAGGACTTTTTTTTTTTTTTTTCTTTTTGAGACAGGGTCTTTCTGTAGCCACAGCTGGCCTGGAACTTGTCACGTAGAACAGGCCAGCTTGGATCTCACAGAGATCCATCTGCCTCTGCGTCCTGAGTGCCAGTGTAAAAGACATGCACCACCGTGCCCAGCTACAGGAAAGGAATTTTAACTGAGCAATCATTTCAGCTTACTGTTTTCCTTTGACAATCTTTCTGTTCTTCCCTCCAAGGGAAACTCCTGATTTTCTGTTTGTGAAAACAAATATCTGAAAAGAGGGATATAATAATAAAATATTATTGCTGCATTTAGAATAATGATGGAAAGGAAATCTCAGCCCCTCTCTCCAGGCTTTTCTCATTATTCATATGAGTGTCTGGAATTTTATGGCTTAAAGAACAGCAAAGGATTTTTGTGCAGCTTTATTTGAAATAAACTTAATCTAACATGCACACAAACAAGCTGGGGTCTTTTGGGAATTAAGATTTTGACTTTGAATGTCTGAGGGGTGCAGAGTTCTGTTTAGCTCTGCTGGCGTGCTGCCACCTGAATAGAAGGGCCTCTACCTTGGAGGCTGTCTTCCTGGGTCTCAATCACTGATGCTCTTATCTTTCTTTCTTTCTTTTTTTTCTGCAAATTTTTATTGAATTTTTGTGTGTTTTATACAGAACATCTTAACCATCTTTATACACCTTACCCACTGGCACCCTCCCATAGAGCCTACTCTGGATTTCATGCATTCTGTCATTTGTGTTAAGGTATTGTGTCAAGTTAGAGTCTCCAGATGTCCCTCAGTGCAAGTTTATCCACTGAGGTCTAGTCAGCCTATCTAGAGTCCCTCCCTTTAAGAAGACCAGCTCTTCTTCATTCAGCAGTCATCACTCTGTGCTTTGTGGTTATCCATTCCATTACACTCCAAATTGTGATTGTTTCATTAGTAATGCAGCTGTTTTTACATTAAGCTCTCTAATGACACAGGCTTGGTTGCTTTTGGGGGGAAGCTGTGATACCTTTTTTGAATGCATTATGTTCAGAAGCTCACAGAATCTTAGGGTCTCTTGTCTTACTGTCATTCACTATATGTGGTTTTCTTTTGAAAAACTCCATTGTGAAAACTAAAAAAATATATCACTTTAGATATGATACTGAGATACAGAGAATTTATCTAAAAGCCTTGGAATGGTGCAGTTCAATATTTTGTTTTACTGTGCTAGTTACTTGGCACACTGAGTACCAGTTATCTAAAGTGCTTGGGACAGAAATCTTTCATATTTTGAGGTTTTCTTTTTGACTTTGGAATATTTATGCAGAATTTATCAATTGGGTATTCCTAATTCAAATATCCGAGATCTGAAATGTTCCAAAATCTGAACGTTTTTGAGATGAAGCTTCAAATATTAGAGCATTTTGGATTTTAGGAAAGGAATTATGAAAAAGTATTATGTCTACATTATCTGTGAGCTTCTGAGTTAGAAGATGGAAGACACAGTAAGTGCTGGAAAAGTGCAAAACTGAGGATGATGAATATGCTCTCTAACTTAATTCATTTATCATGTACTCACAAACTCAAAGTAATAACTTTGTACCCCATAACTTTATACAATTATACAATTGTCATTAAAATAAAAATAAAACCAGACTAACAATTCACAGCTGTTTACAAATGCTGGCCCATAACATAGTAGATTCAATTGTAATTTGTTGAACTAGTTTTGGTTTTTATTTTGAAACAATTAGGAATTTTATGCTACTCCATATGAATACACATTTAAGAAAAAATTTGGGTTTGAATTCAAGATATGAGCAAGTTTTCCATCACTGATGTTCTAAATTGGTGTTATACATTGAAATTGGCACCTTGATTTTGAGTGGGATACAGAGCAAGTCAACTCTGTCTGCCAAGCTTTGGAGTTAACAGTTTCCCAGCTCAGTAATTATGGGGGCTGACTGTGACTCATACTCATTTAGTGACATGGTTCATAGCTGAAGACTGAGTCATAGTATAGTCCTCTCTGCTCCTGTGACAGCAGCCCTCCCACCTTATTAACATTTTCTTCTAGGATTCATTTTTGCATGGGAGCTTTTCCCTAATATCTATCTATACTATACAAATATTTTATTGGGACTATTGAAGCAAATCAAATTGAAGCCCTGTCTTCATCAAATTTATTCTTTTTAAAAAATTTTTTTTTGTGTTTTTTTGAGACAAGGTCTCCCTCTAGCCCCAGCTGACCTGGAGCTCACTATGTAGATCAGGCTGGCCTTGAACTCACAGACAGCCACTTGCCTCTGCCTCCCACATGCTGGGATTAAAGGCATGTTCCACCACACCCAGCCAAATTTATTCTTAAGCAGACTTCAAATGAATAGTCTTACAAGTTACTTAACAAAAAAGTTATTATAATTTGCCGAAGGTAAGAAAATCTAGTTATATTACAATTGTGATCAATTTGACCAGCTATTATGGGTTAATGTCAGAATAAATACACCTTAAGAATAGAGTCAAGATTTGTACTTGAAATACTTTTACCCTTAGATATGACAATTTCAGATTCTAATTGATTCTGGACTGACGAGTCAGAAGTTATAGTAAAATCCGGCCTTTTCGTTTTAGTTTAGCAAACTCCGTTTTTGTTCTACTTTTACACATTTTGTATTCAACAAATGAAAAAAAGAAGTATATCAACATTGTTCCCAGGAGTGTGCCCAACACTCCCTTCTGGTCATTTCAAGTAGATTTATGACGTCCCCAGCAGTTGAGACTGTGACCTCCACGGAGCCTCACTCTGCACAAGCTTCTGAACTTTCATCTGGGTCTGGTAGTGATTGACAGACATCCTTCTGAGGGTTGAGCTAAATGGGAACACGATAAATCCCAGATGCTCCTATATGCAACTTTGGACAGATCATTGCTTTTCTAAAAAATTTATTTATTTAAAAAAATTTTTGTGTATGAGTGTTTTGCCTGCATTTGTGTAAGTAGTACACCAGTGTCATACAATACAGGCAGAAGCCAGAAAAGGGTGTTGGATCCCCTGGAACTGGGGTTACAGAAAGGGTGCTGGGGACCTAACCTGGGTCCTCTGCAAGAGCAGCTAGTGCTCTTAACTGCTGAGCCATCTCTCCAGATCCAGGATCATCACTTCCGATCATGCCTTTCTCACTTCTCAGGACTGAACTCTGGACAGTTTGTAGAGGGGAATCAGAACCACACAGAGGCTGGAGGTTGATATTCCAAGCTCTGGTGGGGCTTTGTACAGCCATGTACTAGAACCCTGCCATCTCATGGCTCTGCATAACCTCAATTTCCCGGGGTCGTTGGACCAGAGATAGTCATTAGACAGTGGGAGATGCAGTAGTTTTTGTGTTTGGAGATATACAAGCAAACTATTATGTGTCCTGCACCTCTCCCCCCAAAAAGATATGTGAGGTTATAGCACCTAGAACCTATGAATATGACCTTATTTGGAAATAGGGAGTCTTTGTCATTGTAATCAATTTAAGGTGAAGTCTTACTGGATTAGTATGGGTCATGACCTAAATGACTGACATCCTAATGCGGGGAGGGGCATTTGCAAACAGACACACATGGAAAAAGGCTCCAAGAAGATGGTAAATTAAAGTGATTAATCTACAAGTGAAGAAGTGCCAGACCTTGCTAGAAATTCTCAAGAGGGGGCTGGAGAGATGGCTCAGTGGTTAACAACACTGTCTACTCTTGCAGAGGATCCAGGTTTGATTCCCAGCACCTACATGGCAGCTAACAACTGTCCATAACGCCAGTTCCAGGGGATGCCCTCTTCTGACCTCTGTGAGCACTGCATACATGGGTGCATTTACATACATACAGGAAACACATTCATACACATAAAATAAAAATAATCATAATAAAAACTAAATTCTCAAAAGCTGGAAGAGATATGTGGAGAACTTCTGCTCCCAGAACCTTCGGAAAAAGCCAAACCCTACTAGTGCCTTGATTTTGAACTTGGCCCTGAGGAACTGTGAGGGTGTAAACTTCTGCAATATGAACCCATCTAATTTGTAATGGCAGTCCTGGGGTATAAGTGCAACAACCAGTAAAAAAGAATAATTCCCTACATATGATGCGGATAGGAAAACTTTCTGCTTCCCAGTGCTCTCCAAGTTTCAGCAGGAGCTCTCTCCCAGGCTCTAGGATGGGTACCATTTTATTCTTTTTATACCACGTTTCTAAAAATTAAGAAAGAAGTTAGGCATTCCTGGTAAGACACAGTCAGGCAGCCTCCAACCTGGCTCAGGAATGTCCATGAGTCTCACCAGGCAGTCTTCTCCAGGAGCCAGAGTATCCAGATCATCAGCCATCCCACTGCAGACACAGTGCCTGGCATCAGCAGAACCTTCTGCTCACTCTACCTCTTCTTGCTGCCTAATGTAGACAGATAGCATCTCCTCATATTCTTCATTGTTGCTGTGTACCCAGAAAGACTCAAAATTTCATATCCAATGTTAGTATAGAATTATTGACTCTCTAGGAAGAAGGTATTTGGAAGTAGCCTTACACATAAATACACATATGCATGTTCTTGTAAATGATTGTGTATTTGACTCCCTGTTCAAATGCCTTAAATCATTCCCTATTCTTTGTTGAATAAAATATAAAGAAAAGTTCTTAGCCTATCTCAAAACCACTATATAGCCCAACCCCCCCCACTCCTGTGTGTTCTGCAATCCAGCTGAACTCCTTACTGAGTCTCTTCCCATCTTTCAAAACCCAGTTCAAGTACCCAGGTTCAGAAGAAGACAGTCTTTTCCTTGTTTCCATAGTCTGCTTTGGTTAACCATAATTCTTTGCATCTGTCCCATCATAGTATTTATTGTGTTGTAGACATCTGTGTATTTGATCCCCTTTCCCTGAACTGCCATATAAATGGTAGAAGGAAAGCTTGCTATTATTAAAAATGAATGAACAGCACACTGTATTTGTTAAAACTAAAAGGGCAGAATTCTGTGGGTGCTTCATCTTTAGAAGGGTTCTCCCTGGCATTGCCACTGTTGATTCCTGTCCTAACAGTAAAGAATTATCCATGAGGTGCAACAAGCTAAGCATCTGAATGAACTATTCTAAGCAGTGTCCACTAATGTATGCCTATGTTCTTACCTATCTTTCTCTTCAAGATGGGGCACGACCCAGTGCAGATGTTCAGTAAGTGTTTGCTGAAAAGTGAATCTATGGTGGAATGCATGTGGAACAGGAAAGTTTTCATTTTTTTTGAAATCTTTTTTTTTTAATTTAAAGTTTTATTTTATTCTTGATTATGTATGTGTATGTGCATATGAATGCAGTCTCTATAGAAGCTAGATGTATTAAATCCCTTGGAACTGGAGTTACAGGAGATTGTGAGCCTCCCCTCATGGGTGTTGGGAACTGAACTAGGGTTATTCTGCAAGTACAGCAAGTGCTCTTATTCACTGAGCCATCTCTCCAGCCCTCTCTTCTCAATCATAATAGAAATATCATCTTCAAGAAAATTATGACTCACCCAGATATGGTTGTATGCCTGTAATCCCAGAGCTAGGGAGGCAGGACAGGTGAATCCCTCAGGACTGATGGCCAGCTAGCATAATTTACTTCATAAGTTCCAAGACAAGACATCTGATGTTGTCCTCTGGCTTTCACACACACACACACACACACACACACACACACATACACACACACATGCCCTCTTGCACACATGACATACACATACATGCACATAGGTACACAAGCACATGGGGGGGAGAGGGAGAGGGGGGGGTAGAGAGAGAGAGAGAGAGAGAGGGAGAAAGAGAAATCAAGACTGAATTAATTCATTAGGAAAACTACTCCAAATTAAATCTCTTGGAATATAGTCTAAAGAGGATATTTATGAATGATAAAATGAAGATGAAGAGAAGTATTAGATAGTAATTTGAAAATGTTTCCCATTGTATCTGTGTATATGGCATACAAACAATATAACTCTAAAAATTTTAAATTTTATTTTATGTGCATGAGTATTTTGCCTGCATGTACTAAAGTGCACCTATGTGTGCAATGCCCACAGTGGGCAGAAGAGGGCATCGAATCCCCTGGAACTAGAATTACCATCGGTTGTGAGCTGCCATGTGGGTGCTGGGATCTGAACCCTGGTTCTCTGTAAGAGCAGACAGTGCTCTTAACAGCTAGCCATCTCTCCACCCCCATGACTCTTTTGGAAAAAAACCAGTCATTATGACACATGAAGAAAAAAAATACTGACTACAGCATCTAAGATACAGAGTGTGAACTGTTGTAGTTCTGCTCTACCGTTTTATGTGAGTACATAGACAAAACATTTAAAGCTCTTAGGTGCTACTGTGGGCTTTTCTGTAGCAGCTGACTCTTTATGTTAAGCCATAGCTTAGAGAGTTGAACCCTTTTGCTTTTCACTAATCATTTTTCCTTCCACACCTCAGTGTGGTGTGCTCAGTTGCTGGTGATTACTCAAAGCTTGACATGGCCTCACCAGAGGCCTCTCAAAATTAGACCACCAAGCAGACTTGGCATTCAGTTGACACAATTTGAGAAGCAGTTCAGATCTGATTAGTTTTTGGTTTTGTTTTGTTCTTTTCTTTCTTACCTTGTATTTCTTTCCTTAATGAAGTTGAGTCTGATCTATTTTTAGGACTTGGAGCATGGAATTGAACTTGGTGGTTTTACTTTCACTGTTGTTTTTCTATATTTCTTTTCTTTTAAGTAAAAAAATAAAGCACAGGAGTCCTGGGTGCCTTGACTAGAAGAGCATTAAAGCTTTCTTCTTTCAGTTAGATACTTACAGACATATGGGTAGGTCCATGTTTTGTGTTTCCTGGAAATTGTGGAGTTTTAAATCCCCAAAGCCGTTCTAACCTTTTCCTTTAAGTGGCTTGCTGACTTCTTCATGCGCATAAAAAATGACACGATCTAAACGTCATAAAATCAACCTGCTTGAATGTTAGTTTCCATTTTGTTTGTGGAGCTTTTTCACCATAACATTTTATTTTTTCCCTGGCATTATTCCCCATCCTACCTTTGTGTAGCTTAGAAAACTCCTTCTTTAGTTGAACCTCCCAAGAGGTTGATGCAGACTACAGAGAAAACATTTGACCTTGAGATTTTCCTGCCAGAATGTACTGATGCTTACTTTCTTTCATAAATTATTAGTGTAGTTATAAAGAGGAAATAAATGCCAATTTAAAATCCAATGGTTTCATTGTATGATTGCTGAGTATTACCTGAGTAGCTTTGAACATGTTTTCAAATGTGGCAGGGTTGGAATATTGCTGTAGGAAAATAGAGCATCTTAGTTATTTCAAAAAAATTGTTAGTGTGTGTGTGTGTGTGTGTGTGTGTGTGTGTGTGTGTGTGTATGCCTGCAGGTGTCCACATCAGGGCACAAGTGTGCAGGTCAGAGGACAACTCTTTCTCTCTTGCTACTTTGTGAGATCTAGAAATTGAAGTCAGGTCCTTAGACCTATGAATAAGTGCCTCTGTTCACCAAGTCATCTCTCCAGTTCAGCTTTTCCATTCTGAGAATTAAGATTTGAAATATAAGCAATTGAAATGTTCCATCATCAAAATTCTAGAAATTAAGCTGAGGTCCATGTCAGCAGGGCAAGCTGATACCAAAAAGTAATCTCTATTACTTTCATTCCGAAGATTTAGAGGTTCAGTAACATCCACTGAACTTTTCCCCTGACTATCTTAACACATCTTTTTTCGCATTTGAGAGTCTGGACAGGATTAGAAACAGAGGTGTGAAAGAACTATGAAAGTGGCTGTTTTTTGCAGTACTTTGGGCCAGAAGTAAAGTAAGCAGGAAGTTCTAAAATGTTTTCAGAAAGTTTGTCTTCAAAAAAAACAATTCTGGCTCATATATTTTTAAAGCTTAAGAATTAGACAAGTTGATATTCATACAGCAATGGAAACATATATGGATGATGACAAGTCATTGTACTTATCCCAGCATGTTCATACCAGCGTAATACTTTGCAGGGTCTTGAATATTCTTTTATTGTTTTTCTCCTCTTACAGTCACAGACACCAAATCCAGACAGGAAGCTTGGTGGTATTCCTTTCATTTTATAAATGAGAAAATTGAAACACAATGTTCAATAGTGAGCTTTATTTTGTTGTTTTACCTGGTAGGCATGCACACACATGTTCACATTTCTTCATCTAGTTACTGGTTATGACGATTCTGAAACACTGTAGGTTTGATGCTGGCTCCCAGTACCATCCACGGTTACAGATGCAGCTCCTTCCTTTACAGAATATCAAAGACATGCTAGATTTTCAAATATTGCAATTTGTTAAACTCAGTCTGTGTACTTTCTTATAAATAATCAGTAATTATTCCACTCTTTTCAGATTTTATTATAAATTATGATTTGATGCTAATTTCAAGGGATATAAGGAACCAGAATAATCCTGATTGCTAGAAAATTGATTAGATTGTAATTAAAATGATGAGAGATGGGGCTGGAGAGATAGCTCAGTGATTAAGATATTGACTGCTCTTACAAAAGACCTGGGTTCAGTTCCCAGCACCCACATGGTGGCTAACAACTCCCCATAACTCCAATTCCAGGGCATCCAATGCTTTCTTCTGAACTCTGTGGGCATTGTATAACTTAGGTGCACTTATATACATGCAAACACTCATGCCCCCCTAAATAAATAAAATAATAAAATAAAATTAATTAAATATAAATAAAGTAAAAATAAAATTAAGAGGGATTTGGATTCCAACATTTACAGAGTAATGTGAATGCCTATAGTTATGGGAAATGAAAGTTAACAAAAACAAACTTCTTACTATCCAGAGAGTGCAATAAATTGGAGGTTGTTAGCTCGAAACTTGGTTTATAAGAATTCTCAAACACCTTCAATGTGATAAAGTTTCAAAGATACTATTAAGAAATTCGAAGTGGTGATGTTATGTTTGAATCAGTCTGATGATTCTTTTGAATATCACCTTTACATGCATATGCCATGTAACTTTTACTTAAAGTATGTTTTGAGCCCAAGGATGTAGCTCAGTGGCAGAGTTCTGCTTAGCATGTGCAAGGCTCTCGGTTTGATTTCCAGCACCAAAAATTAAGAAAAAATACAGTAAATCTGCACATAATTCTCATGAGAAGCAGATATTTAGATCAGTGTAATAGACACAAGTATACCTCGGAACTTCTGAATAACTGAAACATGTTGGAGTGGAGTTCAATATAGAATGTGGAAACCAGTAGAAGATAGTATTTTATTCAGGACTGCATAACTCAAGTTCTACTTATATATAAAAGTGATATATCTTATAGATAATGAATGCTCGATAAAAATAACTCAGTCCAATTCTTAAATCCTTATAAAGGGAGGTATACTACATAGAACATTCCATTTTCATGGTTTATATGCAAAATCTTCAGAGGTATAGAGTGATGGCTCAATTTGTATGCTAACTTGACTGGGCTATGGGATGACCAGATTAAGCATCATTTTGGGGTATACCTGTGATGGATTTTTATTTTCATTGGTAGATTCAATAAAGTAGACTGGGGAAAGCATCTTTCATGGGGCCTTAATCTTTTAAGGGTCTTAATAGAAAAAAAGGTAAAGGAAGAAGAAAACTGCCTCTTTTTATTTACTGTCTAATTGTTCGGTGGACATCACTTTATCTCCAGTCTTTGAACGAAGATTTGTACCATTAGCTTTCCTGAGTCTCTAGCTTGCAGAGAGTAGACTGTGAGAATCCTCAGCTTCCATAATCATATGAGTCAAACACATGCACACACACACACACACACACACACACACACACACGCACACACACACACACCACTCCCCACTCACACACTGTTTCTGTGGTGAACATTGATTAATATGGTATATTTCAGCTCAGTGTAAGGAAGAATCCACTGCTAGAAATAGCAGTTAGAAGCCAAATTGGATTGGCTGGAGAGGTAATACCTTTCCTGTCAATAGATATGGCTAGCAAATATATATAGCGGTTCCACTGTTAGATACAGTTTGGCTACATGACCCTGGAAGTTCTTAAGATTCATAGCTAACAAAAGATAGCAGCGTCAAGAAAGAATTTCAGAATATTACATACACACTGAATTTTAAAACCTGCTTAGTCTCACTCTTTCACTAGTCAGAGAAGGAAAATGAGCCCTAGAGTCTGCAGATATCTCACCCAAGATCTAATGCTAATACTTTCTTTCTGAGGTTTGATTGATAGGAGATTACCCTTTTGGTTTTATTTAGAACCTACTAAAATGTATCTGTCTGCCTATGTATCCCAGGAAAATAGACGCTTTGAATGTAATATTTTATTTCACATTTATTAACATTTATTTGACACATATAACTCACAAATGATTTATGTTGTACATAAATAGTGGAAAAAATGGAAAATTAGCTATAATTTTCATGTACATGTTTACTTATGGGCAAGCATCTCATGGACTTTATAATTTGTTATTTTATTTTATTTATTTATTTATCTTTTGGTTCTATTGAGATAGGGTCTCCCTGTAGTCTCAATTGGCCTGGAACTCTCTATGTAGACCAGGCTGGCCTCAAACTCATACAGATCCACTTGCCTCTGCCCTCTGAGTGCTAGGATTAAAGATAGGTGCCACTACACCCAGCTAATTTGAGTAATTTCTAATAACAGGAAATTGGAAAGTCAGCACTGGGTTTTAAGAGGCACTAAGAGTTCCATGGAGTTGCAGAGACAGTTCAGCACTTAAGAGTGCTTGCTGTTTGCCAGGTATGGTGGTTCATGCCTTTAATCCCAGCATTTGGGAAGGAGAGGCAGGCAGACCTCTGTGCGTTCGAAGCCAGCCTGGTCTACATAGTGAGTTCCAGGACAGCTGGGGCTACAGAAAGACCCTGTCTCAAAGAGACACACACAAAAAAGTGCTTGCTGTTCTTTCAGAGGTCCCCAGCACCCATGTTGAGTGGCTTACAACCACCTATAACTCTAGCTCCAAGGGTTGAATGCCCTATTCAGTCTCTACAGGCACCCACATTCAGTTGGCATTTTAAGATGTACATATTATTTTTTATTTGTGTGTGTGTGTGTGTGTGTGTGTGTGCGTGTGCGCATGGGCCGTGACTTGTGTGTACAGGTCAGAGGAAAGCTTTCAAGAGTCAGTTCTCTAGTTCCCTCCTTCCATCGTGTGTGTCCCAGCTATGGAACTCAGGTCATCAGTGGTGAGCACCTTTACCTGCTGAGTCATCTTGACAGCCCTAGTATGATGGAAACCTTTTATTAGTTCTTTGAAACATTTCTTCTGAAGTATTTTCAGAGCATTCTTCAGATGTGTTTATAATGATGTCATTCACATGATAGAGGAGTTTTACTTTTTTTGGTTGAATTTTAAAGTATAGATGAGGATAAAATATTCTATCTTATTTGGGCATGCTGGTATCTGCCTGTCAGTTCCATTAATTAGATAGTTGAAGTCTGGAACCCATGCATTTGAGACTAGTCTGGGCAACACAGAACATAGACTCCATCTTGAGTCTTGAAGTCAAAAAGAGTTTTAGAACCTTGGATATTATGAATATGAAGCAATGAAATAAGAAAATAATCACCATTTATGGAATGCTTCTAATATACCAGGTGCTATGCTGAATCCTCTACACTTACTATTTAGTTCCATTCTTATAGCAAACCCACGAAATACACCTATATCTTTCCCATTTTACAGCTAAGGAGAGTAGAGGCTCAGAGCTGAGATGTAACATATACATGACCTCAGCTTAAACGCTGTTGAGTGGGATGCAAACTTTCATTTTTGGTACTATGGGAAACTATAAAGGAATCAGAGGTGGGGCTTCCATTCAATATTCTGAGAACACCTCGGTCACATCCTTTTGCAGGCCATAGCTTAATCTATCCCATCTCCAGACCTAGTCCAGGGTTATTCCTGTCTCTTGGCCTTGGGCCAAGAAACTCACAGGTTGTAGTGTAGTTCAGCAGTCGTAGACAGAGACAACAAATGTGCTGAAGTATTTGGGTACTGTAATCTAGGCAGTACTCACACAATTGTAAGGAAACTTCAATAACTCAAAACCAGGGGAAAATCTTGTGAATAACTAGTCCCACCTCACCTTCGTCACTAACTCTTCCCTTCTGCGTCTCTATCCTTCATTCTTTGTCTTATCTACATTTTCTTCTTTACAAGATAACCTCTCTGTATCCCTTTTTCATTGTTTTGGGGGACAGGATGCGATGCAGTACAGGCTGATCCCAAACATGTGATGTAGCTGAGGATGACTGTGAACTGCTCCTCCCGCCTTAGCTTCCTGGATGCTGGAGTTGCAGGTAGTATGTGTCATCATATTCAGCTAAACCATCTTTCTTGATTGGCACAGATACACATATCTCACTCTTAAAAATACTGCTTGAATTATGGAAGTTAATTGCGGGGTAGCGGTATGTACCTATTTTCCTTTTCTTCTACCACAGAATTTTAATCCCTGCTTTGAAGATATTAGGTGGCATTCAGACATAAGCATAAGTGGTTTTATTTTTCAGAGTTTTAGGAGAAAATATATCCTGATGTGACAGTGATGTTCAGAGAACTCTAGAAACTCATTTTGACTGGGGAAAAGTTCTAAAATATTTATTAGATTTACTACCATTTGGAGTAAAAATGGAATTAACTTTGCTTCGATTGGGAAGGTTCTTATTCAATAAACAACTATATTCCAAATCATTTCAATTTATATTGAAAAGCTCATTCCTTAGATCTGGGAAGACTTAATTTAACTCTGTCATGCTGTGGTAGTCACTGAGTAAAAGAGACAAAAGTAAGCTTTTCCTGGTTTATTTTATGGATACCCAGGACAGATATTTGGAGGTTACATCTTTGATAAGATTATGCACCAGTTACCACTGGGAATATAATGTCTGGTGGTATTTCACATGATACACTATAGTGATTACTTTAATACATTACATTGACTTCATACAACACAGCTGGGTTTCTAACTTGTATCAGAACACAATAGGTATTGATTTTCTAGTGATAGAAAGCCATACTTGCTGTGAGTTCATATGAATAGCTGAACAACTGTGTGAAAAACTCTTTCCTTAGGTCATCTACCACCTCTGGCTCTTACAGTCTTTCCAACCTCTCTTCCATGATGATGCCTGAGCCTTGGGAGGCAGACATTTGATATAGGTGTCCTACTCAGGGATAAGCACTCTGCAGCCTCTTGTTCTCTGAACATAGGCCAGGGGTGTTTCTGTGTTAACCACCATCTTCTGTATAGGAAACTTCTCTGGTGAGATTTGAGAGATGCATTAATCCTCTGTCAGAGGTATAGCTGGTAATTTTTTTTTCCCATTCTGTAGGTTGCCTCTTCGTTCGAATGACAAATAGGTGTATTTCAGATTGGAGCCAGAAACACTTTTTGATAGACTAAAAATGGAGTAGGAAGAAGGTGAAGGGAAGAGTGGGACCAACGGATGACTCTAGAAAGCATCGTCTTAGGCCAGTGGATGGATGGCGCTGACATTTAATGCAGTAGAAAAGACTATGGAAGGAACCTTTTGGGTCAGGTGGGTCAAAGCTAAGTTTATGCAGTTAAATTTGTAACAGTTGTTAGGCATCCCACTTGAAGGCTCAAATATGCAGTCAGATATCTAAGTTCTGGAGGCAAGGAAACATGTCAGACTGGAAAGAAATCTGGGAGAGCTTATTAAAGAGGAGACATTGAAAGGTATCAGAAAGTGAGTCAACTCAAATAGGAGATCAAGGACTGAGTCCTGGGCAACTGCTAGTTGGAGGCTGTGATGGAACTAGAGAGGGAAACTGAGAAGGAGGTAGGAGGAAGGCAGAACAGAGCCGTGTATTGGAGCTACACTGAGTATGAAAACACTTTTTGAAGAACCAGTGATTGTGCTGACTGAGGGGTGAGGGGTGACATTAGATTTAGAAATGCCAAGAGTCTTGATGCTCTTACCCAAAAGAGGTTCCCTGGGGTGGTGGGAAAGCCTCTGAAGTGAGATGGAGAGAGAATGGGAGGGGTGAATTAGAGGTATCGAGTACATCATGACAGAGGCAAGAGAAACAGGACAGCCCCTGGTGAGGTAAGTGGTATCAAGAAACTGTTTTAAAAGATGGAAGAGTGTATTTGCTTTTGAACTGCAGCAATTAGGATGAAGGGAAATTGGACAGTGTAGGAAAGGGAGGAGAGACTTGGAAAAGAGGGATTAGGAGCTATGGTTCAAGTCATAGACTCCTTCCTTTCAATGGTACTAATGACAGAAGATATAGGAGGAATTGACATTTAAGAAGAAAAATGGATATTGGGCATAGTGGTGTGCTCCTTTAACCCCAGCCCTCAGGAGGCAGAGGCAGGCAGATCTCTGTGAGATGGAGGTCAGCTTGGTCTGCCTAGTAATTTACAGGC
>NW_008358774.1:9351370-9365553 GCF_000622305.1 Nannospalax galili | reverse complement strand
GAGGGGGGAGGGATGAGAAAGGTACAAAACAATCCTTTAGGATAATTATGGAAATATGATGGATTGACTATAGCATGGAGTTAGAGATCTTGAGGGAGTGAGCTAAAACAAAGGGTTATTCAATAAATGACAATTAGTCTGTTTCTGACTGAATTGTGAGGAAAAGGTGTTGTTTATTTTCCTGAGATCTAAAAAGATCATAGGACATTTTGGGGAGCTGGAGGCTTACCCATTTAGAGGGGGCATATTCTGGAAAGCCAGATTAACTTTGACACAGACTTCTGCACAGTATGTGGCAAATCTAAATGAATGGTCTTGACCAGTACATTTTGCAGTTAAAATATGAGCCATTGCAGGGGGTGGGCCCCGTTGGATAAAATACAGCCCCCAGGGAGAGCTGGAACAAGTGTCCTGTGCATTATGCCTTCCAGACCTGAAACGGGAAGTCAAATTTTAATAGCTTTGACTTACAAAATTAATACCCTCCAAAGAAAATTCACCTATTGCCAAATCTAATGCCAGGCTTTGGATGGTCACAGTTCCTTTAAGTCTCTTGTTTGTTTTTGTTTCTTCTCTTCTTCTTGCCACTGGCTTCTGACCTTTTAGGCTTGCCTACTAAAGAGCAATCTAGCTTCTCCATAAATTATTTTTCAGAAGGCAATAATGGAATAATGGATGAGAATAAGAGAAGGAGAAATGTTGAGCACTCTGGTCTGAAAGTCATTTTTCTCTTGGCTTCTGAGTCCCTCAAAACTTTGTGTACATATAAATACACTGTTTTAATCTTGCAGTTTGGACCACATAATTTTGAAACCCAACTCTTCAAAAGATTCTCTTCTAGTTAGGTAAGGCTGAAAACCAATTCTGTCAGAAATTCTGTTGACTTGGTTACCAAGAACTTAATTTTCTTCCATATTTGTTTAGTCTTTGAATTAGAGACCCCCAAGGCTGCTGAGTTTGATCTATCACACTGACGTCAATATTCCGTGTGTGCTTTTGCCGCAAGTGGCTTTTATGCTTGGGTTGCTTTGTTAAACTTTTACTTTCAAATTCTACAAATTCAACTTTTCTTTCAGAGTTATCAAAAACAAAGAGGCAAGAAATAGGCATCACTTCCTCATAAAGAAAAATTTAAAATATTCATTACTATACATATGTGTCTAAACATGTATATGATATTGGCTGATAATAAGAGAAAACAAATTTAAAGACCATCCTCAACAGTTGGCTGAAAATTTTAAATGAATTTAGCTGCAGGACGGTTGAGATGTATTTCATTTAGGCTTTACTAGATATATTTTATGATTATCTGTTTTCTTGCATTTATTCCATATTGATTTTTTACTTAACTTACAAATGGACGAATTAAGGTATAATATTATGAGTAATACTTTTGGAAGGAATGACTTTATACTTATTCCCAATAAATGTAGCACAATACCCACTGTAAAATATTCTGTCAGTATACAAGCATACAAACTAGAAAGAGCGAATCCTTCCCTCCCTCCCCAAGATAAGCGAATTCATTGATTTAGTTTTCATTCTCTCAATTTCAGTGTGTGTACATTTCTTTTTTTGAGACAGGGTCTCCCTGTGGCCCCAGCTGGCCTGTATCTTGTTGTATAAACCAGATTGGCCTTGATCTCATAGAGATCCCTCTTCCAAGTTCTGGGATTAAGGGTATGTGCCACCACACTCAACATGCATACTTTTTTGTTTCTAAAACAAAAGGGGCTCTAAAATAGTATTTATTTCATCATTGCAGATTATTTAGGTTTCTAATTTTTCTTATTGCAAATAAGGCTTTTATTCACATCTCTATATTGTGAGATACTGCCTATCTCATTAGTTTATTATTAATAAATAAATATGCTATATTAGTTTTTTAAGTTAAAAATTTACTTAGTTATTCATGTGTATGAGTGTTTTTTCTGTAACTGTATTCATGCATGGAATGCCCACAGAGGTCAGAAAAAGATGTCAGATCCCCTGGAACTGGAGTTTATAGACAGTTGTTAGCTGCCATGTGGGTGCTGGGAACCGAACCTGGGTTCTCTAGAAGGGAAGCCAGTGCTCCTAACTGTTAAGCCATCTCTCCAACCCCTGTACTAGTTAGTTTTAACTGTAAACTTGAGTCATCTGAGAAGGGATTTCCCAGATAAGACTGGCCAGTGGAAATGTCCGTGGTGGATTATTTGACTGTTAGTTGATACAGGAGGCCCAGCCCAGTGTGAGCATCATTCCCTGGGCTGGTAGTCTTGGGCTGCTTAGGAAAGCTGACTAAGCATGCACTGTGAGTGAGCCAGCAAGCAGTGTTTCTCCATGGTTTTTGCTTCAAGTTCCTGTTCTGACTTCTCTCAGTAATGGACTGTGACCTGGAAGTGTAAGATGAAATAAACACTTCTCCAAGTTTCTCTTGGTCAGAGTGTTTTATCACAGCAACAGAAAGGAAACTAGAACATCCACTAATATTTATAAAGTATCCAAAGGAACATAGAGCATGTAAGTGCTTCAAAAGTTACAAATTATTTTCCTTTTAAATTATTTTTTCACTTTTTAAACATAATTTATTGAGAATTTCATACATGCATATAAGGTGTTTTGATCAAATCCATGCCCACTCCCTCCCCTCCAATTCCTCCCATATCTCCCCATCAGTTTTTTTTCTGATAACTTCATGTGTTCTTTCTTCTTCCTCCTCTTCTTCCTCCTCCTCTCCTCCTCCTCCTCCTCCTTCTTCTTTCTTCCTTCCTTCCTTCCCTCCTTCCTCCTCCTCCTCCTCTTCTTCTTTTTCTTCTTCTTTTTCTTCTTCTTCTTCTTCTTCTTCTTCTTCTTCTTCTTCTTCTTCTTCTTCTTCTTCTTCTTCTTCTCCTTCTTCTTCTTCGCTTTTTGCTATTGTGACACCCCCACAAAGAGGTAACCCTAAAATCTTTTAAGGATTAGATAAAAGCTACAAAATATTTTCGACACTTTTGGCCTTTGGAATGGAGTATGTTGCTAAGAGGCCCAAGGACACTGTGAGTTTTTTTAAAAAGTTTATGTCCATATGACAAACTCCTAGAAATGAAATTATTCATTAGATATTACCAATTGTTCTCTAAAGAGGTTTTTAGCAGGTAATGTTCTCTTCATCAATGAATAAAAATGTTGTTTTCTCATCTTATTTAAATGTTTTCAATGATCACAGTCACAGAAAAGTACACATTGTAGGCAGTGGCACAACAGAATCATCTCATATATGTAAAACAGCTCTCTGGGTCAAGACAAGTGCATTTAGATCACCTAGAATGCCTTCCTTGAGTTCCTAGTTCTTTATTGACAAAGTGTTGTAATGGCATTTATGTTGTAAGTTAGTAGCTGTATGCGTTTTTTTTTTTTTTTCCTGACTGCTCTGTTCTGCTAGATTGCTTCTCTTTTTGTGATAGCCACAGACTTTATAGAAAAAGTTTTCATTTCTGAAACTGAAAGTCCTTTCCTTTTTCCTTCTACAAGATAATTTCTGCAGTCTTTGGCTCTTTTGTCAAAGTTTGGAAATTATTCTTTGTGTGTGAGTGTATATGCAAGTGGTTGTGTGTGTGTGTGTGTGTGTGTGTGTGTGTGTGTGCTTGTTTGTATGTGTGGGTGCATACTTGTGTACATGTGTGCAGAGGCAAGAAATTGGCATCAGATGTCTTCCTTACCACTCTCTATTTACTGAGGCAGGGTCTCTCAGTCAATCCAGAGCTTGCCAATTGAGCTAGTCTAGCTGGCCAGTTTGCCCCAGGGATCCCATCCCTGCCTTCCAAGCACTGGGATTAGAGAAAGGATGCCATGCCAACCCAGCTTGTGTGAGTTCTAGAGATCCAACCTCCTGTCCTTAAGCTTGTCCACAAGTGCTTCGTCAGCTAAGCTGTCTCCCTAGCCGGATATTGTTCTATTTTTGTTATTTGCTAATTTGACAGTCAAAGAAACATTGTCTTCATAAATTACATGGTGGCCATCATCTTGGTTTGATGTGACTCTAGCCATTAAGCATATTTAATGGATTCACTGTGAGTTCAAGATTAGAATTGTGTCAATTTGGGGGAGTTTGTGTTTTAAAGAAGAAAGAATTTATAGTAAAGATCATCTGTATATATTCTAGATATTAATCTTCTGTCAGATTGTCATCTTACAATCTTTCTCCCCTCCTCTTCAATGATGATCTCTGAGCATTGAGAAGAGGGGGATAGTGATTTTGCATCCTGCCACTTTAGTGAATTTGTTTTGAGTTTTAAAGCTACTGTCAAATTATAATACAAAAAAAAATCAAGACAAACATACTAAGAGGAAATAAACAGTTGCCTATCTCCTTGAAAACTGAAGACAATTATTCATAATATTTTTGCTCCCTCGTGGTATTTCTTATTTTTATTTATTTATTTTTTAAATTAAATCCAATTTTATTTCAAAAGTACACAAAATTCCTTTACAACAGTTTCCTATCCCTTTAAATTAATGCCACAAATTGCATCTTTACACATTGTATGTCTGTTAACAAAAATTTGTTACATTTATGCACATATGATATAAACTATCATAACAAAAGGAGAAATTCCAGATGAATCAAAGCTGAAATATAACCACTGGCTTATGAGCTGATGCGTTATGCACTTAGTGTGCCTCTGTTTTTTCTTTCTTTGCTATTTGCTCATCCTGTGTTTTGCTGTTGTTATAGCTTCAAGTTTCTGTCAACATCATTTCAGCTCAGTATATTCATTATCATTTCATATAGGATGTGTCCAAGCTCAACTTTTGTTTCTTGCAGAATTTCTTAATTTTCCTTAATTTTTGAAGACAGGATTTGCCAGATAAAGAATTTTTCATAGGTAGTTGAGTTTTCTGGTTTTTTTCTTTCTTTTTTTTTTCATTTTATTTTTTAAATAAATAATTTATTGAGAACTTCATACATGCATATAAGGTGTGTTGATCAAAATCCATGCCCAGTACCTCCCTTCCAACTCCTCCCATATCTCCCTGTGATGGATAGCTTTAGTGTCAACTTGACACACCTGGATTGAGGGAGCTTCAATTGGGGAATTACCTCCATTGGACGGGCCTGTGGCCATGTCTGTGGGGAATTTTTTTGACTGTTGAGTGATGTGGGAGGGCCCAGGCCACTGTGGGTGGTGCCACCCCTGGGCAGGTGGACCTGTGTTGCATAAGAAAGCAGGCTGAGCAGGGGCCAGGGGAGAAAGCCAGTAAGCAGCATTCCTCCATGGCCTGTGATCCAGCCCCTGCTTCCAGGATCCTGCCTTGAGTTCCTACCTTGGGCTCCCTGATAAACTGCGACCTGGGAGACATAAGCTGAATAAACTCTTTCCTCCCCAAGTTGGTATTGGTCAGAGTGTTTTGTTGCAGCAATGGAGAAACAAACCAAGACACTACCCATCACTTTTTTCTGATAACTTCATGTACTCCTTCTTCTTTTATTAATTAATTGATTAATTAATTAATTAATTAATTTAATGGGCTTTTGGTACTCTAACGTTTCCCTCCTCTGAAGAGGTAACTCTAAACGCTTTTAAGGATTAGATAAAAGCTCCCAAATATTTTTGACATTTTTGGCCTTTGGAATGGAGTAGGTTGCTAAGAGGCCCCAAAAGATTATGAATTTTAGCCAAGAAACTGGCTACTTTTCTTTGGGGCTTTTTATCCTAACTACCTAGCCAATTCCTACCTCCTATTCTTATTACACCATCCTCTGAAGAGGTTAACCAAATTGCCAGTAAGGAATAGGGACACAGACTGCTCTGGCTTCTTCCATGCTGAACAGGCATGCAGGGTAAAGCAATTGGAGTACTCCTTCAGTGGGTCTATCTAAAAGACTCCCAAATTGCATAACTCTTATCTCAAGGAGGAAAAGAAAGTCTTTGAATCATGAATAGGAGATATGAAGGAGAAGTAAAGGCAAGAGTAATTAGCATTACAAGTTCTAGACAGGGAACTAGAAAAAGTCAGAACAGGGCAATTTTCAAATGTTCATGTGAGAGTCCATTGGAATTTTTTCACAAAGGCTTCCAAAAGCATCTCTCTATTGAGGTTCCTCCTCATTGTTCTTTTGTCTTCCAAGGCTGGACTCTAGAGTAATGGATTTAGGATTTGTTTTCAGGTATTTTGATAGCTGTTGGAGTGGTTAGAGTCAGTGTCAGTTCCCTCTCAAAGGCTCCTAGATAGGGGGAGCAAACAAATTTGCCCATCATTTTAGAACCATAGCTGATTGTCTCCCTTAACTACAGGTGGGCACTACAGTATTGGAGACCAAGATTTGAAGTCTTACATCTGAGCAGCACTTTGTGGTTAGGAACAAAATCATCAATGGGAAATAGTTGTCTAAGTAACTTTTTATATAGACTTAAGCCTAATGTCTGGGAGGTATAATCCCTTGAACTCTTAAAGAAATATACTGATGACTTGACTCTTTTGTTATACTTTCCTTTTGGGTGTTTAAGACCATACAGTTGGTCCAAATAAACCAAATTATTTTCTCTTCAAGTCGTTGGAGGATCTGTTCCTCAGGGGTCACATGGGCTTTGGAGGAGCCCCTGGCTCCTTTCTTCTACCAGTTCCATCTATGTGAAGATAAGTCAAAGTTCCTGCTCGACCAAGGTTGGCTTCGCTGGGAAGCAGCTTCACTTGGAAGCATGAATGAGATGTTTCCTCTGAGTTGACCCTCCTCTTTGTAGACTGGACACTGCTTCAAGTCCCTCTCGTGGGGTCTCCATGTCCTCCCTGAACAAGAGGACAGGTAACTCACCACAGTTACAGGACATTTTGAGAGATGTTCCATAGTCCCCCGGAACTTAGTTGACCTGGGAGGGCAAGGGGCAAAAACTGTCCTTTAAGTTCCTCTGACCACATTAGTATAGGCCTCAAACTTTGGCTGTTAAACATCCAATAAGGTTAGTTCTACCAGTCTGGTAGTTTTAATTATCATGTACTATGTAGATAAGGCTTGGGTCAAAAAACCAAATATTCTCACATAAATTTTGACTAGATATATATTTTGTTCCTTAAACTAGTTGAATAAACTATGACCATAGAAATTTTAAGATTCGGTATATATTCTCTTTGTCTCATCTTTTATATAGCATAACAAACCTCATTTTTTTCTATTTTGGAAAATATTTCCATTCCCATATCCTTTTAACATCTTTTACATTCTTATTTTCTTTTTTTTAAAAAAAATCATGAGACATAATAGCATTAACAAATAAATTTTTCCAACTGTAGTGAGACTTCTTTCCTGGGGATGCTAAGCAATGTTTATTCCCTTTCAAGGTTCTAGTGTCAAGCCAATTCTTGATTAAAGTTTTACTGGGGAACCAATTAATTTATTGAGCTTACTTACCAAGATAAATGAGGGCTTGCTGAGGTGTATGTATGACCTGAAGGAATGCACACTGGAAAGCCTTTACCCGGCATGGGTCATGCCTTCTCTTCCTAGCCTTCCCCAGATTGTATACTTTAGCCCTCCACATTTCTGTTAACCAAATATTGGAGGCCATGTGAGATTAGAATCAAATTACATACAGTTGGCTGGGAAGAGTGGCTGGATAATGCGGTGAGGGTCCTCTGACCCTGCTTAGACCTTTAATGAATGAGCACAACCGTCAACAAGCATAATTGTGACAGTGTTTAGTGATCAGGCTCAGCTGAAGTCATGGTGGTGGTAGTTATTTAATGCAGAAGGAACTGCTGTATTGCATCATCTTATTAAAAGGACCTGGAAATTAAAAGGATTTGGTGCTAGGATCCACATATGAGGGAGAACACATGTCATTTGTTTTTCTGAGCCTGTGTAACTTCACTTAGTATAACAGTTTCTAGATTCATCCATTTGCCTGCAAATTTCATTATTTCATCTTTCTTTACTTCTGAATAGAACTCCATTGTGTAAATATACCACATTTCTGTTAACCACTAGTCAGTTGAGGGGCACTTAGGTTGCTTCCATCTCTTAGCTATTGTGAAAAGGGCAGCAACAAACATGGTTGTACAAGTGTCTCTACAATAGGATGAGTCCTTTGGGTATATGCCAAGGAGTAGTATAACTGGGTCATATGGTAGGTTCATTTTTAGTTTTTTAAGAGTTCTCCACACTGTTTTCCATAGGGGTTGCACAAGTTTGCAATCCCACCAGCAGTGAATGAGCGTTCCCCTTTCTCCACATCTTTGCCAGCATTTGGTATCACTTGTTCTCTTGATCCTAGCCAGCCTGATTGGGGTAAGGTGATACCTTAAGGTGTTTTAAATTTGCATTTACCTAATTACTAATGATGTTGAACACTTTTTGAGATGTTTCTTAGTCATCTTTATTTCTCCATTTGAGAACTATCTGTTTAGATCTTTAGCCCATCTTTTAATTGGGTCATTTGGTTTCTTGATTCTTTGGTGTTTGAGTTCTTTATATATTCTGGATATTAAACCCCCGTCAGATGTGTCACTGGTGAAGATTTTTCCCCATTCTGTGGGTTTTCTCTTCACTTTTTTGATTTTTTCTTTTGCTGTACAGAAGCCATTTTGTTTTAATGAGGTCCCACTTGTTGATTGCTGACCTTAATTCCCGAGCAACTGCTGTCTGACCTAGACAATCCTTTCCTACACCTATATCTTGTAAGTTACTGCCAATATTTTCTACTAATAGTTTCAGCGTTTCCAGTTTCACATGAGGTCTTTGATCCGTTTGGAGTTGACTTTTGTACAAGGTGAAAGATAAGGATCTAGTTTCATTCTTCTACAGGTAGCAATCCAGTTTGGCAGCACCATTTGTTGAAGATGCTCTCTTTCCTCTGCGTGTGTTCTTGGCACCTTTGTCAAATATTAGGTGACTGAAATTGTGTGTACTCAAGATTGGATATTCAATGATGTTCCATTGATCTATGTGTCTATTTTTGTGCCAGGACTGTACTGTTTTTAAGACTATAGCTCTGTGGCATACTTTGCGATCTGGTATAGTAATCCCCTCAGCATTGCTCTTTGTGCTCAGGGTTGCTTTGGCTATCTGGGGTCTTTTGTGCTGCCATATAAATTTAAGGATTTTTTTTTCTAATTCTGTGAAGTGTGTCATGGGGATTTTTACTGGGATTACATTAAACCTATATATTGCTTTTCGTAGGATGGTAATTTTCAAAATATTAATTCTTCCAATCCATGAACATGGGAGGTCCTTCCATCTCCTGGTGTCTTCCTCAATCTCTTTCTTTAACGATTTAAAATTTTCATTGTAGAGATCTTTGGTGTGTTTTCTCAGATGTATTTCAAGATATCTTTTTTTCTTGCAGCAGTTGTGAATGGGAGCATTTACCTGTATTCTTTCTCCAATTGCTTGTTATTGGTATATAGAAAGGCTACTGATTTTTGTAGATTGATTTTATAACCTGCCACTATACTGTAAGTGTTGATCAGCTCTAGGAGTTTTTAGGTGGAACTTTTGGGAGCTTTTAAGTATAGTATCATATCATATGCAAAAAGTGATAGTTTGGCCTCTTCTTTTACAGTAGCATTCCTATAATTTCCTTCTGCTGTCTTATTGCTCTAGCAAGAGTGTCAAGCACTATGTTGAAAAGGAATGTAGATAGTGGACATCCTTCTCTGGTTCCTGATTTTCATGGGACTGCTTCCAGTTTTTCTTCATTAGAATCATGTTGGCTATGGGTTTGTTGTATATAGCTTTAATTATGTTGAAGTATGCTCCCTCCAGTCCAATTCCCTGTAAGACTTCAAACATAAATGCATGCTGAATTTTGTTGAAAGCCTTTTCTGTATCTATTGAGATAACAATGTACTTTTTGTCTTTGAGACCATTTATATGATTAATGATGTTTATTGACTTGCATGTATTGAACCATCCCTGTGTCTCTGGGATAAAGCCTACTTGATCATGGTGAATGATTTTTTTGATGTGTTTCTGTATGTGGTTTTCAAGTATTTTGCTCAGGATTTTTGCATCTATGTTCATTAAGGATATGGGTCTATAGTTTTTGTTTTTATTTGTGCCTTTACCTGTTTTGGGTATTAGAGTGATGCTGGCTTCATAGAAGGAATGTGGGAGTTCTCCTTCTGTTTCTATCTTTTTGAATAATTTAAGTAGTATTGGTTGGAGGTCTTCTTTAAGTGTCTTGTAGAATTCTGCTGTAAAACCATCTGGGCCTGTTTTTTTTTTTTTTAGTTGGGTGGCTTTGTATTACTGTTTCAATTTCCTCGCATGTTACGGGTCTCTTTAAACTGCTGATCTCTACTTGGTGTAAATTTGTGGTTCCCATGGTTTTAGATATCTGTCCATTTCTTTTAGATTTTCAAATTTGTTACCATATAGGTTCTTAAAATACTTCATTATATCCATGCTCAGATGCCAAGGGTCTCAGAAACTGACTTTGACTAGTAATAATGAGATATATAGAGATCAGACATACATGTGCAAACATCTTAGTGTCAATTGCATTAAAAATGAATATTTCTGTATGAAACTGTATTTTAATAATGAAATGGAGATCTTTTTTAAAGGTCAAAATGTCATTTCATTTTATTTCTTATACGCAGTAAATAAAATTGAAACTATGATATTTTCAGAGAAGTGGATGGAACTAGAGATGATAATTTTAAGTAAAATAAAACATTCAAACTGAAAAACACCACATTTTCTATCACATGAAAAAACAAGATTTAAATTCACATGCACACAGATATTAATATAAACACACACACACACACACACACACACACACATACACACACACACACAACATATTCCATCATAATGGTCTGGATCTTTTGGGTGTCTGTTGTGATGTTTCCCCTTTCATCTCTGATTTTGTTGATTTGGATTTGCTCTTTCTTTCTTTTGGTTAACTGGGCTAAGGGTCTGTCTATCTTGTTTAGCTTTCCAAACAACCAGCTCTTAGAGTCATTGATTCTTTGTATTGCTTTCTTTGTTTCTAGTGCATTAATTTCTGCTCTGATTTTTCTTATTTCTTCTCTTCTGCTGGGTTTGGGTTTCATTTGTTTTTGCCTTTCCAGGGTCTTGAGTTACAGTGTTAGGTCATTTATTTGGGCTTGTTCTAATTTTTTAATGTAGGCATTTAGAGCTATAAACTTGCCTCTTAAAGTGTCCCAGAGGTTGTATTATGTTGTATTTTTGTTTTTGTTGAATTCCAGAAATTCTTTTATTTCTTTCTTAATTTCTCCTTTGACCCACTCGCTGTTTAGCAGTGTGTTTTTCAATCGCCACCAGTTCATGTAGTGACTAGGGCTTTGTCCAGTGTTGATTTTGAGCTTCATTGCATTGTGGTCTGATAGAATGCATGGGATTCTTTCTTTCTTTTTTTTTTTGTATTTGTTGAGGTTTGTTTTGTGGCCCAGTATTTGATCAATTTTTGAAAAAGTTCCATGGCATGCTGAGTAGAAAGTATATTCTTTGGTGCTTGGGTGGAATATTCGAAAGATGTCTGTTAGGTCCATTTGGTGTATAGTATCATTTAATTCAGATGTCTATCTGTTTATTGTTTGTCCAGTTGACCTGTCTAATGGAGAGAGTGGGGTATTGAAATCCCCTACTATTACTGAGTTGGGGTTAATCTGTGTCTTAAAGTCCTGCAGTGTTGTTATTATGAATTTGGGTACACCAGAATTTGGTGCATATATGTTAAGGATTGTGATATTTTCTTAGTTAACTCTTCCTTTGATCAGAATGAAGTGACCCTCCTCCTTATCTCTTCTGATTAGTTTTACTTTGAAGTCTATTTTGTCAGATATTAGAATTGCAACCCCTGCTTGTTTCTTAGTGCCATTTGCTTGGAATATTCTTTTCCATCCTTTTACCTTAAGGTAGTACCTGTCCTGGAAGGTGAGATGGGTTTCTTACAGACAGCAAAGAGATGGATTTTTTTCTTAATCCATTTGCTTAGCCTGTGTCTTTTGATTGGGGAGTTCAGTCCATTGATATTGAAGGTTATTATTGAAAGATGTGTATTTGTTGCTATCATCTTGATGGCTGTTTGTGTTCTCTGTGTAATTTTGTGCTTCATAGATTATGCCTTTATTTGTTTTCTTCCATTGCCTCTGGGGTATGGTTGTTTCCTTCTCTGCTCTCTGTATTGCTTCAAGTGTTCTTTGGAGGGTTGTCTTTGTGGATATGTATTCTTTCAGGGTTTTTGTGTCATGGAAGATTTTTTCTTTCCCCCTCAACTATTAATAGACATTTTTTTCTGGGTAAAGTATTCTGGGCTGACATTTATTGTCATGTAGAACTGGAAATACCTTGGTCCAGGCTCTTCTGGCTTTCATAGTTTGCATTGATACATCAGCTATAATTCTGATGGGCTTTCCTTCCTATGTGACTTGTTTTTCTTTTGCTGCTTTCAGTATTCTCTCTTTGTTCTGTACATGTAGTGTTTTCACTGTGATATGTCATGGGGAGTTTCTCTTCTGATCCTGTCTATTTGGTGTGCTATGTGCTTCCTGTATTTGCATGGGATGTCTTTCCTTAATTTTGGGAAATTCTCTTCTACAATCCTGTTTAAGATCTGGTCAACACCAACACCTGAAATTCTTCTCCTTTCTCTATCCCTGTGATCTGTAGATTTGGTCTTTTCATGGTATCCCACATCTCTTGAATATTCCATTCCTGTGTTTTTTTTAAATTTTCTGTAATCTTTGCTTGAGTGGTCCAATTCTTCAACTTTATCTTCCAGTGTTGATATTCTTTTTTCCATTTCATCCATTCTAGAGGTGAGGCTTTCCCCTGTTGTTTCAAGTTGGCTTATTGAGCTTTGCACTTCCTTCTTCATTTCTGTCCGAGTTTTCTTCAATGTTTCTCTTTTGTGAATTCATTCAGAAGTTTCTCCCTATCTTCTTTTAGCTCTTTGATTTGTTTGTTTGTCTATTCTTTAAACTTGTTGAATCCCTTGATCATATTTGTGATTGTTCTTTTAAATTCAGTGTCCTGAGTTATCTCTAGGGGATTCTCCTTGGTAAACTCTTCTACAGGATTAGTGGAGTTTGGTGGGGACATAGTGTTTTGGCTTTCCATTTTATTATTCTTTCGTTGTGGTTTTGGCATGTGAATTTCTTTTGTTGTTCATGATTTTGATTTGAAAATTAAGTTGAAGTATGCTTCTGTTTGTATTATCCGGGTGCCTAGATCCTTTCTTTATTGGTTATGTAAAGCTGGTTGGTACAGGGTTCAGATTCTCTCAGGTTAATTTGGAGGGAACTGATGGCTTCAGATCAGCTATTCGGGAGTACCCACAGAAGCCCAATTCAGGTACTAGTCAGGTACACTCAAGCTTCCTTCACCACGTTGGAGGTATGATCTGGGTGCTCTCAGGCAGTCCACCCTCTCAGGTTGTCTGCTAGGATCTCAGCCTTAGCCTACCAAAGTCAGATCTGCCCTGGTACCTTGGAAGGGGCCTCACAAAGTTCCAGGTAGGGGGAATGGGTATGGCACAATCAGCGGAAGCTCACCACCACGTGGAGACAGGATCTGGGGGCTTTCACGCAGTCCCCTGCATTCTCAACCTCTCTGTTGGAGAGAGGCCAAAGGGAGGCCAGAACTCAACACTCTCTTGCAGTCTGCTGAGAGCAGAACCACTACACTGATGGAGGTCAGAACCCATCCTCTCAGGTTGTCTTCTACTATCTCAGCCTTAGCCTACCAAAGCCAGATCTGCCCTGAGGCCTTGAGTGGGGCCTCACGAAATCCCTGATAGGGGCATGGGTATTGTGCAATTAGGGGAAGCTCACCACCACTTGGAAGCAGGATCCGGGGGCCTCTCAGGCAGTTCCCTGCCTTCTCAGACCCTCTGTCAGAGAGAGGCCAGAGGGAGGCCAGAACTCAGCACTCTCTGGCAGTCTGCTGAGATCAGAGCCACTACACCAATGGAGGTTGAGCCCACCCACTCAGGTTGTCTGCTAGGAATTCAGTCTTTTGGTATTTGTTATTTTTAATAGTCACAGTGTGGCTGAACAGCTTTTACTTATTCATCTGGCCATGTGCATTTCCACATCTGTGAAAAGCCAGTTTACATGCTTTACCCATCTCTCTATTTTTGTCTTGCTTCCAAAATTTTTTCTCATTGATCTGGTCCAGATGATGCATTCATGATGTTTTGAACTCTTATTTTTATCTCCAAAACAAATGCTTGAAGCTATGACTCTCGTGTTGT